>NW_027257776.1:0-300000 GCF_043159975.1 Macaca nemestrina
TGCTCCCCGAAGCCAGGGGGGCGGGCCCGGGGGGGGCGGCTGGGAGCCCGATCGCGGGGCGTGCCTGCCCCCCCGGCGATGGGCTCCCCGAAGCCAGGGGGGCGGGCCGGGGGGGGCGGCTGGGAGCCCGATCGCGGGGGTGTCCTGCCCCCCCGGCGATGGGCTCCCCGAAGCCAGGGGGGCCGGCCGGGGGGGCGGCTGGAGCCCGATCGCGGGGGGTGCCTGCCCCCCCGGCGATGGGGCTCCCCGAAGCCAGGGGGGCGGGCCGGGGGGGCGGCTGGGAGCCCGATCGCGGGGGGTGCCTGCCCCCCCGGCGATGGGGCTCCCCGAAGCCAGGGGGGCGGCCGGGGGGGGCGGCTGGGAGCCCGATCGCGGGGGGTGCCTGCCCCCCCGGCGATGGGGCTCCCCGAAGCCAGGGGGGCGGGCCGGGGGGGGCGGCTGGGAGCCCGATCGCGGGGGGTGCCTGCCCCCCCGGCGATGGGGCTCCCCGAAGCCAGGGGGGCGGGCCGGGGGGGGCGGCTGGAGCCCGATCGCGGGGGGTGCCTGCCCCCCGGCGATGGGGCTCCCCGAAGCCAGGGGGGCGGGCCGGGGGGGCGGCTGGGAGCCGATCGCGGGGGGTGCCTGCCCCCCCGGCGATGGGGCTCCCCGAAGCCAGGGGGCGGGCCGGGGGGGCTCCCCGAAGCCAGGGGGCGGGCGGGGGGGGCGGCTGGGAGCCCGATCGCGGGGGGTGCCTGCCCCCCCGGCCCCGATGGGGCTCCCCGAAGCCAGGGGGGCGGGCCGGGGGGGCGGCTGGGAGCCCGATCCGGGGGTGCCTGCCCCCCCGGCGATGGGCTCCCCGAAGCCAGGGGGGCGGGCCGGGGGGGGCGGCTGGGAGCCCGATCGCGGGGGGTGCCTGCCCCCCCGGCGATGGGGCTCCCCGAAGCCAGGGGGGCGGGCCGGGGGGGGCGGCTGGGAGCCCGATCGCGGGGGGTGCCTGCCCCCCCGGCGATGGGGCTCCCGAAGCCAGGGGGGCGGGCCGGGGGGGGCGGCTGGGAGCCCGATCGCCGGGGGTGCCTGCCCCCCCGGCGATGGGGCTCCCGAAGCCAGGGGGGCGGGCCGGGGGGGGGCGGCTGGGAGCCCGATCGCCGGGGGGGTGCCTGCCCCCCCGGCGATGGGGCTCCCCGAAGCCAGGGGGCGGGCCGGGGGGGGCTGGGAGCCAGGGGAGCGGGCCGGGGGGGGCGGCTGGGAGCCCGATCGCGGGGGTGCCTGCCCCGCCGGCGATGGGGCTCCCCGAAGCCAGGGGGGCGGGCCGGGGGGGGCGGCTGGGAGCCCGATCGCGGGCGTGCCTGCCCCCCCGGCGATGGGGCTCCCCGAAGCCAGGGGGGCGGGCCGGGGGGGGCGGCTGGGAGCCCGATCGCGGGGCGTGCCTGCCCCCCCGGCGATGGGGCTCCCCGAAGCCAGGGGGGCGGGCCGGGGGGGGCTGGCTGGGAGCCCGATCGCGGGGCGTGCCTGCCCCCCCGGCGATGGGGCTCCCCGAAGCCAGGGGGCGGGCCGGGGGGGGCGGCTGGGAGCCCGATCGCGGGGCGTGCCTGCCCCCCCGGCGATGGGGCTCCCCGAAGCCAGGGGGGCGGGCCGGGGGGGGCGGCTGGGAGCCCGATCGCGGGGCGTGCCTGCCCCCCCGGCGATGGGGCTCCCCGAAGCCAGGGGGGCGGGCCGGGGGGGGCGGCTGGGAGCCCGATCGCGGGGCGTGCCTGCCCCCCCGGCGATGGGGCTCCCCGAAGCCAGGGGGGCGGGCCGGGGGGGGGCGGCTGGGAGCCCGATCGCGGGGGGTGCCTGCCCCCCCGGCGATGGGGCTCCCCGAAGCCAGGGGGCGGGCCGGGGGGGGCGGCTGGGAGCCCGATCGCGGGGGGTGCCTGCCCCCCCGGCGATGGGGCTCCCCGAAGCCAGGGGGGCGGGCCGGGGGGGGCGGCTGGGAGCCCGATCGCGGGGGGTGCCTGCCCCCCCGGCGATGGGGCTCCCCGAAGCCAGGGGGGCGGGCCGGGGGGGGCGGCTGGGAGCCCGATCGCGGGGGGGTGCCTGCCCCCCCGGCGATGGGGCTCCCCGAAGCCAGGGGGGCGGGCCGGGGGGGGCGGCTGGGAGCCCGATCGCGGGGGGTGCCTGCCCCCCCGGCGATGGGGCTCCCCGAAGCCAGGGGGGCGGGCCGGGGGGGGCGGCTGGGAGCCCGATCGCGGGGGTGCCTGCCCCCCCCGGCGATGGGGCTCCCCGAAGCCAGGGGGGCGGGCCGGGGGGGGCGGCTGGGAGCCCGATCGCCGGGGGTGCCTGCCCCCCCGGCGATGGGGCTCCCCGAAGCCAGGGGGGCGGGGCCGGGGGGGGCGGCTGGGAGCCCCGATCGCCGGGGGTGCCTGCCCCCCCGGCGATGGGGCTCCCCGAAGCCAGGGGGGCGGGCCGGGGGGGGGCGGCTGGGAGCCCGATCGCCGGGCGTGCCTGCCCCCCCGGCGATGGGGCTCCCGAAGCCAGGGGGGCGGGCCGGGGGGGGCGGCTGGGAGCCCGATCGCCGGGCGTGCCTGCCCCCCCGGCGATGGGGCTCCCCGAAGCCAGGGGGGCGGGCCGGGGGGGCGGCTGGGAGCCCGATCGCCGGGCGTGCCTGCCCCCCCGGCGATGGGGCTCCCCGAAGCCAGGGGGCGGGCCGGGGGGGGCGGCTGGGAGCCCGATCGCCGGGCGTGCCTGCCCCCCCGGCGATGGGGCTCCCCGAAGCCAGGGGGGCGGGCCGGGGGGGGCGGCTGGGAGCCCGATCGCGGGGGTGCCTGCCCCCCCGGCGATGGGGCTCCCGAAGCCAGGGGGGCGGGCCGGGGGGGGCGGCTGGGAGCCCGATCGCGGGGGTGCCTGCCCCCCCGGCGATGGGGCTCCCCGAAGCCAGGGGGGCGGGCCGGGGGGGGCGGCTGGGAGCCCGATCGCGGGGGGTGCCTGGCCCCCCCGGCGATGGGGCTCCCCGAAGCCAGGGGGGCGGTCCGGGGGGGGCGGCTGGGAGCCCGATCGCGGGGGGTGCCTGCCCCCCCGGCGATGGGGCTCCCCGAAGCCAGGGGGGCGGTCCGGGGGGGGCGGCTGGGAGCCCGATCGCGGGGGGTGCCTGCCCCCCCGGCGATGGGGCTCCCCGAAGCCAGGGGGGCGGTCCGGGGGGGGGCGGCTGGGAGCCCGATCGCGGGGGGTGCCTGCCCCCCCGGCGATGGGGCTCCCCGAAGCCAGCGGGGCGGTCCGGGGGGGGCGGCTGGGAGCCCGATCGCGGGGGGTGCCTGCCCCCCGGCGATGGGGCTCCCCGAAGCCAGGGGGGCGGGCCGGGGGTGGCGGCTGGGAGCCCGATCGCGGGGGGTGCCTGCACCCCCGGCGATGGGGCTCCCAGAAGCCAGGGCGGCGGGTCGGGGGTGGCGGCTGGGAGCCCGATCGCGGGGAGTGCCTGACCCCCCGCGATGGGGCTCCCAGAAGCCAGGGGGGCCGTCCGGGGGTGGCTCCTCGCAACCTGATCTGGATATTTGGAAGAGTATCACAAGGGGTTGTCCAGTGTCTGTGATACTGAGATTAATATCTGTCTCTCGGCCTTGGAATATTGAGAGGGATGAAACACGGTGAATGTCCACCCTGTGCCACATGGCGAGTAATATCGGCCTGTCCCCTCCATGGATATTAGGAACAATATCCCAGACTGGGTGTACGCCTCCTGCTGTACAGAGTGCAATATCATCCTCTCCCTCCCAGGATAGTAATTACAATATCACTGGGCGGGAGCACACAGCCTGCGAATTATTATCATCCTCTCCAACTCCGTATACTAGGAACTATATCTCAGAAAACTGTACCCTCAGTGCCATATTCGGACTGATAGCAAAGGCTTCTTCCGGGAATATTAGGAGCAATATTACCGCGTAGCTATCCATCCATTGCTGTAATGGAGTCATGTGATACTCTACCCCCGTTCATATTAGGATCAGTGTCACGTGGTGAGTGTACACCTACTGCGATATTAAAACTAAAGTCCTGCTTTCCGACCCTGGATATTAAGAACAGCATCACAAGTAGGTTTACACTTCCTGTGGAATGAGGAATAATAATATGATTATTAATCATCATGATCGATTTTAATAATTAGCAATGATACTAAAAATTCATAAGATACCATTATTAATTATGGATAATGATTTTCAATACATGATTATGCCTGCTTTCAATTAATTATTAATATTAATGTCATCAAATAATATTATTAGTTCCTAATACTAATCATTATTGTATTCCAGCATCACTGCGTATTGATTTAAATCATATTAATTGCTAATATCATAATATTATTATTAATAGTGATATTACTAATCATTATGATTACAAATCGTTAACCTTTGAACCAGTATTCATTTTTACTCTCTTTATTGTGATCATTAATATCAATAATTATTATTAATATTCATATAATTATGAATATTAATGATTAATAGACTTGCTCCCGATGTAAACCCGGGAGAGGACGATGTTAATTTCTATATCACAGACGGTGTACACCCCCCGTGACAGAGTTTCCAACTTCTGCTTGGGAGAGGAGGATATGACAATCAGTGTCACTGGAAGTAGAAACAACGGTGGGATACTGTTCTGAATATTGAGGGAGGAAGAGGCTGATGTGACTCCTAATAGAGAGGGGGTTACTCCCTCTGAGGGTGTGCACACTGGGGGTGTACAATCGTCTGAGAAGGAGTTGAAAATTTTCCGATGGGGAGATGATATTACTCAGAATATGAGAAAGAGGCTTTGGGTCCACAAGGCTCCCAGAAGCCAGGGGGGCGGGCCGGGGGTGGCGGCTGGGAGCCCGATCGCGGGGGGTGCCTGCACCCCCGGCGATGGGGCTCCCAGAAGCCAGGGGGGCGGGCCGGGGGTGGCGGCTGGGAGCCCGATCGCGGGGGGTGCCTGCACCCCCGGCGATGGGGCTCCCAGAAGCCAGGGGGGGCGGGCCGGGGGTGGCGGCTGGGAGCCCGATCGCGGGGGGTGCCTGCACCCCCGGCGATGGGGCTCCCAGAAGCCAGGGGGGCGGGCCGGGGGTGGCGGCTGGGAGCCCGATCGCGGGGGGTGCCTGCACCCCCGGCGATGGGGCTCCCAGAAGCCAGGGGGGCGGGCCGGGGGTGGCGGCTGGGAGCCCGATCGCGGGGGGTGCCTGCACCCCCGGCGATGGGGCTCCCAGAAGCCAGGGGGGCGGGCCGGGGGTGGCGGCTGGGAGCCCGATCGCGGGGGGTGCCTGCACCCCCGGCGATGGGGCTCCCAGAAGCCAGGGGGGCGGGCCGGGGGTGGCGGCTGGGAGCCCGATCGCGGGGGGTGCCTGCACCCCCGGCGATGGGGCTCCCAGAAGCCAGGGGGGCGGGCCGGGGGTGGCGGCTGTGAGCCCGATCGGGGGGCGTGCCTGACCCCCCGGCGATGGGGCTCCCAGGAGCCAGGGCGGCGGGTCGGGGGTGGCGGCTGGGAGCCCGATCGCGGGAGTGCCTGACCCCCCCGCGATGGGGCTCCCAGAAGCCAGGGGGGCCGTCCGGGGTGCTCCTCGCAACCTGATCTGGATATTTGGAAGAGTATCACAAGGGGTTGTCCAGTGTCTGTGATACTGAGATTAATATCTGTCTCTCGGCCTTGGAATATTGAGAGGGATGAAACACGGTGAATGTCCACCCTGTGCCACATGGCGAGTAATATCGGCCTGTCCCCTCCATGGATATTAAGAACAATATCCCAGACTGGGTGTACGCCTCCTGCTGTACAGAGTGCAATATCATCCTCTCCCTCCCAGGATAGTAATTACAATATCACTGGGCGGGAGCACACAGCCTGCGAATTATTATCATCCTCTCCAACTCCGTATACTAGGAACTATATCTCAGAAAACTGTACCCTCAGTGCCATATTCGGACTGATAGCAAAGGCTTCTTCCGGGAATATTAGGAGCAATATTACCGCGTAGCTATCCATCCATTGCTGTAATTGGAGTCATGTGATACTCTACCCCCGTTCATATTAGGATCAGTGTCACGTGGTGAGTGTACACCTACTGCGATATTAAACTAAAGTCCTGCTTTCCGACCCTGGATATTAAGAACAGCATCACAAGTAGGTTTACACTTCCTGTGGAATGAGGAATAATAATATGATTATTAATCATCAATGATCGATTTTAATTAATTAGCAATGATACTAAAAATTCATAAGATACCATTATTAATTATGGATAATGATTTTCAATACATGATTATGCCTGCTTTCAATTAATTATTAATATTAATGTCATCAAATAATATTATTAGTTCCTAATACTAATCATTATTGTATTCCCAGCATCACTGCGTATTGATTTAAATCATATTAATTGCTAATATCATAATATTATTATTAATAGTGATATTACTAATCATTATGATTACAAATCGTTAACCTTTGAAACCAGTATTCATTTTTACTCTCTTTATTGTGATCATTAATATCAATAATTATTATTAATATTCATATAATTATGAATATTAATGATTAATAGACTTGCTCCCGATGTAAACCGGGAGAGGACGATGTTTAATTTCTATATCACAGACGGTGTACACCCCCCGTGACAGAGTTTCCAACTTCTGCTTGGGAGAGGAGGATATGACAATCAGTGTCACTGGAAGTCAGAAACAACGGTGGGATACTGTTCTGAATATTGAGGGAGAAGAGGCTGATGTGACTCCTAATAGAGAGGGGGTTACTCCCTCTGAGGGTGTGCACACTGGGGGTGTACAACCGTCTGAGAAGGAGTTGAAAATTTTCCGATGGGGAGATGATATTACTCAGAATATGAGAAAGAGGCTTTGGGTCCACAAGGCTCCCAGAAGCCAGGGGGGCGGGCCGGGGGTGGCGGCTGGGAGCCCGATCGCGGGGGGTGCCTGCACCCCCGGCGATGGGGCTCCCAGAAGCCAGGGGGGCGGGCCGGGGGTGGCGGCTGGGAGCCCGATCGCGGGGGGTGCCTGCACCCCCGGCGATGGGGCTCCCAGAAGCCAGGGGGGCGGGCCGGGGGTGGCGGCTGGGAGCCCGATCGCGGGGGGTGCCTGCACCCCCGGCGATGGGGCTCCCAGAAGCCAGGGGGGCGGGCCGGGGGTGGCGGCTGGGAGCCCGATCGCGGGGGGTGCCTGCACCCCCGGCGATGGGGCTCCCAGAAGCCAGGGGGGCGGGCCGGGGGTGGCGGCTGGGAGCCCGATCGCGGGGGGTGCCTGCACCCCCGGCGATGGGGCTCCCAGAAGCCAGGGGGGCGGGCCGGGGGTGGCGGCTGGGAGCCCGATCGCGGGGTGTGCCTGCACCCCCGGCGATGGGGCTCCCAGAAGCCAGGGGGGCGGGCCGGGGGTGGCGGCTGGGAGCCCGATCGCGGGGGGGTGCCTGCACCCCCGGCGATGGGGCTCGCAGAAGCCAGGGGGGCGGGCCGGGGGTGGCGGCTGGGAGCCCGATCGCGGGGGGTGCCTGCACCCCCGGCGATGGGGCTCCCAGAAGCCAGGGGGGCGGGCCGGGGGTGGCGGCTGGGAGCCCGATCGCGGGGGGTGCCTGCACCCGCGTCGATGGGGCTCCCAGAAGCCAGGGGGGCGGGCCGGGGGTGGCGGCTGGGAGCCCGATCGCGGGGGATGCCTGCACCCGCGGCGATGGGGCTCCCAGAAGCCAGGGGGGCGGGCCGGGGGTGGCGGCTGGGAGCCCGATCGCGGGGGGTGCCTGCACCCGCGGCGATGGGGCTCCCAGAAGCCAGGGGGGCGGGCCGGGGGTGGCGGCTGGGAGCCCGATCGCGGGGGGTGCCTGCACCCGCGGCGATGGGGCTCCCAGAAGCCAGGGGGGCGGGCCGGGGGTGGCGGCTGGGAGCCCGATCGCGGGGGGTGCCTGCACCCCCGGCGATGGGGCTCCCAGAAGCCAGGGGGGCGGGCCGGGGGTGGCGGCTGGGAGCCCGATCGCGGGGGGTGCCTGCACCCCCGGCGATGGGGCTCCCAGAAGCCAGGGGGGCGGGCCGGGTGTGGCGGCTGGGAGCCCGATCGGGGGGCGTGCCTGACCCCCCGGCGATGGGGCTCCCAGAAGCCAGGGCGGCGGGTCGGGGGTGGCGCCTGGGAGCCCGATCGCGGGGAGTGCCTGACCCCCCCGCGATGGGGCTCCCAGAAGCCAGGGGGGCCGTCCGGGGGTGGCTCCTCGCAACCTGATCTGGATATTTGGAAGAGTATCACAAGGGGTTGTCCAGTGTCTGTGATACTGAGATTAATATCTGTCTCTCGGCCTTGGAATATTGAGAGGGATGAAACACGGTGAATGTCCACCCTGTGCCACATGGCGAGTAATATCGGCCTGTCCCCTCCATGGATATTAGGAACAATATCCCAGACTGGGTGTACGCCTCCTGCTGTACAGAGTGCAATATCATCCTCTCCCTCCCAGGATAGTAATTACAATATCACTGGGCGGGAGCACACAGCCTGTGAATTATTATAATCCTCTCCAACTCCGTATACTAGGAACTATATCTCAGAAAACTGTACCCTCAGTGCCATATTCGGACTGATAGCAAAGGCTTCTTCCGGGAATATTAGGAGCAATATTACCGCGTAGCTATCCATCCATTGCTGTAATTGGAGTCATGTGATACTCTACCCCCGTTCATATTAGGATCAGTGTCACGTGGTGAGTGTACACCTACTGCGATATTAAAACTAAAGTCCTGCTTTCCGACCCTGGATATTAAGAACAGCATCACAAGTAGGTTTACACTTCCTGTGGAATGAGGAATAATAATATGATTATTAATCATCAATGATCGATTTTAATAATTAGCAATGATACTAAAAATTCATAAGATACCATTATTAATTATGGATAACGATTTTCAATACATGATTATGCCTGCTTTCAATTAATTATTAATATTAATGTCATCAAATAATATTATTAGTTCCTAATACTAATCATTATTGTATTCCCAGCATCACTGCGTATTGATTTAAATCATATTAATTGCTAATATCATAATATTATTATTAATAGTGATATTACTAATCATTATGATTACAAATCGTTAACCTTTGAAACCAGTATTCATTTTTACTCTCTTTATTGTGATCATTAATATCAATAATTATTATTAATATTCATATAATTATGAATATTAATGATTAATAGACTTGCTCCCGATGTAAACCCGGGAGAGGACGATGTTAATTTCTATATCACAGACGGTGTACACCCCCCGTGACAGAGTTTCCAACTTCTGCTTGGGAGAGGAGGATATGACAATCAGTGTCACTGGAAGTAGAAACAACGGTGGGATACTGTTCTGAATATTGAGGGAGGAAGAGGCTGATGTGACTCCTAATAGAGAGGGGGTTACTCCCTCTGAGGGTGTGCACACTGGGGGTGTACAACCGTCTGAGAAGGAGTTGAAAATTTTCCGATGGGGAGATGATATTACTCAGAATATGAGAAAGAGGCTTTGGGTCCACAAGGCTCCCAGAAGCCAGGGGGGCGGGCCGGGGGGGGCGGCTGGGAGCCCGATCGCGGGGGGTGCCTGCACCCACGGCGATGGGGCTCCCAGAAGCCAGGGGGGCGGGCCGGGGGTGGCGGCTGGGAGCCCGATCGCGGGGGGTGCCTGCACCCCCGGCGATGGGGCTCCCAGAAGCCAGGGGGGCGGGCCGGGGGTGGCGGCTGGGAGCCCGATCGCGGGGGGTGCCTGCACCCCCGGCGATGGGGCTCCCAGAAGCCAGGGGGGCGGGCCGGGGGTGGCGGCTGGGAGCCCGATCGCGGGGGGTGCCTGCACCCCCGGCGATGGGGCTCCCAGAAGCCAGGGGGGCGGGCCGGGGGTGGCGGCTGGGAGCCCGATCGCGGGGGGTGCCTGCACCCCCGGCGATGGGGCTCCCAGAAGCCAGGGGGGCGGGCCGGGGGTGGCGGCTGGGAGCCCGATCGCGGGGGGTGCCTGCACCCCCGGCGATGGGGCTCCCAGAAGCCAGGGGGGCGGGCCGGGGGTGGCGGCTGGGAGCCCGATCGCGGGGGGTGCCTGCACCCCCGGCGATGGGGCTCCCAGAAGCCAGGGGGGCGGGCCGGGGGTGGCGGCTGGGAGCCCGTTCGGGGGGCGTGCCTGACCCCCCGGCGATGGGGCTCCCAGAAGCCAGGGCGGCGTGTCGGGGGTGGCGGCTGGGAGCCCGATCGCGGGGAGTGCCTGACCCCCCCGCGATGGGGCTCCCAGAAGCCAGGGGGGCCGTCCGGGGGTGGCTCCTCGCAACCTGATCTGGATATTTGGAAGAGTATCACAAGGGGTTGTCCAGTGTCTGTGATACTGAGATTAATATCTGTCTCTCGGCCTTGGAATATTGAGAGGGATGAAACACGGTGAATGTCCACCCTGTGCCACATGGCGAGTAATATCGGCCTGTCCCCTCCATGGATATTAGGAACAATATCCCAGACTGGGTGTACGCCTCCTGCTGTACAGAGTGCAATATCATCCTCTCCCTCCCAGGATAGTAATTACAATATCACTGGGCGGGAGCACACAGCCTGCGAATTATTATCATCCTCTCCAACTCCGTATACTAGGAACTATATCTCAGAAAACTGTACCCTCAGTGCCATATTCGGACTGATAGCAAAGGCTTCTTCCGGGAATATTAGGAGCAATATTACCGCGTAGCTATCCATCCATTGCTGTAATTGGAGTCATGTGATACTCTACCCCCGTTCATATTAGGATCAGTGTCACGTGGTGAGTGTACACCTACTGCGATATTAAAACTAAAGTCCTGCTTTCCGACCCTGGATATTAAGAACAGCATCACAAGTAGGTTTACACTTCCTGTGGAATGAGGAATAATAATATGATTATTAATCATCAATGATCGATTTTAATAATTATCAATGATACTAAAAATTCATAAGATACCATTATTAATTATGGATAATGATTTTCAATACATGATTATGCCTGCTTTCAATTAATTATTAATATTAATGTCATCAAATAATATTATTAGTTCCTAATACTAATCATTATTGTATTCCCAGCATCACTGCGTATTGATTTAAATCATATTAATTGCTAATATCATAATATTATTATTAATAGTGATATTACTAATCATTATGATTACAAATCGTTAACCTTTGAAACCAGTATTCATTTTTACTCTCTTTATTGTGATCATTAATATCAATAATTATTATTAGTATTCATATAATTATGAATATTAATGATTAATAGACTTGCTCCCGATGTAAACCCGGGAGAGGACGATGTTAATTTCTATATCACAGACGGTGTACACCCCCCGTGACAGAGTTTCCAACTTCTGCTTGGGAGAGGAGGATATGACAATCAGTGTCACTGGAAGTAGAAACAACGGTGGGATACTGTTCTGAATATTGAGGGAGGAAGAGGCTGATGTGACTCCTAATAGAGAGGGGGTTACTCCCTCTGAGGGTGTGCACACTGGGGGTGTACAACCGTCTGAGAAGGAGTTGAAAATTTTCCGATGGGGAGATGATATTACTCAGAATATGAGAAAGAGGCTTTGGGTCCACAAGGCTCCCAGAAGCCAGGGGGGCGGGCCGGGGGTGGCGGCTGGGAGCCCGATCGCGGGGGGTGCCTGCACCCCCGGCGATGGGGCTCCCAGAAGCCAGGGGGGCGGGCCGGGGGTGGCGGCTGGGAGCCCGATCGCGGGGGGTGCCTGCACCCCCGGCGATGGGGCTCCCAGAAGCCAGGGGGGCGGGCCGGGGGTGGCGGCTGGGAGCCCGATCGCCGGGGGTGCCTGCACCCCCGGCGATGGGGCTCCCAGAAGCCAGGGGGGCGGGCCGGGGGTGGCGGCTGGGAGCCCGATCGCGGGGGGTGCCTGCACCCCCGGCGATGGGGCTCCCAGAAGCCAGGGGGGCGGGCCGGGGGTGGCGGCTGGGAGCCCGATCGCGGGGGGTGCCTGCACCCCCGGCGATGGGGCTCCCAGAAGCCAGGGGGGCGGGCCGGGGGTGGCGGCTGGGAGCCCGATCGCGGGGGGTGCCTGCACCCCCGGCGATGGGGCTCCCAGAAGCCAGGGGGGCGGGCCGGGGGTGGCGGCTGGGAGCCCGATCGCGGGGGGTGCCTGCACCCCCGGCGATGGGGCTCCCAGAAGCCAGGGCGGCGGGTCGGGGGTGGCGGCTGGGAGCCCGATCGCGGGGAGTGCCTGACCCCCCCGCGATGGGGCTCCCAGAAGCCAGGGGGGCCGTCCGGGGGTGGCTCCTCGCAACCTGATCTGGATATTTGGAAGAGTATCACAAGGGGTTGTCCAGTGTCTGTGATACTGAGATTAATATCTGTCTCTCGGCCTTGGAATATTGAGAGGGATGAAACACGGTGAATGTCCACCCTGTGCCACATGGCGAGTAATATCGGCCTGTCCCCTCCATGGATATTAGGAACAATATCCCAGACTGGGTGTACGCCTCCTGCTGTACAGAGTGCAATATCATCCTCTCCCTCCCAGGATAGTAATTACAATATCACTGGGCGGGAGCACACAGCCTGCGAATTATTATCATCCTCTCCAACTCCGTATACTAGGAACTATATCTCAGAAAACTGTACCCTCAGTGCCATATTCGGACTGATAGCAAAGGCTTCTTCCGGGAATATTAGGAGCAATATTACCGCGTAGCTATCCATCCATTGCTGTAATTGGAGTCATGTGATACTCTACCCCCGTTCATATTAGGATCAGTGTCACGTGGTGAGTGTACACCTACTGCGATATTAAAACTAAAGTCCTGCTTTCCGACCCTGGATATTAAGAACAGCATCACAAGTAGGTTTACACTTCCTGTGGAATGAGGAATAATAATATGATTATTAATCATCAATGATCGATTTTAATAATTATCAATGATACTAAAAATTCATAAGATACCATTATTAATTATGGATAATGATTTTCAATACATGATTATGCCTGCTTTCAATTAATTATTAATATTAATGTCATCAAATAATATTATTAGTTCCTAATACTAATCATTATTGTATTCCCAGCATCACTGCGTATTGATTTAAATCATATTAATTGCTAATATCATAATATTATTATTAATAGTGATATTACTAATCATTATGATTACAAATCGTTAACCTTTGAAACCAGTATTCATTTTTACTCTCTTTATTGTGATCATTAATATCAATAATTATTATTAATATTCATATAATTATGAATATTAATGATTAATAGACTTGCTCCCGATGTAAACCCGGGAGAGGACGATGTTAATTTCTATATCACAGACGGTGTACACCCCCCGTGACAGAGTTTCCAACTTCTGCTTGGGAGAGGAGGATATGACAATCAGTGTCACTGGAAGTAGAAACAACGGTGGGATACTGTTCTGAATATTGAGGGAGGAAGAGGCTGATGTGACTCCTAATAGAGAGGGGGTTACTCCCTCTGAGGGTGTGCACACTGGGGGTGTACAACCGTCTGAGAAGGAGTTGAAAATTTTCCGATGGGGAGATGATATTACTCAGAATATGAGAAAGAGGCTTTGGGTCCACAAGGCTCCCAGAGGCCAGGGGGGCGGGCCGGGGGTGGCGGCTGGGAGCCCGATCGCGGGGGGTGCCTGCACCCCCGGCGATGGGGCTCCCAGAAGCCAGGGGGGCGGGCCGGGGGTGGCGGCTGGGAGCCCGATCGCGGGGGGTGCCTGCACCCCCGGCGATGGGGCTCCCAGAAGCCAGGGGGGCGGGCCGGGGGTGGCGGCTGGGAGCCCGATCGCGGGGGGTGCCTGCACCCCCGGCGATGGGGCTCCCAGAAGCCAGGGGGGCGGGCCGGGGGTGGCGGCTGGGAGCCCGATCGCGGGGGGTGCCTGCACCCCCGGCGATGGGGCTCCCAGAAGCCAGGGGGGCGGTCCGGGGGTGGCGGCTGGGGGCCCGATCGCGGGGGGTGCCTGACCCCCCGGCGATGGGGCTCCCAGAAGCCAGGGGGGCGGGCCGGGGGTGGCGGCTGGGAGCCCGATCGCGAGGGGTGCCTGACCCCCCCGCGATGGTGCTCCCAGAAGCCAGGGGGGCCGTCCGGGGGTGGCTCCTGGCAACCTGATCTGGATATTTGGGAGAGTAACACAAGGGGTTTTCCAGTGTCTGTAATTCTGAGATTAATATCTGTCTCTCGGCCTTGGAATATTGAGAAGGATGAAACAGGGTGAATGTCCACCCTGTGCCACATTGCGAGTAATATCAGCCTGTCCACTCCATGGGTATTAGGAACAATATCCCAGACTGGGTGTACGCCTCCTGCTGTACAGAGTGCAATATCATCCTCTCCCTCCCAGGATAGTAATTACAATATCACTGGGCGGGAGCACACAGCCTGTGAATTATTATCATCCTCTCCAACTCCGTATACTAGGAACTATATCTCAGAAAAACTGTCACCTCAGTGCCATATTCGGACTAATAGCAAAGGCTTCTTCCGGGAATATTAGGAGCAATATTACCGCGTAGCTATCCATCCATTGCTATAATTGGAGTCATGTGATACTCTACCCCCGTTCATATTAGGATCAGTGTCACGTGGTGAGTGTACACCTACTGCGATATTAAAACTAAAGTCCTGCTTTCCGACCCTGGTTATTAAGAACAGCATCACAAGTAGGTTTACACTTCCTGTGGAATGAGGAATAATAATATGATTATTACTCATCAATGATCGATTTTAATAATTATCAATGATACTAAAAATTCATAAGATACCATTATTAATTATGGATAATGATTTTCAATACATGATTATGCCTCCTTTCAACTAATTATTAATATTAATGTCATCAAATAATATTATTAGTTCCTAATACTAATCATTATTGTATTCCCAGCATCACTGGGTATTGATTTAAGTCACATTAATTGCTAATATCATAATATTATTATTAATAGTGATATTACTAATAATTATGATTACAAATGGTTAACCTTTTAAACCAGTATTCATTTTTACTCTCTTTATTGTGATCATTAATATCAATAATTATTATTAATATTAATATAATTATGAATATTAATGATTAATAGACTTGCTCCTGATGTAAACCCGGGAGAGGACGATGTTAATTTCTATATCACAACGGTGTACACACCACGTGACAGAGTTTCCAACTTCTGCTTGGGAGAGGAGGATATGACAATCAGTTTCACTGGAAGTAGAAACAACGGTGGGATACTGTTCTGAATATTGAGGGAGGAAGAGGCTGATGTGACTCCTAATACAGAGGGGGTTACTCCCTCTGAGGGTGTGCACACTGGGGGTGTACAATCGTCTGAGAAGGAGATGAAAATTTTCCGATGGGGAGATGATGTTACTCAGAATATGAGAAAGAGGCTGGAGGTCCACAAGGCTCCCAGAAGCCAGGGGGTCGGGCCGGGGGTGGCGGCTGGGAGCCCGATCGCGGGGGGTGCCTGCACCCCCGGCGATGGGGCTCCCAGAAGCCAGGGGGGCGGGCCGGGGGTGGCGGCTGGGAGCCCGATCGCGGGGGGTGCCTGCACCCCCGGCGATGGGGCTCCCAGAAGCCAGGGGGGCGGGCCGGGGGTGGCGGCTGGGAGCCCGATCGCGGGGGGTGCCTGCACCCCCGGCGATGGGGCTCCCAGAAGCCAGGGGGGCGGGCCGGGGGTGGCGGCTGGGAGCCCGATCGCGGGGGGTGCCTGCACCCCCGGCGATGGGGCTCCCAGAAGCCAGGGGGGCGGGCCGGGGGTGGCGGCTGGGAGCCCGATCGCGGGGGGTGCCTGCACCCCCGGCGATGGGGCTCCCAGAAGCCAGGGGGGCGGGCCGGGGGTGGCGGCTGGGAGCCCGATCGCGGGGGGTGCCTGCACCCCCGGCGATGGGGCTCCCAGAAGCCAGGGGGGCGGGCCGGGGGTGGCGGCTGGGAGCCCGATCGCGGGGGGTGCCTGCACCCCCGGCGATGGGGCTCCCAGAAGCCAGGGGGGCGGGCCGGGGGTGGCGGCTGGGAGCCCGATCGCGGGGGGTGCCTGACCCCCCGGCGATGGGGCTCCCAGAAGCCAGGGGGGCGGGCCGGGGGTGGCGGCTGAGAGCCCGATCGCGGAGGGTGCCTGACCCCCCCGCGATGGTGCTCCCAGAAGCCAGGGGGGCCGTCCGGGGGTGGCTCCTGGCAACCTGATCTGGATATTTGGGAGAGTAACACAAGGGGTTTTCCAGTGTCTGTAATTCTGAGATTAATATCTGTCTCTCGGCCTTGGAATATTGAGAAGGATGAAACAGCGTGAATGTCCACCCTGTGCCACATTGCGAGTAATATCAGCCTGTCCCCTCCATGGATATTAGGAACAATATCCCAGACTGGGTGTACGCCTCCTGCTGTACAGAGTGCAATATCATCCTCTCCCTCCCAGGATAGTAATTACAATATCACTGGGCGGGAGCACACAGCCTGTGAATTATTATCATCCTCTCCAACTCCGTATACTAGGAACTATATCTCAGAAAAACTGTCCCCTCAGTGCCATATTCGGACTAATAGCAAAGGCTTCTTCCGGGAATATTAGGAGCAATATTACCGCGTAGCTATCCATCCATTGCTATAATTGGAGTCATGTGATACTCTACCCCCGTTCATATTAGGATCAGTGTCACGTGGTGAGTGTACACCTACTGCGATATTAAAACAAAAGTCCTGCTTTCCGACCCTGGTTATTAAGAACAGCATCACAAGTAGGTTTACACTTCCTGTGGAATGAGGAGTAATAATATGATTATTACTCATCAATGATCGATTTTAATAATTATCAATGATACTAAAAATTCATAAGATACCATTATTAATTATGGATAATGATTTTCAATACATGATTATGCCTCCTTTCAACTAATTATTAATATTAATGTCATCAAATAATATTATTAGTTCCTAATACTAATCATTATTGTATTCCCAGCATCACTGGGTATTGATTTAAGTCACATTAATTGCTAATATCATAATACTATTATTAATAGTGATATTACTAATAATTATGATTACAAATGGTTAACCTTTTAAACCAGTATTCATTTTTACTCTCTTTATTGTGATCATTAATATCAATAATTATTATTAATATTAATATAATTATGAATATTAATGATTAATAGACTTGCTCCTGATGTAAACCCGGGAGAGGACGATGTTAATTTCTATATCACAACGGTGTACACACCACGTGACAGAGTTTCCAACTTCTGCTTGGGAGAGGAGGATATGACAATCAGTTTCACTGGAAGTAGAAACAACGGTGGGATACTGTTCTGAATATTCAGGGAGGAAGAGGCTGATGTGACTCCTAATACAGAGGGGGTTACTCCCTCTGAGGGTGTGCACACTGGGGGTGTACAATCGTCTGAGAAGGAGTTGAAAATTTTCCGATGGGGAGATGATGTTACTCAGAATATGAGAAAGCGGCTGGGGGTCCACAAGGCTCCCAGAAGCCAGGGGGGCGGGCCGGGGGTGGCGGCTGGGAGCCCGATCGCGGGGGGTGCCTGCACCCCCGGCGATGGTGCTCCCAGAAGCCAGGGGGGCGGGCCGGGGGTGGCGGCTGGGAGCCCGATCGCGGGGGGTGCCTGCACCCCCGGCGATGGGGCTCCCAGAAGCCAGGGGGGCGGGCCGGGGGTGGCGGCTGGGAGCCCGATCGCGGGGGGTGCCTGCACCCCCGGCGATGGGGCTCCCAGAAGCCAGGGGGGCGGGCCGGGGGTGGCGGCTGGGAGCCCGATCGCGGGGGGTGCCTGCACCCCCGGCGATGGGGCTCCCAGAAGCCAGGGGGGCGGGCCGGGGGTGGCGGCTGGGAGCCCGATCGCGGGGGGTGCCTGCACCCCCGGCGATGGGGCTCCCAGAAGCCAGGGGGGCGGGTCGGGGGTGGCGGCTGGGAGCCCGATCGCCGGGGGTGCCTGCACCCCCGGCGATGGGGCTCCCAGAAGCCAGGGGGGCGGGCCGGGTTTGGCTGCTGGGAGCCCGATCGCGGGGGGTGCCTGCACCCCCGGCGATGGGGCTCCCAGAAGCCAGGGGGGCGGGCCGGGGGTGGCGGCTGGGAGCGCGATCGCGGGGGGTGCCTGCACCCCCGGCGATGGGGCACGCAGAAGCCAGGGGGGCCGTCCGGGGTTGGCTCCTGGCAACCTGATCTGGATATTTGGAAGATTATCACAAGGGGTTGTCCAGTGTCTGTGATACTGAGATTAATATCTGTCTCTCGGCCTTCTAATATTGAGAAGGATGAAAGAGGGTGAATGTCCACCCTGTGCCACATTGCGAGTAATATCAGCCTGTCCCCTCCATGGATATTAGGAACAATATCCCAGACTGGGTGTACGCCTCCTGCTGTACAGAGTGCAATATCATCCTCTCCCTCCCAGGATAGTAATTAAGAACAGCATCAAAAGTAGGTTTACACCTCCTGTGGAATGAGGAATAATAATATGATTATTAATCATCAATGATCGATTTTAATAATTATCAATGACACTAAAAATTCATAAGATACCATTATTAATTATGGATAATGATTTTCAATACATGATTATGCCTGCTTTCAATTAATTATTAATATTAATGTCATCAAATAATATTATTAGTTCCTAATACTAAATATTAGGATAATTAGCCCGCGATCGGGCTCCCAGCCGCCACCCCCGGCCCGCCCCCCTGGCTTCTGGGAGCCAGAATGAGATTTGTAAAAGAGACCCCCTTAAGCTGGCTTGCTCCTTAACCATGGGAGGGTGTTGTGAGATGGTTCCTTCGATGAAACAGAAAGCAGCCCTCGCTAGATGCTAAGTCTGCCACTCCATTGACCTTGGACTTGAAGCCTCCAGACTGTGAGAAATCAGTATCCGTTGTTCATAAATCACCCAGTCTAGGCCAGGTGCGGTGGCTCACGCCTGTAATCACAGCACTTTGGAAGGCTAAGCCAAGTGGATCAAGAGGTCAAGAGATCGAGACCACCCTGGCCAACATGATGAAACCAAATGTCTACTAAAAATACAAAAAAAGAGAGAAAATGCCAGGTATTGTTTTGGGCACCTGTAGTCTCAGCTACTCGGGAGGCTGAGGCAGGAAAATCACTGGAACTCGGGAGTTGGAACTTGCAGTGAACTGAGATCACAGCACTGCTCTCCAGCCTGGGCAACAGAGCAAGGCTCCATTTCAAAATAAATAAATAAATAAATAAATAATAAATAAAATAAACCTCCCAGTCTATGGCACTTTGTCATAGCAGCCTGAATGAACTAAGACTGCTCAGTAACGAATCAAACAGAAGGCCAGGTCACAGGAACCAAAAGGAAGTCCTCCTAGAAGCAGAATGACATTAGGGAAGAAGGAACAGTGGCAGGAGGGGCAAAGTAGGACCTCAGGGCTGTTCTAGGACACCCAGGTCCCAGGCTGTGAGGCCACCTTTGGAGCTTGGCATCCTGCCAACCCAGATCAATGGCACAGGTGCCTACCGGGAGCTGTGCAGCAGACCCCCTCTTCCTCAAGGAGCCTTCTCGGGACCAGCCTTCTGGACTGGCATTGGACAAGAGCTTCACAAATGTCCTCACAATTGCATCCATGGGCCAGAAATTCCACTTCTAGAATCTTTCTTAAAGAAAAAGCAAAATGTTTAAATAAATAAATAAAACAATAAAATTAGACTCATTCCTGGAATGTTGCCAGGATATAGCTTACAAGATAGGAAAACAAGCTCAAATTGTAGGAGTGTATTTAATAAAAGAATAAAAGAAAGAAAAGAATAGAACAGTCAGAAGATGGTCATATTCTAGAAGAGCTGCAGGAATAAGGGAATTAAATACAATATGCTCCAAAACCCTTTAGAGAAGGTACGCTCCGGCTCCAGACATTTGGCCTGGTTTTTTGGACAAAAGTGGTGAATTGGTCCTCTCTCCCTCTCTCTCTCCCTCTCTCTCTTTCTCCCTCTCTATGTCCTTCCCTCCATCCCTCTATCCATCCCTTTCTCTCTCTCTCCCTCTCTCTGCTTCTGCCTCCCTCCCTTTCTCCCTCTCTATCTCCCCCTTTCTCTCTCTCTCTCTCTCCCACTCTCCCCCGGCCCCTGTCTCCCTGCCTGCTTCTCTGTCCCCTCCCTGCATCCCATACACTTCGTGGTAGAAAGGCCCCTTAGGATCATCCCACATCCTCTGTGGCCATCCACACCTGCCAACCTGCCCTCTGATCTGTATACTGTCCTGGTTTATTCTGCCCACCTGAAAAAGCTCGGCCATGCAGGTAGAAGATGCTGCTGTTCTATTTCCATGATGCCAAATGCCTAGAAATTAAGGGGAAACCCCATTCACCAAAAAAATGGGATTTTATGGAGAATCTTAGCATTTACTTCTGTTATCCTCCTTTTTTTTCTTCTGTTTAGGTCTGTGTCCTGGGAAGCTCTGGGATGAACATGACTCCTGAGCACAGACGCTGCCCTGACAGAGGTTCGTGTATGCTCGGCATCATCCTCGGAACTTTACACTCACACTTGACTCACCCACTTTACGTGTCTTTTTTTTTTTTTTTTTTTTTTTTGGCCTGACTTTTAGAAAACCAATCTGAGAATAAAGTTTAAAAAGAGAGTTTCTGAATCCTTAACTGAGGTCAAAATCTTGGAATGAAAGCCAAAGATGCAGTGTCCAAGGAGTCAGGGGAATGGGGGCATTTTCGAACCCAGAATCAGTCAGCAGTGGGGAGAAAACAAGGGCTTCTATGTGCGGCTCCCTGATGAGCACTCGGAAAGCAAATGCGTTTCAGTCCAGAAGAAGGTCAAGTGAGGAAATGACCTAAATGGGGCTTATTCCTTGCCCAGCCCTGAGAATAGGCTGGAGGCCCCAGGCGGGAGAGGGAGGGCCAGGCCCCATAAGCCTCTCACCATGGAAAACGATGATGGGCCAGGAAGCTGCAGAGTGAGTCGACCTTCTTGCCCTCTCTGCAGAGGCCTGGCCCTTGTGAGTGAACCCCCTCACTCCCTCTTATTATTTAGTCTGGCTACTGTTGGCATATTACAGTTGGTGATCATTTGGAACATGAGTGCTAAACTGAATTTTGTTAATTCTAATAATTTATCAGAGCATTTTTATATTTCTAGGAAACAGAATTATACATTATCCTCAGAATTATTTTATCTTTCTCGTTAATAATAACAGCCCTTCAGTCGCCCTGCCTTCCCACTGGGTGTGAGTGCATCTCTGCTAATGTGGGGCATGAGAATGGATGCCAGAGGCAGAGCAAGCAGCTCAGAGGCCATAGCAGCTATTTATTTTTTTGTTTATTTATTTATTTCTTTTGAGATGGAGTCTCACTCTGTTGCCCAGGCTGAAGTGCAATGGCGTGATCTCAGCTCACTGCAACCTCCACTTCCTGGGTTCAAGCGATTCTCCTGCCTCAGCTTCCAGAGTAGCTGGGATTACAGGCACCCACCACCATGCCAGGCTAATTTTTGGTACTCTTAGTAGAGACGGAGTTTCACCATGTTGGCAAGGTTGGTCTTGAACCCCTGGCCTCGGGTGATTCACCCACCTTGGCCTCCTAAAGTGCTGAGATTACAGGCATGAGCCACCATGCCCGGCCCATTGTGGCATCTTAATCACAGAGTGAAGACGGCCTGGACCCAGCGTGAAGATGATGAAAAGGGGGAAGAGCAGCTCTCTCACCTATAGTGTTGCCAGGCGCTTCCAACTTTCAACATAAGGGACACTAAATAGCTTTCCCAACGAAAACAACTGAGATGTTGGGTAAAACCTACAAAAATGCATCTTTGTAAGTGCATTACTGGGCTGGCATTGAAGGATGGAATCCACAGCAGTCGATAAGGAATTGGCGGGAACCAAAGTGGAATTTATTTTTCTGTTTAGACAGTTGCACAGAGGATGGGGCATCAGAAACAAAACCGGATGTCTCTCCAAAATGAGGTCAGAAATCTGACATCTTAGACTTAAAATAAAAGCCCACCTCAGAGCAGGAGCAGCAAGGAGAGCAGCTGTCCCTGCATTGGTGCTGGGTGGAGGGAAAACCACTGACCCTGAGAACCGATGAGAAACAGTCCTCCAGGAGTTCATGCTGGAAGACCTCGAGAGCATGGGTCAAATCGACGTGGCACCAGGCGGCTGCTAACTTCACCTCTACCCCATGTGAGTGAACATCTTTGCTGAAACAATGCAACCCTGTCCTCAAAATATCTCCCCACTTAAAATTCCAAGAAAGATAAGTCCCTGTGCAAAAAGTTACAAAACATAAGTAAACAAAGTACTGTGGATACATCCAATAAATCAAGAAACAAATTGAGCAGAGCCACAAAAATCCAAAATGTGGAAAAGATCAACTGCTGGCAAAGTATCCACTGCTGTAGCTCCCGTTAAGAGACTGTATTTCATAAAAAGCTAGACACGCCCCTCTGTGGCCTCACACTTGCCTTCTCAGGCATGTCTGCCCCAGAAATGCCTTTGCACTGCCTTCTCCAAGAGACACATACGGGGCAAGAATATTTAGGCAGTGATTGTAGACATAGAAAACACTTGAAAGCCACCCAAATACATCTCTATCAAGGAAAAAAGCTGGCATAGTCACATTGTGGAATATGATACAGCTGTGAAAATGAACTGCCGTTAGAAGCATCAGCAATGAAAAATTACAGTGAACAAAGGAAATTACTGAAAAATACACTGCTATTCCATATACAGTTCACAAACTATAACATATGACATGGCTGAATAATATACAGAGAAATGATATAACTTATGAAAAGCAAGGCAAACATTAACACATTAGTCCTATGTCTGGGTGAAGAAGGGAGACCCAGGTGATCAAAGAAGGGCGTATTGTAGCCTTTCAAGACACTCGATGCTAATGCATGATGACATCAGCGCAATTATTAATCTATCAGATTATGCATTCAGTTTTGTTTGTTTGTTTGCTTTTGAGGCGGAGTTTTGCTCATGTAGCCCAGGCTAGAGTGTAATGGCACAATCTCGGCTCGCTGCAACTTCTATCTCCTGGGTTCAAACAACTCTCCCACCTCAGCCTCCCGAGTAGCTGGGATCACAGGTGCCTGCCATGATGCTCAGCTAACTTTTTGTATTTTTTTAGTAGAGACGGGTTTCACCACATTGGCCAGGCTGGTCTTGAACACCTGACCTCAAATGATCCACCCGCCTCAGCCTCCGAAAGTGCTGGGCTTACAGACATGAGCCACCATGCCCAGCCAAATTTTATAGACTCTTAGGTGTCATATATTTCATAATTAAACATATAAAACTAAATGTTTACTGTAGTTTGTAAATGAAAGAGCAATAAAAAATGTTGCAAACTTTTAAACATCAAACCTGTTGTATAGCTCATAGTGACCCTCCTATTAAGCTGTGGTAAGCTCCAATTGGTATTTCATTGTTATTTTCTAAAAACTAGGTGAACAGATGAAAAACAGAATTCAGTTTTAAAACAAGATATTAAGATAATGTCACTGGTTGAAAGTGTCCAGGTTGTTGGTGCCTTGAACCAAGAATTGGACGCAATGCAAAAATGGAGCAAGGAAAGAATGAAGCAGCAAAGCAGACATTTACGGAAAATGAAAGCACGCTCCACAGGGTGAGAGCGCCTGAGCACAGGGGGCCCGTTACTGAAGTTTCTAGGGCTTAAATCCCCTCTCGAGGTTTCCATTGGTTACTTGGTGTGTACCCTATGTAAATGAAGAGGATGAAGTAAAATTACAAAGTCATGTACTCGGTGTAAGCCCTGTGTAAATGGAGAGGATATTTCTTGTCATACCCCAAGAGTTTCCATTTCATTTCATTCTCGGAAGTCAAGGTGAATCGGCCTTATGTTCCTGCCTCCAGACCCTTTTCTCCTGCCTCCGTGGAATGGATGGCAGGACATGGAAAATGGTTTTGTCCAAATGACATGTCCCAGGGCACTGGCAGCTGAGGACAAGAGGGAACCAGTTGGTGTCACTGAGGAACGCTCACCCGTGTCTCCACACCGCACAGAACAAAGTGAGTGTCCTTGTCCTGAACCCTCTGAAGTGAGTATCTCGCCTCAGGGCTTTCATGAAACCCTTTTTAGGAGAGGCTCCTTCTCTCTCCTTCTGCAGCCACAAGGCAGCAGGGATAGCCCCTCTCTCGCTGAAGTTCTTCTTAAAAAAACAAAGAGAATAAAATACTAGAATTAATGTAATGAATAATAAAATAATGAAAATGAAAGTATGTTTTACAGAAGCAGCTCTGGAATTTCATGTATTGGTGGCATTAAAAGCAGAAAATGGGCCTATAGGCCTGGCGGGATGGCTCATGCCTGTAATCCCAGCACTTTGGGAGGCTGAGGCAGGTGGATCACGAGGTCAGGAGATCGAGACCATCCTGGCTAACACAGTGAAACACCGTCTCTACTAAAAATACAAAAAATTAGCCATGCATGATGACGGGGCCCTGTAGTCCCAGCTACTCGGGAGGCTGAGGCAGGAGAATGGCGTGAACCCGGGAGGCGGAGCTTGTAGTGAGCCAATATCACTTCACTGCACTCCAGCCTGGGCAACAGAAAAAGACTCTGTCTAAAAAAAAAAAAAAAGAAAAAAGAAAATGGGCCTATAGAGCTCCATTTAATGGCAAAAAATTAAGGAAAGAATAAAAAGACTCTGCTAATAATGGTGACGTGAGCTGCTCATATTGTCATTTTCTCTGGGACATAATATTGGGGAGGAGGTGGGACCACCTGCCACCAGGTTCCAGGTGATTTTTGGGCTGTTCCCCCAAATCACTGCAGCCTCTTCCCTGCTGGTCCCTTGATCCTGCTGCTGTGCCGGGCGTCCTGAGTGGCAGGAGGCACCTCGGCAGCTTCCAGTGGGATAGGCCTGCGGCATTCTGAGCCTGAATGCCGTGATCACTAGGAAGTAAGGCGACGTAAGCAGGAAGGGTTCAGGGATGGAGCAGCCGCTTCTCAGGGATCAGTCTCGGGCCCGAGCTGAGAAGAATCCCCTTTCAGGACGATGGCTCCAGGCTGAGGTCAACGCTGTTTCTGTGCGTTATGATGACTGACCTGCATCCACAGGGAAGCATATCCGGGCTCCTTGTTCCCAGGCAATGTTGGGAACACCTTGAAATGGGCACTGGTGGATTTCAATTCCAGCCTTCCAGAAGCCACTCCAAATGGAAATTGAGCTAACGGATGCAGGTAGAGTAAGTAAACAACTTTAGGTCCCAAACAACAATTTTCACATACAATATAGTGCACAGGGAAAAATAAAGCCTCGGGACCCCAACTCACAGCCAAAACGGAAAAAAATCATTAAGTTGGAAGCTGAATCATGCAAGAAACTGCATTTCCTTTTGTTCCTAAGCAGATAGCTACAGATAGCTACATCTCCACAGGAAGCTGGTCTATGTTCACCTTATCTTATATAAAGGCTTATGTAGAGGACTGATTTACCGCATGTGAGATGAAGACGTAACTGATCCTTCCCCATCTGCTCTCTTTCTCTTGCAACCTGAGGAAGACCACAGGTTCCCTCTCTCCCCTCCTGCCCACCATTTTCCTCCAGCCCACACTTCCCCTCCAGCCCACCCTTCCCTCCTGCCCACTCTTGTCCTCCAGCCCAGCCTTCCCCTCCAGCCCAGCCTTCTCCTCCAGCCCGCCTGGAAGAGGAAGAGGTCTGCAGCTTACATCAGAATCTCGAAGTTGACACCCAAAAAAGGTAAAAGATCCTGCGGGATGCTGGCATATACAACTAATGAGATAACGCTCTGGGTGTACGTCCTAGCATACAGGAAGAGCATTCTTGTTCATGGCGGTGGTTTCAAATATTTCAGTGAGTTTTCCCTTGAATGCCTCAGTCGGGAGCCACTTCAGTTCAGCGCAGGCAGCAAGGGAGCTTCAAGGACTGGTAGTTATGAATTCAAGCTTATACACAGTGACAGATCACAGGTCTGTGGAAGATACTTGTCAATCAATATTCAGAGGTAGCATTCCATAACTGAAGCATAGGGCGTATCTGACTTCATCTGACAAGGCTAAAATCATGATTGTTTTTCTAACTGGGAAATTTATGTAACTTATTTGCCAATAAACAACCATCTCTCTCTCCCCATTTTCTGACATAACACTAGTCGTTAGAGAAATGTTCCGATGATGTTCATGAAAGAACAAACCAATGTCTTCCGCTTTAATACCACGTATTTCACACATATGACTCTTGCTGCTTCCATGTGACACTAAAAATATCGGGAGTGCCAGGAAGTCTCTTTAATCATCGTTCTCCAATGTGCTCAGGAGATGAAGTCATTCTGTGAAGTGGACTTCAGTTGACACCACTGAGAAAATGTCCTAGAGAAAGTAAAACTTGTAGTGGCCTCATACTTTACAGAAATAATTCAACTTCTTTCTTTCATTTCTTTCCGGTTTTTGGACATTAATTTTAATTGGTTCAGGGCAACCTGTTTCTGCATCAAAGTCTTGGGAAGCTTCCATCTGTTTTTAAACTATACTAATATTATATTATATTATATTATACTATTTATTTATTTAGAAATAGAGTCTCACTGTGTCACTCAGGCCAAAGTGTAGTAGTATGATCACGGCTCACTGCAGTCTCAACCTCCCAGGCTCGAGCCAATCCTCAGGCCTCCACCACCTGAGTAGCTGGGACTACAGGTGTGCCACCATGTCCTGCTAACGTTTTATTTTTATTTTTTGTAGAGACAGGATCTCGTTATGTGGCCAAAGCAGGTCTCAAACTCCTGGTCTCAAGCAATCCTTGTGTCAGCCTCCTAAAGTGCTGAGATTATAGACATGAGCCATGGCACGCAGCTGATTTATTATTTTATTTTCTCAGAACTCTATACAACCTGATTCTTAATACATAAGGAAAGAGAAGCCAGTCAAAAGTGGAAGTAGTTGCACACAATGAAAGTGTCATTTGGCACTTAGACAAGAGAGGCGGATTATAAAAATAAAAGATCTACATATTGCAATTGGCTGTGGCCTTGGACTCCAGCACTTTTTATTTTTATTTTTTTAGGAGATAGTGTCTCACTCTCTTACTCAAGCTGGAGTGCAGTGATATAATCATAGCTCACTGTTATCTCAAACTCCTGAGTTCAAGTGATCCTCCTGCCTCGACCTCCCAAGTACCTGGGACTACAGATGTGCCATCGCTCCAGGCAATTTTTTTTTTTTGAATTTTTGTAGAGACGAGGTCTCCCTGTGTTGCCCAGGCTAGTCTCAAACATGTGACCTCAAGCAATCGTTCCACCTTGGCCTCTAAAGCGCTGGGGTTATAGGTGTGAGTCACTGTACCCGGCCAAGAAACCAACCCCACCTGTTTTCTATATAAAGTTTAGCATCTAGATACGAAGCAAAATAAGTTTTAAAGATCAAGGAGTCTGAAGGGAAGCTGCTGGGAGGGGAATGGGCTCAAGGCAGCGTTTTCTGGTCTACAGTTTTGCTTATTCTTGGACTTTCCAAAGTCCTGAAAGAAGCAGAAGGAAAGTGAGAAGAGAGGAAGAGGCAGGAGGAAAGGAGGAGGGCTGCGCCTCTGCGGTTGCAGATTAGCCCAAGCCGGCTCAGTGGCTGGGAAGGAAGGGAGGAAACCCCCAAGGCCGAAGGTGGAGTCAGAGTCCTGGGTCCAGCAGAGACTGGACAGGAGGAGGGTGCCGGGAGCCAAAGACCTTCCTGCTAGCACTGCAACCTCTTAAACTGCTTAGGCTTTTATCTAAATTTGATATGTCTGCATTTTGTAGACCTCCAAACCAAGTCACTCAGGGTAACCTAGACAGGAAGGGGAGGATGATAGGAGAAGGTGCCCCACCTGATGATGCCCTTCTGGCTTTTATCCATTCCTGGGAATGACTCTTTGTCCAACTCGGGGGATGCCCCTATGGGAGAATACAGTGGCGTGGACCAGCAGTGGAGAATTCCAAGTCCAAAAAACGATTGGCATTTTCAAGGAAAGTAAGAAATCATCCTGCATATATGAAATATTGGGAAAAAGGTTGTTACTAATAATTCTCAAGCGACCACTCTGGTGAGACTAGGTTTCTCTGGGAATGTGTGGAGCAGGGTGTATGTACCGAGTGAGCACCTCCCACCCTTCAGACTCCTTCAGCTCCTGTCTACTGTAGCAGTCAGAGGGCAACTCCTGTCCTCATCTCCTGAGCGACCCACTCACTCATTCACTCACTCATTCATTCACTCGTTAACTCATTCACTCACTCACTCATTCACTCATTCACTCCTTCACTCGCTCACTCACTCATTCACTCACCCTTTTACTCACTTGCTCATTCATTTACTCATTCACTCACTCATTCACTGACCCATTCACTCACTCACTCACTCATTCACTCACCCATTCACTCACTCATTCATTCCCTCATTCACTCACTCAGTCATTCCCTAACTCACCCTTTCACTCACTCACTCATTCACTCACTTATTCACTCACTCATTCATTTCCTCATTCATTCACTCAATCATTCACTCACTCAAATCATTCACTCATTCACTCACTCATTCACCTCTTCACTCACTCATTCACTCATCCTTTACTCACACACTCACTCATTTATTGACTCATTCACTCACTCACTCGTTCATTCACTCACTTCTTCACTCCCTCATTCACTTGTTCGCTCACTGACTCATTCACTCACTCTTTCCCTCACCCATTCACTCACTCACCCACTCATCTGTTCACTCACTCATTCACCCACTCACCCATTCACTAAGTCACTCATTCATTCACTCACTCACTCATTCATTCACTCACTCACTCACTCATCACTCATTTATTCCCTCGGTCACTCACTCATTCACTCACTTATTCACTTGCTTATTCACTCACTCATTCACTAAGACGCTCATTCATTCACTTACTCACTTATTCACTCACCCATTCACTCACTCACTCATTCACTCATTGACTCCCTTGGCAATTCATTCACTCACTCACGGTCACTCATTCAGTCATTTACCCACTCACTCACTCATTTTTCCTTCCCTCATCCACTCACTCACTCATTCACTGACTGACTCACTCACTCACCCATTCACTCATTTACTCACTCATTTACTCCTTCACTCACTCACTCACTCCCTCCTTCATTCATTCATTCAGCAGCACCCATGACAGGTTCACTCTGTCCTGGGCTCTGCTGTTGCCCTGGGACTGCAGCAGGGAAGAGTCAAAGATCTCTGAATCCACAGCATTCAGAGTTCAGCCGGGGGACCTTTCGAGAAGCCCAGCAGATAGTTGAAATGCCCCACGTGTGACACTGACGAGGATGTTTTAAGAGCAGCAGGGAGGGAACAGGAGTGTGCATGGAGCCCAAAATTTCTAAGAGGGTGATCTGGGGAGGCCTCACCGTGCAGGAGACCTTGCAGGACAGACCTGTGGAAAGTGGGCAGAGTCGGTAGGGAGAGGAGGGCCTGGGTTGAGGAAAGAGCAGGCTGGGCCTGAGGTTGTCGGGTGCCTGCATGGGCCTCTGGGCAGCACCAGGATCTGAAGGGACCGGAGGACAGGCCAGTGTGGCTTGTGTGGGGTCTGTGACTCCGAGTCAGCAGAGAAGATGCCTGAATTACATCCTGATAGGTGCACCCTGACTTTGAAGCTGAGGACACCCGAGACGTGGAGGTGGGGTGGAGGTTGGGGCAGAGCAGGGGATGAGGAGGGAGCCTGTTCCGGTCCAGGTCAAAGGTGGTGGCCTGGCCCCAGTGGCTCCAGATGAAATGAAGAGCCAATAGGGACTTTCCTGAAGGACTTAGATGCCAGGGTGGAAGAGCACTGCAAGGCTTCAGCCTGAGCCCCTGGGAGGATGGAGTCACCAGGAGCTGAGGTGAGGAAGACTGAGCGATGGGGGGTTGTGTGGGGGGTGCAGAGGCCTGAGCTCAGTTTGGCCCCTGCAGATTTGAGATGCCCACTCCATGCACAGGCCGAGACAGCAGAGAAGGGGAAGAGGCTACAGCTCAGGTAGCCCTGGAATGTGCAGCCCCACATGCTGGGGCACTGGGTCATGGTGTCCTCATGGCTGGGAGCTGCTTCCCTCCTGGGATGCCAGAACTCCTTTAGGGCACATTGGCAACTCCTGTGCTCACCACTGAGGGGAAGTGGGAAGGGCAGCTGTCCCTATGCATGTTCTCCTTCAACTTGTCCTAGGCAGGTCCCAGGCAGCACCACCCTCCCAAGTGGCTCCCCTTGGCCGCTGTCCCTAGTGTTCACAGCCAGACCCTAGAAGAGGGCTGGACTCAGCGGCTCACTTCTGATGAATAGAACCAGGCAAAAGAGATGGCGGTCTCTCCTGAGATTGGATTGGGAGGAGCTGAGGTTCTGTCCACTGGAACTCTCTCCCTGGCTCTTGGTAGGTGCTAGTTCTGGCAAAGCCAGTCACCCGCCCAGGGCAGAGGGCAACCTGAAGCTGATGCCACAGAGAGACTGGGGCCTTCAGTCCAACAGCCTGCAAGCAACAGAATCCTGCCAGCAACACAGAAGTGAGCATGGAAGCAGCTCCTCCCCTGATGAGCCTGAGCCTTCAGAAGACACAGCAGCCCTAGGCAGACACCTACTGCAGCCCTGGAGAGCCCCTGGGGCAGAGGGCCCAGTGAAGCCTGCCTGAACTCCTGGCCCAAGGAGTAATCATTCCTGGGGTATAAGTGTGTGCTGGTGTGGGCCTTTGGAGTAATCTGTCAAGGGACAATAAAGAACAAGCACACGCCTCAGGTCCTACTGGGTGGAAGCTGTACGGTCAGCACGGCATGTAATATCTTCCTCTTGAATTAGAAGATTCATTGCTAAGGCCAAAGTTAAAAAAAAAAAAAAAAACAAAACAAAACAAACAACAAAAAAAAAAACCTCTAGTTGTAGCAACATTGAAATACATGACTTTTCAAAAAAAAAAAAAAAAAAAAAAGCCATAGCTATTCTTTTCCATCTTTGCTACAGGTATATATTAATATATGTTAATTCCCTGACTGACTGAGCAATGGGCCAAACTCATAAGAACAGATGTGTGAGGACCGTCAGTGACCACCCTGACCCCAGCCCTTATACACAGACAAACTTTTGAATATAATCCGTAACCTTGGGGGTCTTGACACTCTAAATTTTATTGTTTTTCATTAACTATTTCTATTCCCTAAACAATACCTGTTCATCGCAGAGAAAAATGGCATTGCCTATACTAAGCAAAAGAAAGGAAATAAAATGCTCAGAAACATTTACATATGTATGCAGACTCACACACACACACACACACACACACACACACACACACACGCACGCACTCACGCACAGGCTCGCACTGCGTCTAGGCCTGCCTTTTCACTTATTTGTATGTCCTGAACATATTTCCATGTCAGTAGACACATATCTTTGTAGCGGTAACAGCAACTAAATATTATTGCAGCGCATATTTTTACCATCATTTATTTAACTCATCATGTTTGAACTGTTAGGTTGTATCTATCATTTTCTGTATTACAGACAATTTGATGACAAATGACCAATCCCCTAATGTTCAATATAAAAATATCAATTGTATAAGGAGATAACGGGTATTTGGCTAAAATAAAATTCAGTGTGGCCCACCTTCTCCACATGTAACATGCTCTAAAAAGGCATGAATAATTAAATTAGCCCTTCTATTCTCCAGCACAGATCCTGAGCCCAACTGTGGGTGCAGGTGCTTAGAGCCTCAGTCTGCTCTTCTGCCCGCCAGAAGGCAAAGGCCACTCAACTGTCACCTTAATTAAGACAGCCAGGATTCCCCTCTCCCTTTTAATTAATAGAATAATGCTGAGGTTCACTGCCTGAGAGCAGCGCTCTCTGACTTTGCATTCATCAGGATAACCTAGGTGGTTTATTTAAAAATACACATTTCCTGGCTGAGCTCCCAGAAACTGGACTTCAGTGGTTTAATGGGGGTGTGCATAGGACAGGTGATTCTGAGGACCACGAGGGGTTAGGAATTTCGCCGTTAATTCTGGCCAAGGGAGAGATTAGACCATCCAGCATTGTCTGCAGCATATATATTTTTTTCCTCTTTTGCAATGAATATTTGATGCTCAGCGGGATGAGCCCCAGGATGAGGCACACATCCAAGAAAAATCCATGCCTCTCCATCTTTTCCCCAGGATTGCCCTTTGGTGAGACTCTCCTTTGCGATTGCTTCACTTTCCCGGGTTCATAGAACAAACCTCTTCTTAGTCTCTTTTGTTGTTTCCTATCTGTTCAACAAACACCCACTGCGCAGGACCATCCTCCGGAAAGCCCTCGAGTGGGGCCGTTTGGGAGCCCTTCTTCGTGGGGTGAGCACTGAAGGAACCGGGATCCCATAAGCCCGTGCTTTTGTAGGGGCTGCTCCCTGTCCCATCGCAGGTAACTGGCACCAGGCTGTTAAGCTGTGGATGGGCAACTGGCACAGCGCTTTGGATGTGCGTATTTCAGCACGTGGAGTTGGCCGGTGAAGTCAGCCGAGGTCGGCACAGCGTACAGCAGCGCGCCTGTCCGTAGGGAGGAAGGGTCGTCCCGCCTCCCCGCCAGGTCAGTCCCGTTGCGCCTCCTCCTATCCCACTCTGACTTTCGCGCGCCCATGCGTCTCTGAGGGTAGCGCCCCGATACTCTCCCCCACCCCAAGGATTCTTCTCCCCACGGGACGAGCTGGGGGCCCGGGAGCGCCACAGACCCCGTGGACCCGGGAAATCGCAGCTTCGTCATAGCTAAGCTCGCCGCGCTCAGCTTTTCCCACCACCTGGAGGATCCACTCTCCGTGCGTCCTTCCCGACCTCAGGCTGCAGAGAAAACGTGGTGGCGGGGATCGAGGAAGCCGCGCGCAGAGGCTCCTAGCGCAGCCCCAGGAGGAATCCTGCCGCCAACAAGAAGCTGTGCGCGCGGCCGGGCTCGGCGCTGACAACAGCCGGATCTACCGGGCCTGCCGCGAGCCTCCGCGTCCAGGTGGGGTCTCCGCGCCCCAATTCCACCCCGCCCCGCCATCGGCGCTCCCCGCAAGTGCGGGGTTTCCACCGGCCCCGGCGTTCGCGCCCACTCACGGTCTCCCTTGCCCCCCCCCACCCCCGCCCCGGGAGATGCTCCCGGCGTTCTATTCCGCCCTGCCTTGGCCCGCCCAGCGAACGATGTGACCCCGCCCCCTTGCGGTCTCCCCTCCCCCGGTCGCTGCCCCTGCCCCCACCTGTGGCGCTCCGGGCATCTCTAAAGGCCCCAACCAGAGTCCTCCAACCCACCCGCGCGGCTAGCGCACCGGCAACGCGGCCCCACCCCCAGGGACTCCGCCCACTTGTGGTGCTACCCCCGCCTCCGCGACCTCACCCACCGCTAGCGCGGCAGCCACCTACGACGACCCCTGCGTAGGTCCTCCTGCCCACACCCGGCCCCGGCCAGCCCCTGCCCCTTTCTCTGCCCCTTTCCCTGCCCCTGCCCCTGCCCCTAGCCGCGCCCCACCCCCGCAGCCCCTCCTGTGCGCTTGGGCCCCGCCCGTCAAGACCCTTTGACGCTAGGGCCGGGCGGGGGCGCGGGCGGGGCAGCTTTTCCGAGTCGGGCGCGCGCCGGCAGGGTATCCATTGCCTGCTGCGCACCCGGACTAGCGGCTGCCCTCGGCCTCCTCGCCTTGGACGCGGACGACTCCCGGGCCCCCAAGGGCTCCTTGCGGAAGTTCCTGGAGCACCTCTCCGGGGCCGGCAAGGCCATCGGCGTGCTGACCAGCGGGGGACATGCTCAAGGTGCGCGCCCCCCTCCGGGCGGCGAGGGAGGGACGGACGGAGAAGGGGAGAAGAGGGAGAAGGGGAGAACAGGGCAAAGGGGATGGGGGAACCGGGCAGAAGAGGGGGAAGCGATGGGAGGACCCGGGGAAAGGTGGGGAAGCGATGGGAAGAACTGGGGAGAAGAGCGGGGAAGCGACGGGAAGAACTGGGGAGAAGCCCGTGCCCGGGAGCGGCAGGGGTACCTGCGGGGCGGCGGGAGCCGGCAAGGCAGCCCCGGGGTCCTTGCCGGGTGGGGCGGAGGAGGAAGGAACATGGCGATAGGAACCTCCATTCGGAAAATAGTGAGCTTTCCACCCTCTCCGGTTTATGTTTTAAATTGAGCCTGGTAGAGGGGGTCGCCTGGAGCACCTTCCGGGGTCGTTCTGCCTCTGAGCTGTAGGATGGCGCCGGGCTTCCCCTCCGAATCCTGGGTACAGCGCGATCACTTAAGTTGCCCCCGCCCCCCAACTCCGCCCCACGCCACCCCCCAGCTTGTCGAGGAAGAAACGGCCGGATCCCGGCGGGCCTCCTGTCGCCTCGGGCCCCCCGCGGCGTGGGCGGGGTCCCGGCTGCTGCAATGCGGGAAACGGCAGGGGTGCTCTGGGTTCCCGCCTAGCGTCTCCGAGGCAGTCCGGCAGCCCCTCGCGTTTCCGTTGGAAGATTTTAAAAAAGGGTTTCCTGCGCTCGCATGTGCTGTCGCCTTCCGGCTCGTGACAAAACCGAAAACTAAAATGGGTCCCAGGCCCTCCCCGCCAGCCTCCGCGGACGGGAAGGACCAGGAAGCGGGGACTCCCGGACGTCAGCGGCGCCGCAGCGCGGGCTCTGGGCTTCCCCTGTCCTGTAATGTGGAAAGGGCTCTCCAGGAGGGGCCGAGCCTGGGCCCACGACGCAGGCGCTCCGGGAGGACATTTAACATTGAAGAGCGAGAGGTGGTGGAGACTGCGCTCCCCAGGCCCCGGGTGCACGTAGGGGCACCGGTGCCCAGGTTCAGGAGGGTGAGGCCTTCTTGGCCAGGTAGCCTTGTTAAATCTATCTGAAAATCACAGATAACTAAGTATCAAGTCGTCACAGATCATTTTAGTATCCTGAATGAGACGGCTACGGAAAACATGAAAACATCGTTACTGGTTACGTGCATGATGCATCCAAAACATTGTTACCTACACAGTGGCAGCACTGATATTTGTGGGCTTTTGAACGTGTGGACTGGAGTGTTAAGAGCCCTTCAGAGTTATGACAGTAGTTTGATTTGAATGTTCTTTTCTTGGCGAATAAATGCTGTACATTGAATTTACCCAGGAAACTAGGAAGGTGAACCCACACGAAGGACACAGGCCTGTGGGCTGCTCCAGGCGCCCTTAGGGCGTTGCGGGGCCTGAGCCATGCGCTTCCTGCTCAGCCTCCTGAGAGCCGTGACGGCGTCTCTGTTCTGCCTCACACTGGACCCGCTAGTTTCATATTCTTGTTATGGTTCCGAGGCTACAAGCGGTTGGATTCTGTGAGACACTCTCTGTCTTCCTCCTCCGGCTGCTTTCAAATGGGTCGTCTTTTTTTAGAACTGATTTTTTAAGCAGTGATTGATGGGGTGAGTTGTAGTGCTGTCCTGAACTGCAGAGGGAGCGCACTGAGGAACCTGGGTTTTGATGCTGTGCACATCAGCAGAGTCACCAGCCCAGGGCCCTGTCAGTCCCATTATTAAGCTCATTTCTTGCTCTTGTCATCGTTACTCAGACGCCTTAAAAAAAAAAGCAAACTCCTGCTTGCCGTCACTGGCTGAGTTTGGCAAATGGGTGTTTACCCTGGAAAGAGGGGCATTTTGTCCTCTGGAACGTCTAAGGCGCCCTTTGGTGAGGTGGTCTGTTTCTGACCACTCTATCCCGTGGGCGTCCTTCCTACTTCCACCTTCCCTTTCCGAACGCCTCCGCCTCCAGGGCTTTAACTTTACTTCTGTGTGTGCAAAGCAGAGGTTATGACTGTTGTGCCAGTGCCCTGTTTTTTCTTTCTTTCTCTCTTTCTTTCTTTCTTTCTTTCTTTCTTTCTTTCTTTCTTTCTTTCTTTCTTTCTTTCTTTCTTTCTTTCTTTTCTTTTCTTTTCTTTTCTTTTCTTTTTTCTTTCTTTCTTTCTTTCTCTTTCTTTCTCTCTTTCTTTCTCTCTCTCTTTCTCTCTTTCTTTCTCTCTCTTTCTTTCTTTCTTTCTTTCTTTCTTTCTTTCTTTCTTTCTTTCTTTCTTTCTTTCTTTCTTTCTTTCTTTCTTTCTTTCTTTCTTTCTTTCTTTCTTTCTTTCTTTCTTTCTTTCTTCTTTTTGCTGAGGGCCCAAAACTTGCTGCATCTCAAAAGAAGCAATTGCATCCATTTGTTCACGATGAGCATAAACTGCTCTTTAAGGGAGACTAATTGGTAAACCCGGCTGCTGTGGGTAGAAAGACGGAGGTGGCCGCGGAAGCAGGGCTCTGCCTCTTGGAAGCCTGCACAACCGTCCTGCTTTCTTTCTTCAATATCCGCGGGGGGGGGGGGTTAATTTTAATAAGCCCTGGAAACCAACAAAGCAGGAAAGTGCTAAGACATTGAGGTGTGAGATTTAAAATGACAACCAGCAGCCTCTCATTCTTCCTTCACTGAGGAAGGAAGGAACCAGTTGCCTCTTCGTTTTGGGGCTGCAGGGTATGTTTGGCAGCGACACTGGCCCTTTGTGCTGTGTGACTCAAGAATTGAGATAGTTCTTTACTAAGTGTTTTGTGCAGTAGGTATGAAAATGGGGAAAGAGGGAGCACTGTCCGGGGTGGAGAGGCGTGGAGAGACGCTGTGATACATAGCGAGTCCTTTTCTTCTGGGCTCCTGGTTTTCAATCTTTTTCTTCTTTTTTTCCTAACAGCTTGAAAGATGATTTTTGTGTCTTAATTAAAAGATTGAAGACTGTGGGTCAGACCCAAACTAATTCCATTGGCATCAAAGAAAAGGATTCTTTACATATTTATCTATAGGCATAATTAATTTTTTTATTTTTTGCTGAATTATCTGGTTAGTCAAATCATACATTAGAGAAGTAATATTAAAAATTAAAAAATAAAAAATGTATCTGTAAACATATCCCCCTTCCATTCCAGTCTTTGTCTCTGTGTAATTTTAGAACCTTGGGCCATGATGTACATAGAGTTTATATTCTTTTAATATCTTGCTACTTCATTGTTTTCATGTTTAATCTTTGGGTTGATGTATCACAGGTTACTTGACCGTTTCTTACAGGTGTTTGTTTTAGTTTTTTTTTTTTCCCTTAACGCTAATGTAAATTTGAGTGTTTGGATGGTAGTTTTAGCAGAATTTAAGGCAGAGTCTCAGTTAGGGTGATGGATCGATTTATAGTCCCTAGTTTGAGGAGGGAGGTGGCAATATGCCCTTTCTTCTAAAATTGATATGTTAAATCACAATGGACATTTACATGATTTTGAGCACTTGGGACTCCCCTGGGGTTCACTGGTATTGCAAGGTCAGGGCTGGGGATCTTCTGCTGGAGAGGCCCCCAGCGTGCCCAGCGCAGGGTCCTGAGTGTGTTGCTGCAGGACAAGCTCTGGGCTTTGCCCTGCAGCGGCCGTCGCTCTGGGAAGAGCTGGCTGCTCCAGGAATGAGGCCTATGCTCTGAAGCTCACAGTCAGCAGACCAGCAAAGGTCAGCACAGATGACCTTATATGAATCATTCATTTAACAAGCATTCATGGAATACACATTCCATGCAGTTGGAACTTAGAGTGGAAGGCCATCAGTTCACTGTTGTCTCAGCAGAACTTTGTCCCTGGGTCCCTGTTGAACTTAGAGTGGAAGGCCATCTGCTCACTATTGTCTGAGCAGAGCTTGGTCCCTGGGTCCCTGTTGAACTTAGAGTGGAAGGCCATCAACTCACTGTTGTCTGAGCAGAGCTTGGTCCCTGGGTCCCTGTTGAACTTAGAGTGGAAGGCCATCAGCTCACTGTTGTCTGAGCAGAGCTTGGTCTCTGGCTCCCTGTTGTAGCCTCTGCTCCTAGGAGGTGCACGGTGAGTGTTGGGGGACCCTCCACAGGCACAATTGCTGAACAAGGACCCCTCCCAAGGGTGTCAGCCCTAGGCCCTGAGCTCTGAAGAGGAGGAAGGCATTCCTGGGGCCATCTCCCCTTCTGGATACTGAGCTCTGCACAGAGAGAAACTCTTCCACATTCACTGCAGTGAAGTTCATACTTTAGAGACGGAGGCCTGCCTTCCCCAGAATTTCCATGGCCACAGGTGGTGGCCGCACCATGCGACTGGTGTCTATGTTCCCTGGAATTTCCGTGGCCATAGATGGTGGCTGTACCATGTGACTGGGGTCTGCATTCCCTGGAATTTCCGTGACTGCAGGTGGTGGCTGCACCATGCGACTGGAGTCTGTGTTCCCCAGGATTTCTGTGACCACAGGTGGTAGCTGCACCATGCGACTGGAGTCTGTGTTCCCCAGGATTTCTGTGACCACAGGTGGTAGCTGTACCATGTGACTGAGGGTCTGCGTTCCCCTGAATTTCCGTGGCCATAGGTGGTGGCTGTACCATGGGAATGAGGGTCTCTGTTCTCTGGAATTTCCATGGCCATAGGTAGTGGCTGTACCATGCGACTGGGGTCTGCGTTCTCCAGAATTTCTGTGGCTGCCGGCTGTGGCTGCACCATGCGACTGGGGTATGCATTCCTCGGAATTTCCGTGGCCATATATGGTGGCTGTACCATGTGACTGAGGGTCTGCATTCCTTGGAATTTCCATGGCCATAGATAGTGGCTGTACCATGTGTCTGAGGGTCTGCGTTCTCTGGAATTTCTGTGGCTGCAGATAGCGGCTGTACCATGTGACTGAGGGTCTGCATTCCTGGAATTTCTGTGGTCGCACATGGTGGCTGTACCATACAACTGGGGTCTACATTCCCTGGAATTTCCTTGGCCACAGGCGGTGGCTGCACCATGCATCAGGTCCTCTGTCTCAGGAGTTGGTGCCATTGTCTCTGTTACTCCCTCGCCTGACACACAGAGGCAGTTCCTGACTTTATCACTCCCAGGAAACACACAGGCATCTGTTTTGGATCCTTGTTTTATTTCCCCATCACCTTTCTCATCAAAGGGAAATTCACATCCCTCTAAAGCTGAAAATGGTGTGGGGCCCCCTGGTGGTCTTTCCAAGGCATTATCAGCAGGTAAATTAGATCATGTGGGCCAGTGTACCTGAAATGAAAACAGAAAGGTAAGTCGTGTCACTAAGCTTTGGTGGGAGATTCAGGGTCTTTGTTAGTGGCAGAATCATCCAAAGTAAGTTGTTTGTTCACTGCAGATCTAGATGGTTGGCTGTGTCAGGATTAAACTTAGCCAGTGTCGACAGAGTGTCGCTTAATCCCTCACGGAAGCGTGTCAAGTACATTGAAGAATAGCTGCCAAGTCTGCTATTGTCGGGAGAGAGGCAGGTACGTCTCTCGCTTAGCCCAGTGCTGCAGGAGGCCAGGCTCACGTCAGGCTGTGCGTGTGAGTGGGTTGGATTTTTAGCACTCTGGGACGGTAAAGCACAAACATCTATTTTTAACTTGTGGGTGACCTTCTTCTGTGCTGCTTGAGTCTCTGTGGGCCTTTCTGTTTCCTTCCTGAGGAGTCTGTGCCGGGGTCCCAAGCGTTCTCTGGGCTGCACCTCCGCGCCTGCCCAGTGAGGAGCCTCCTCCTGGTGGCTGTGGGACTGGGCTGGGCCCACACTGTCAGCATCGTCTGGGGTAAGCAAGCCCGTCCTTCCACACCTCAGTGTCCCCAGCTGTTGAACAGGGCTAATCAACTGACCGTCAGGATTAATGGGGATCAGATGCGCTCATCTCATAGCCCTGCTTGGTAAATAGCCACTTCCACTCTGTCCTCCAATGTGCTACTCTAGACTTTTTCTTTACCTCCATTTAGCCAGGTGATTCGAGGTGACAGTGACTATCAAGAGGGATGTACAGAGGAAACCAGTGGAAGAGAGCTCGAGGAGCAGACATGGGCGCAGGGAGCACAGTGCGGGGAGCACGGCTGCAGGGAGCATAGGCATGGGGAGCACAGATAGGTGTAGGGAGCATGGGCGCAGGGAGCACAGTGCGGGGAGAACGGGTGTGGGGAGCACGGGCGTGTGAAGCATGGGTGCGGGGAGCACGGGTGCTGGGAGCACAGGGCATGGAGAGCATGTGTGTACTTGCTCTGCTCTGACAGAGGCTGCCGAGCATGTACTCTGTGCTCAGATGGGTCAGAGCCTCAGTGCCTCTTTTTAAAAAAAAAAAAAAAAATCTTTTTTTAAAGATAGGACTTCTGTCTTCCTGGTGGCCCCTTTTAGTCGATACTCTTTTAAGCCTGCTTTTCCAGAGAAAAGCTAGGAAGGATGGCCTATTTAGGTTCCAGTCTGGGCATATCTGGAAGAATGGGTCTTTTTTAGGTTTGAGTCTGGCGTACCTGGGGACATCTTTGAACCTCCACTCAGAGTCCCAGAACCACGTGTAGAGGCTCCCCAAATGTCTGCTGGGACTTTCCCCTCTGCTCGCGGATGATGAAGAGCAGAACCTCACCCTGCCACGACCTCTGGGGTCCTCCTTCCTGGAGGGCAGTGCCTTGGTGACCAGCGTGTGTAGGAGTCTGAGCTGGCACCTTCGGGCTATGCTGTGCAGTGGGGGCTCATGCCATGGGGCATTCTTGTGTTCTGCACCGGGACTGGTGACGTTGGGCATCCTCGTGCACTGTGGACCACATGAGGTGCACATGAGCCAGACAGCTCCCGGAATTTGGAGCCTGGCTCTGTCTCAGGCCACCCACCTGTCTGTGGCATTTTTGAGGGATTGTGGGGACCGTATGAGTCTGTGTCCCCACCCTCACTGGCTGGACACCTGTGCCAGGCTGGAGTTTTATGTTTCACCATCCCCTGTTCCGAGTTGTGTGAATATTTATTTTCATTACCTACTCTCATGAGCTTTCCTTTTTTAAAAAAAAAAAATCGGAGACAGACTTTGAAGTCCCCTGGCCCCACCGTTCGTGGACCTAATGGTATTGCAGAAATTATGACTTCAATTATGTATAATAACTGGGGCTACTTTAAAAGTCATGTAAAGGAACAAGGTGGAGTAGCCATTTCAAGCTGTACATCATGCTGGATTCTTAAGTGAACATTATCAGGCTTTCAACACGTTTTCTCTTTTTATTTACTTTGGAGAATATAATGGATGCTCAGAAGCTGTTGGGATTTAGTAAGAGGAAGTTATCCTTAAGAAGCTATTTAAGCAAGGGGACAGTTGGAGTAAACGTAAATTATGAACACACACCTATTCCAAACCAGAGAAATAAAAGCATCAACTGTACTGGGGTTGAAACTTGGGTGCTAGTGTGTCTTTCCTGCCCACAGTGACTGTGGCAGTGCTGTGGGCAGGAAATTCTGGAAAGAAGACTTGGTGCCAGTGGTAATTTTTGTGACGATTCATTTGCTTTCAGCTCAAGTGACTGTAGTCTTACTTGCAAATGGCTAGGTGTCCACCAATGGACCACAACACTGACATAGGACACATGAGAAATGACCCTTGGGTTTTTAACAATTATTATTTTTAATGGACACATTATAGTACATATCCATGGGATACAGTATGATATTTCAATACATGTTTTTCGTGTGTAATTAGCAACTCAGGGTAATTAGCATGTCCATCATCTCAAACATTTGTCATTTCTTAATGCTGGGAATATTTAAAATCCTCTCTTCTAGCTGCTTGAAAATATACAATAAATTGTAAACTATAGTCACCCTACAAGGCTATAGCACACTAACCCTTATTTTTACTATCTAGATGTAATTTTGTATCCATTAGACAACCTCTCCCTTTCTGCCTTCCCGCCGCCCTTTCCTGTCTCTAGAAGCCACTGTTCTACCTTCAGAGGGTAGAATATCATTTTCCTCATAGAGATCTTTAACCTTCTTGGTTAGATTTCTTCTGAGGTATTTTTATTTTTATTTTATATTTTTGTAGTTAAATGGGATTGCTTTCTTGATTTCTTTTTTCACTGGCTCATTGTTGGTCTATAGAAATGCTACTGATTTTTATATGTTGATTTTGCATTCTGTAACTTTACTGAATTTGTTTATCAGTTCAAAGAGATTTTTGCTGGAGTCTTTTTTTTTTTTTTTTAAAAATAATAGAGCACATTGTCTGAAAACAGACAATTAGAGTGCCTCCTTTCCACTTTGGGTGCCCTTGATTTCTTTCTCTTGCCTGACTGCTCTTGACTAGGACGTTCAGTGCTGTGTTGAATAGGAGTGGCACAAGTGGGCGTCCTTGTCTTGTTACAGATCTCAGAGAAAAAGCTCTTAGTGTTTCCCCATTCCCCATTATGTTAGCTGTGGGTTTGTCACATATGGCCTTTATTGTGTTGAGGTATTTTTCCTTCAGTGCCTCTTTTGTTGAGACTTTCTATCATGAAGCAGCGTTGAATTTTATCAAATGCTTTTTCTGTATCTATCGAAATGATATTATGGTTTTTGTCCTTAATTCTGTTGATGTGATGTAGCATGATTATTGATTTGTGTTTGATGAGCAATCCTTGCATCGTGGGATGAATCCCACTTGATCATGGTGTATAATCTTTTAGATTTGCTGTTGGATTCAGTTTGTTAGTATTTTGTTGAGGATTTTTGCATCTGTGTTCATCAGGGATATTGACCTACAGTTTTCTCTTTTTATTGTGTCCTTGTCTTATTTTGGTATCAGGGTAATGCTGGTCTTGAAGAATGAACTTGGCAGGATTCCCTCCTCTTCAATACTTTTGGAATAGTTTGAGAAGAATTGAAACAAAAATCTGTAGAATTCAGCTGCGAAGTCACCTAGTTCTGGGCTTTTCTTTGTTGGGAGACTTTTTATTATTACTTAGTCATACATGTTACTCATTATTGGTCTGTTTTAGGATTTCCGTTTCTTCTTGGTTCCATCTTGGTAGGTTGTACGTGTCCGGGAATTTATCCATTTCTTCTAGGTTTTCCAATCTGTTGACATATAGCTGTTCAAAATAGTCTGTAATGATCCCTTGTATTTCTGTGGTATCAACTGTCATTCTCCTTTTCTGTTTCTAATTTTATTTCTTTCGGATTTCTTTTTGTTTGCTTAGTGTAGCTAATGGTTTGTCTATTTTATTTATCTTTTCAAAAAACCAACATTTTTTTCTTCATTTTTATATTTGTTAGTTTCAAGTTTATTTAGTTCCTCTTTGATCTTTGTTATTTCTTTTCTTCTACCACTTTTGGATTTGATTTGTTCTTGCTCTTCTAGCTCATTGCAGTTCGTTGTTAGGTTGTTTATTTTAAATCTGTTTTTTAAATGTAGGAGTTCATTGTTATAAACTTTCCTCTTAATACTGCTTTTGCTGTATACCCTAAACTTTGATATGTTGTGTTTCTGTTTTCATTTATTTCAAGAAATTTTTAAATTTCCTTCTTAATTTCTTCATTGACCCATCAGCTATTCAAGGGCATATTGTTTAATTTCTATGTATTTATACAGTTTTGAAAGTTCTCCTTGTTGTTGATTTTTTTTTAAATTAAACTTTGTGTTCTAGGGTACATGTTCACAATGTGCGGGTTTATTACATATGTATTCACGTGCCAAGTTGGTATGCTGCACCCATTAACTCATCATTTACATTAGGTATATCTCCTAATGCTATCCCTCCCCCCTCCCTCCTCCCCCCTCCCCACAACAGGCCCCAGTGTGTGATGTTTCCTTTCCTGTGTCCAAGTGATCTCACTGTTCATTTCCCACCTATGAGTGAGAACATGCGGTGTTTAGTTTTCTGTCCTTGCGATAGTTTGCTGAGAATGATGGTTTCCAGCTCCATCCATGTCCCTACAAAGGACATGAACTCATCCTTTTTTATGGCTGCATAGTATACCATGGTGTATATGTGCCACATTTTCTTAATCCAGTCTGTCATTGATGGACATTTGGGTTAGTTCCAAGTCTTTGCTGTTGTGAATAGTGCCGCAATAAACATACGTGTGCATGTGTCTTTATAGCAGCATGATTTATAATCCTTTGGGTATATACCCAGTATTGGGATGGCTGGGTCAAATGGTATTTCTAGTACTAGATCTTTGAGGAATGACCACACTGTCTTCCACAATGGTTGAACTAGTTTACCGTCCCACCAACAGTGTAAAAGTGTTCCTATTTCTCCACATCCTCTCCAGCACCTGTTGTTTCCTGACTTTTTAATGATCACCATTCTAACTGGTGTGAGATGGTATCTCATTGTGGTTTTGATTTGCATTTCTCTGATGGCGAGTGATTATTGTAGCAGGACTAGCCTCAGACAAAACATGATGGGAGGCTACATGTATCAGCTAACAGAACAAAACGTTTTACACTGCTTTCTCAAACAATGTCTGGAATTTACAGATAACACTAGTAGTTTTGGTCAGGGGTTAATATTATTATTATTATTTTAACCACCAGGGCCAGGTGGTGGTGCCAAGGTCGTCTAGCTATTTATCTTACTTCTGTTTCTTTCTAACTTTTTGTTTTCTCCCCCTTCTCCTGTCTTATAAACTAGGGAAAAGGGGAGATGGGGAAAAGCTGGGAAAGACAACAGGAGAAGTGGTGGTCTCATTCTATATTATGAGCATTTTTTCATGTCTCTATTGGCTGCATAAATGTCTTCTTTTGAGAAGTGTCTGTTCCTTGTTGTTGATTTATAGCTTTATTCTGTTAGAGTCTGAGAATATCCTAGATGTTATTTCAATTTTAGAAAAAATGTATTGAGAATTCTTTTGTAGCCTAGCATGTGGTGGATTCTAGAGAATGTTCCATGTGCTGAGAAGAATGTGCGTTTTGTATCTGTTGGATGAAATGTTCTGTAAATGTCTGTTAGGTCCATTTGGTCTACACTGGACTTTAAATTTGATGTTTTGTTGTTATTTTTTGTCTAGATGACCTCCAGTACTGACAGTGGGATTTTGAAGCTCCTACTATTGTTGTGTTGGTGTCTCCCTGTCTCTCTCTATACATATGTATGTATATATAAATTTATTTGAGACAGAGTTTTGCTCTTGTTGCCTAGGCTGGAGGGCAGAGGTGCAATCTCAACTCATTGCAACCTCCACCTCCTGAGTTCAAGTGATTCTCCTGCCTCAGCCTCCCAAGTAGCTGGGATTACAGGCATGTGCCACCATGCTGGGCTAATTTTTTGTATTAGTAGAGACAGGGTTTCACCATATTGGCCAGGCTGGTCTTAAACTCCTGACCTCAGGTGATCCACCTGCCTCCACATCCCTCCCAAAATGCTGGGATTATGGGCGTGAGGCACCACGCCCGACCTCTCTCTCTATTTAGATCTACTAATATTTGCTTTATATATCTGAGTGCTTTGTTGTTGGGTGCACATATACTCGTAATTGTTATATCCTTTTGCTATTTTGATCTCTTTATTATATAATTACCTTTTTGTCTCCTTTTTACAGTTTTTGACTTAAATTGTAATTGATCTGAAATAAATATGGCTACTCTTGCTTACTTTTGATTTCCATTAATGTGGAATGTGTTTTTCCATCCCTTCACATTTAGTCTATGTGTGTCTTTGCAGCTGAACTGAGTTTTTTGTAGGCAGCATATAGTCGGTTTTTCTTGTTTTAAATTCATTCAGGCCGTCTCTATCTTTTAATTGGGAATCTTGGGATTATTTTGCTATTGATATCACAGTCCAGACATTAAGATTTTCTCACTTAAGTCGCTTGTACACAAATTAATATGAAGAGGAAGTAGAGTTTTTCTTTTGTCCTTTTGAAGAGAGTGATGGATTATTATTTTGACTTCATGCAAGTGAGGGACTCACCATGCCTGTTGGGATTTTAGAATTTCTTTCCTGTTATAAGGAACAGCAATGATCTGTAATGGGTTCCTGGAATCATCCAGTGATGGTCTGAATATCTTAAAAGTTTCCTTTCATGTCTCATTTTCTATTTCTCCCCTAGTAGCCATGCACCCAGGGCAGGACATGGCCTTACATTTCCTTGGTTTCTTGATGATTTCTTAGGTTTAGTGTTTGACACAGTTAGGATTCTGGATAAAATCAGCCCTTCTGGGAAGTGTGTAAGTCAAACAAGGACTTTCTGGTGGCGTTATACAGGTTTCCCATGCCCCGTGAGTACAGGAATAGCCCCCTGGGGAAGGAGAATGGGCACATGATGGCAGGGAGCCATTCTTGGATGGTCCCATCGTTCTGCAGGAATTGTCATGCAGGAAGAAGAAGCACATGGCGACTGAGCTGGTAGTGATTCTGCTGATAGTTTTGATCGTTATGATTTGCTCCTGAAAGGTGATGTGGGATGAACTGCAATATTTAGAATGCTGACATTCCTTGAAACAAAGATATAGAAAAAGGCTTATAATTGCATGATGCCTTGTAGTTTTCAGCTGCTCTCATGTGGATCCTTTTTCGTCCTTCTGAAATGCTTTCCCAGGAGAGAGCGTTGTTCTTCGTGTATAGATGAGGAGCCTGGGTTTCAAATGGTTAGGAATTCAGTGCACGCATTGGAATCTTTAGTTTCCTGGAACATTTTCTATTCAAGTATAGACCACATGGCCTCTAAAGGCTGGCTCATTCTTAACACCGCGAATGGGGATCCAGCCTCACCTCTGGGGTGGGTGGCAGGAACTCCACAGCCATCCTGGGTGCTCTGGGGTGGGGTGGCTGAGCTGTGGCAGCCCCTCCCAGCTGAGCAGCAAGGCTGGGGAAAGCTCATTCCATTCCCCTTGGTTCTAACCAGGTAGAGGCTTACACTGCACATTTCCTTAGCTGGGAACCTTTAGAACTTTACATTTAAATCTAGTCTGTGATCCAGGGGGTAGACACATGGGTATTCACTGTACAATTCCTACATTTTTTGTATATTTAAAAAATTTTTTTATGTGTCGTGGATGACAAAAGAAATGAGACCCCTTTGAGTTAGCCTTTCTGTACAGCATCTTCTAGAATCAGGAGGCTGGACAGGGTTTAGTTTCATCAGAAATCTGAATCTTTCTGGTCAAGAGACGGCACTATTAAGTTCTTGGTTGTGTGGTTTCTGGGAAAGAAATATTCTAAATGAGTTCCAGGAATCACCTCTGTGGGATTTCTACAGGAAAAGTGACCACTCTTGAAGCTTCGCTGTCACTAACAAGAATAATGGTGACGGTTTCTAAGCTGTCTCCAGCCAATCTTTAGTTCTTTTATGCAGAGTGCTTTTATTCCAAGTGAAGTGCCCTTCTGTTTAATAGTGACCTCCAGTTATTACAGGGATTGCAGCTGCATTTGATGGACGTGAACCTGCTCATCTCTGGCTCCCCAGCTTCGCCTCTGGGGTGCGTGGCAGGAGCTCCACAGCCATCCTGAGTGCTCTGGGGTGGGAAGTCTCTAGGGGGAGTGGACAGTGCATGGCCGGGACGTTCCTGTCCGACGTTCCACACTGGTGTATGGGCGTCTCTGCCCTGTTTCCTCCGTCCGTGCGTCTGTGGCGTTTCCTCTGTTCGTGCATCTGTGGACTGTTTTCTCCGTGTGTGCCTCTGTGGCACGTTTTCTCCATCCATGCGTCTGTGGCGTTTCTTCCATCCGTGCGTCAGTGACGTTTCTTTCGTCCCTGCGTCTGTGGCACTTTTCCTCCCTCCGTGCGTCTGTGGCACTTTTCTTCCCTCCATGCGTCTGTGGTGTTTCCTCCGTCCGTGCGTCTGTGGTGTTTTCTCCGTCTGTGGATCTGTGGCGTTTCCTCTGTGAGTCTGTGGCCTGTTTTCTCCATCCACGCTGAAGGCCGTCACTTCTCTCTAGTCACCACTCACTGATCGCTCCCTGTGTGCTGAGCCTGTGTCAGGCGTGTGGCGTGTGTCACCTGTGTGGCAGGGGTTTGCGTGACACACAGGGACACACGCTTGGGGAGCTGCAGTGATGGGGTCATAGCCACGCAGCTCAGCCCTCGGTCTGAGGGTCTTGGTACCCACCCAGCTCTTCCCGAAGCAGCCTCGGGGCAGATCCCAGCTCTGCTTTCTCTCCTCGAGGTACCTCATGAGGTAAACTAAGCAAATCGAAAGTAGGAAACAGTTGTGAAATGAGGCCTGGGTTCAAGTGTGTGTGTTCATTACTCTTTACATGTTTACTTCACGTACCCCCAATGATATACTTTCCAGCTGGTATAACAATTAATTACCAGCCATTACTGGTACAAAATTCCATGAAGGATATTTGAGGAGGGCATAGTCTCAAAAACATGCTTGATTTTCACAGTTGTGATTTGCATGATAAAGCTCTCAGGACTGTGACTTTCTTTTGTTATCTTATTTTTATTTTTAGACCCTTGGGAGGAAGTTATTTAGTGATTACTTATAATTGTGAAAATAATGTAATGATTACAGAATCTCATTAGAATAAATACTATATTTTCTGTTCCTTATGTCAATGAAATCATCTTAATCCAGGCCGATGTTGGCAGGAATTGTCACGTTTCAAATGGGTAAGATATTTATGTGATGTGACGACCTCCCGTATTGTCTCTGGAACATATCAGAACTTTCATCTCAATTCTCACTTGTTGACACCCTACCTTGTTTTGTAATTATTCTTGTTTGCATCAGAATTTTGAATCCACGTACCTGAGATGATACTTACGTATGCATGTACGCATGCATGTGTGTGCATGTGTGTATGCGTGTGTATGTGCGTGTCCACGTGTCCATGTGCACGTGTATATGCATGTATGTGTGTGCATGTGTACATGTGTATATGAGTGTATGTGTATGTGCATATGCGTGTGTATGCATGTATGTGTATATGTGTGCATGCATGTGTGCTCATGCACACATGTGTATGTGTGTATGTGTGTGCACATATGTACACGCGTGTGTACATGTATAGGTACGTGTATGCATATGTATGCATCTGTGTGCACACAGATATACCTTTTCCTTTCATACAGGCTGTTTTGAGTATTGCTGTTAGGCAGTGACAACTTTCTGTTTCCTCAGTCAGAAAATGGGTAGCTCATCATTAATAAAGATGAGCATTCAACATCAAGAATAACTAAATACAAATGAAATTGTCATATTAAATAAATAAATTCCAAAACAAAGGCAATGTTCTGTACTATGTGTTCACATTGAACTTTCTTATAAAAATTGGTGTGAATGTTTCCCACTTATTGGAAATCACATGACTAGTTTAAGCCAAAACGTGGAATATTAATTAATTCTGTTTTCAGATCACTTTTGCATATTTATGATTGATCTGTTCTGCTGTTCTGGAAGCTCTGAAAACCACTCTGTCTTACTCTAGCTGGTGCCACGGTTGTGAGAATTCAGGGAAACAAGGTGTTTGCCAGTTTAAGTATTTTAGATCTCAAACTGCCTCTTTTCTGCATCATAAACCAGTCTTAAAGAAAGACATAGTGTGACTTGTAGTGGATTATGTCAGTTTTATTTTCTGTGGCTGAATCATCACTCTACATTGTGAATTAATGTTATTTTTCAGATCGTCTTTATAACACAGGGAGGTTCTCCAGTGTTGAGTGCAGGTTCAGTGAAAGTACTAACACTGTTACTACGGACTTAAACAGACTTGTTTTCTGAGGTGATAACCTTGGAGTCAGGCATTCAGTGTCCGCCCATCTCTTGGTTCCGAGTTCTCGGTCCCCTCCCGCTCTCCTCTCCCTGTACCCTTACTACTGTCTTACCTTCTTTTTGACTCCTAGGCCCTCGGAAGATGGTGTGTTGGGGGCAGGTGCCTGCTGTGAATCTTTGATAACTTTGGGAGAGAACTTTTTCTTTGGAGCAAGACCCCTCTCAATAAACTTTCAGTAGCCTGAGTATCATCTGTTGTGTGAACTATTTGTGGAAAATGTTCAGCATTTTTCCTTGGATTTTGACTGATCTTTCTCCACCTGCCAGTTTCTTCTCAGTTTGCCATGTCTGTACCCTCACCAACCCGTTCCAGCCTGGTTACGTGTAAAGTATTTGAAGCAGAGCTCTGCAGATGAGAGAGTGTGTGTCACCCCCCGAGTTCCCTTCCTGGCCTCTGAGTGTCGGTTGTGTTTTGTTCCGAGGGACGACTCTGAGGCTCCTGGCCCCTGTTTTGGAGTACCCCACACTAAAGTGGGTGTAAAATGAAAAATGGGTTTATGCTGTATTATTATAATTCATAGAGTAGATGATAAAAATGCTTGAATCTGAACAGCAACTGAAAATGAGGACATGGTACCAGTTTGGATGTTGGACGACTTTCTTGAAAAAAGTTTTCATCAAATTTAGAAACTGTGCGTGTGCTGTTTTCTATTTCATACTTAGAATCTGTATAGTGTGTGTTGTATGAATGTGTTGTATGAGTGTGTTGTGTTGTATGTGAGTTGCATGGGTTGTATGTGTGTTGTATGTGCATATTGTGTTGAGTTGCACTTATTGTACGTTTGAGTGTTGTGTGTTGTATGAGTGTGTTGTGCGTGTATTTGTGAGTTGCATGCTTTGTATGTTGTACGAGTGTTGTGTGTTGTATGTGTGTATGTGTATGTCGTATATGAGTTGCATGTATTGTGTGTGATGTATGAGTGTTGTGTGTTGTATCAGTGTGTTGTACATGTGTTTATGGGTTGCATGTGTTGTGTGTTGTATGAATGTTGTGTGTTGTGAGTGAATTGTACATGTATTTGTGTTGAGTTGCGTGTGTTGTGTGCATGTTGTATGTGTTATATGTTGTATGAGTGTGTTGTACGTGCATGCTGTGTTATGCGTGAGTTGCATGTGTTGTATTGTTGTATGAGTGTATTGTATGTGTATGTTGTGTTGTGAGTTGCACATATCGTGTGTACGTTGTATGAGTGTTGTGTTGTATGAGTGTGTTGTACGTGAATGTTGTGTTGAGTTGCGTGTGTTGTGTGTGTTGTACGTGCATGTTGTGTTGAACGTGAGTTGCATGTGTTGTACGTGAGCTGTATGAGTGTGTTGTGTGTGTATGTTGTGAGTTGCATGTATTGTATGTATGTTGTATGAGTGTTGTGTGTGCATGTTGTGTTGTGAGTTACGTGTGTTGTGTGTTGTATGAGTGTTGTGTGTTGTATGAGTGTGTTGCATGTGCGTGTTGTATGTGAGTTGTGTGTTGTGTGTGCTGTATGAGTGCATTGTACGTGCGTGTTGTGTTGTATGTAAGTTACGTGTGCTGTATGTGTGTATGAGTGTGTTGTACGCACATGTTGTGTTGTGAGTTGCATGTATTGGTTATGTGTCGTATGAGTGTGTTATAAATGCACATTGTGTTGTGAGTCACATGTATTGGGTATGTGTTGTATAGGTTGTGTGTGATTGTGTGCAGTGTGTGTTGTCAGTGTTGTATAAGCCCATTGTACATGCGTGTTGTGTTGTGTTGCATGTGAGTTGCATGTCAGTGTGTGCCATGTGAGAGGCGTGGCATCCACATGACTGCTCCTCAGTGAGTCCTGCCTTGCAGCCCCTTCAAGCTTGTATCTTCCCGAGCAGCCTAGAAGCAGCAGCCTGTTTGCCTCTGCCCCTCCCCAGGGGGCCTCAGCCAGATCCTGTGCTCAGCCCCCGGCTGGGCAGTCTGCCTCTCTTGTCTCTCTCTCTTCTCTCTCATCGTCCTCCTGCGCCTCCTCCTTCTCGGGACCTGCATCCTTCCTCTGTGCTTCCTGGAAAGCCACACCTGGGACGTTGGAGTTCAGGCTGTCCTCCAAACCGTTTGCTCCTCTCTGAAGAGCGCCCCCCTTGACTGGCCGTGAGCAGCTGGAGTGGATTGCAGGGAAGGGAGGTGGGTGTTCCTGTAGAGACGCCAGGGTCTTACCTGGGGAGAAAGGAGCCTGCACTGGGCAGGCCGCCCTCCTGAGGAAGGGGATGGGGTGGGAGGAGGCTCTCGTGGACAAGGGGCCCACCTCCTGCCCTCCTTCCCTCTATCCCAGTCTGTTGTGAGGGAGGGCGGGACCCTAGGTGATTTCTATGCAGATCTTCAATTATCCACGCTGTGAAACAAATACTTCTGTTTTTAAGATCAGAGGAAATCTCCTTTGTTTGTCTGCCTTTTATTTTATTTTATTTTATTTTATTTTATTTTATTTTATTTTATTTGAGAAGGAGTTGCCCAGGCTAGAGTGCAGTGGCGTGATCTCGGCTCACTGCAACCTCCACCTCCCAGGTTCAAGCAATTCTCCTGCTTCAGCCTCCTAAGTAGCTGGGATTACAGGTGCCCGCCACCACATCCGGGTAATTTTTGCATTTTTAGTAGAGATGGGGTTTCACCATGTTGACCAGGCTGGTCTCAAACTCGTGACCTCAAGTGATCCACCCGCCTTGGCCTTCCAAGGGGTTGGGATTACAGGCGTGAGCCACCGTGCCCGGTCTGTCTGCCTCTTAGTTAGAACCTGTGTATTTTATGTTTTACATTTCACTTTTCTGGGTCAGAACAGTAGTGTTTCTTTTTCGTAGTGTTGCTATGAATGTCCTTTACGATTAGGAGACTGGGTTGGCTGCCCACTGGAGAGTGGTATCACTGGGTCACGGTCACCATCTGCCGCAGCAGCGTCCAGAGTGTTTAGAGTCTTTCCTGGACGTAGACACCCTTTTGTCTGACATTCAGATAAAACCAATCACCACATTCAGATAAAGAGGTCAGAGCTGGGAACCGTTAGTGCACATCCACCTCTCCCGAGAGTGTTCACGCCTCTTCCACGCGGGGCTAGGCTGCTGCTGAGCATGGTTCTGCTGGCTGTGGCTGTGGCCTCTTTCCTCAACCACAGCCATCGCAGGCCTGCCACAGTTTTTATTCTTCTAGAAGAGAATAGGCAACACAAGAGAAGCAAGGTATGTTAGATATGAAACCGTTAAAAATTATTTCCTCAAACATTGTATATATTTTTTGCCCATACCTAATTTGATAGCAATTTTAAAAAGATTAAAATGAAAAAAAAAATTCCCCTATATTAAGTCTTTGAAAGGCATCCAACTTAGTTTTCATACAATTATTCTCTCTTTGGAGTCATACTTTATTGGTTTCAGTAATGTGTAACAAATGCACCAGCATAAACAGATTTAGGAGCAAACAACTGCTTCGTAATTATAGTTCAGCTCGCGGGGCCCGGCTGTGGGGGTGCAGCCTGCGCCTGCCTGTGCGCCAATAGGGCTGGTCACCTTGAGCATCTGGGAGTGTCTGGGTAAGTGAGGTCTGGGCAAGGCAGCATCCACACACCTGCGTAGTTCTCACTTTGTCCACGTTATCCGGCAATGCCACAAAATTATCAAGTAAGTGTTCTCCAAGCGCATATTCAGTTAGTGTTTGGAAAGTGCATAGGTACCTCATACAGCACCTTTAAAAGGAACTAGGAGCCCAGGAATGAGAGCGGGTGTGAGGCCTGTACTCTCTTTGCATAGATAAAATATGCATGTGCATATCTGAGGCCAGAAAGTTAGATTGGGGCCAGAATGTGGAAGTCCTTACCTGTGGGATACTAGGGAACCACTGAGGGTTTCGGAGAGAATCGTGTCTCTGATGTGCGGCATGCCGTGGAGCCGGGGGGTGACAGGGCAGGCTCATGCAGGGCACTCGCCGTGGCCGGAGGAGGAGAGAAGGCAGCCAGTGAGCTGAGCAATTCGGTGCCTGGGTCAGGAGGGGAAGAGGGAGTACAGGAAGGCGGATGAAGCTGCGAGTCTGCACCCCGAGGTCGCCGTTGCGCTTTGCCGGAAATCAGGAGAAGCAAGTGTGGACCTGACTCAGAGATACTTAGAGACACCACTGCAAGCTGCAAGTTTGGAAATACAGGAGGAGGCTTGGGGAAAATCTGGAGCAGGGAGCATTTGGGAGCCTCTTAGGTAGAAGTGCAGGTCAAGTAGCCAGAGTGTGAGGCGTGCATGTCTGGAGAGAGGAGGCCAAAGGAAAGCCCACATTTGGAAATGGAGGAAGGGTTGGAAGACCCAGAGAAGGCCCTGCTTAGAGTGCAGAGAAGAGCTGGATGGCGCAGTTCACTAAAGCCCAGAGCCGAGAGTTTCCAGGAGAAAGTCCCAAGTGTTGCTGAAAACCAGGGGGCAGGACTCCAGTTGGAGCCTGTGAGGGGAGCCTGGCGGCCCTGATCCCTGAGAGCAGCCAGAGTCTGGGTGTCATGGTGGAAGTGGGTGGGAAGTGCAGGAAGCAGGTGGAGATGGTCCTTCAAGGCCTGGTGCTTCACACAGGTAGCCAGCTGTGGACCGAGACACAACTGGAGAGGGGCCTGAACCCGGAGCATCTCCAGGTGGAGGAGGGAGCCAGGAAGGGCAAAGGTATCTGGAAGAAAGGGGGCAGGCATGGAGCCAGGTCCCCAGGGAGGCTGCAGTCTTCTTTCCCTGTTCATGGACTGGTTGTTGGTTATTTTGAGTTCTCAAAGTCGTCCACTCGGTGCGGTCCAGAGAAAGTTCCCAGGGTCTCAAGCCGGAGCAGGCCTTGTGCTTTTCCGAACACTGTGCGTGTTGACTCAGGGTTACCGTCAATGGCTAATTCTAGCGTGTCTTTTGTTGAAGTCTGCAGAAGAGCCTCAACCAGCGCCGGCTTTTGAAGAACTTAGAAAACTTGTGTTCTTCTGATTCTGGGATTTTTGCCTGAAATGCCTCGTATATTTTTGGCTAGGTGTTGTTAGCACTTGTGTTACAGCATTTGGAGCTCTGTATTTTTGTGATGTGCTAGCTGTGAGGATGTTTAAAATTAGATTCCTAGAAATCAGGTTATAGGAGCTCTCGGCCATGCTTCATGGGTTATGTTTTGACCCCTCATAGTGGACCCCGTTGCAGTGGCTATTCTTAGTATTTGTGGAACACCTGACTGGTGATGCTAGGAGAATGTGATTTGTTTTCTTTGTAAGTCTAAAGTCTAACGACCTTGTAGAGTCTTTATACCTATCTCTTATAAATCAGCTTTAATATACTTGAAAATGTCCTCATTGTGCCCTTGAAAAGCAGGCTCACATTTTAAAAGTCATCCTTTTAAAATCCTTTTCTGCAGCCTGTGCCCTTTGTCTGTTTTGTTACCTTCACTGCAACATCATGAAACAGGGACAAGGGCTATAATCTATTTCATACACAGAGCTTGAAACAGGGACAAGGACTAGAATCTCTGTTTCATACACAGAGCTGAACTGTGCTGAGCGACCTGCTATGCTGACGTCTGTTTCTGTCATGAGAGGGAACCCAGGCCTCTTGACTTTTCCTTTTGTACATTTTCAAAAAGAATACTTTTTCCTCTCTTGGGTCCATTCCATTGTGGGATTCTCTCCTAAGGCTGTTTCTTTGCGTTCCATTTTGACAATTATGATTTATTTCTGAGATGATGAAAGGGCAGTGAAAAGGCCTGGGAAAGAGAAAGCAGGAAGAGAAGGAATTGTCTCATGATTTTAGTCAGAAGGAAATCACTCAGACAGAAACGCTATTCCAAATGGGTCAGATCCCAGGAAGTGGGATTGAATAAGTGACATGATATCGCACAACTGTTTTACATTCTTGCTGTTGCCAGGGGTAACGAAAAGAACGAGTATATTCATTCCAAGGTCAAATATATATCTTTGCTGACTCTGACTATAATTAGCAGAATTCGTTCAGTTCAAGTTTGAGAATACCTTTACAGAAGAGGGTCTTCGTGCACGTGTGCCTATTTCTATTTATATGTTCACACGTATTGGAGTATAAATGTGTGTGTGCTGTGTGTGAGACCTCATTATTTGAAACAGGAAATGTGCAGTAGAGCTTCTTAATTACGGGAAGGTACATTTGGGGGATAAACCACTTTGTTTAGAATTGAATAATGGGGTCTTTGAGGGATGTATATATGTATGTGTGTTTGCATTTATGTGTATGAAAGTGTGTATTGCATGTATATGTGTTGTACATGTATGTGTGCCTTTGTGTGTAATGTACATGTGCATGCATGTGTATATGTGTGCATGTGTATTTGTGTTGCATGTATGTGTGTGCATGTGTTACATGTTTAGGCACGACTGCACATATGTGCAAGTAGGCATGCATGGATGCTCATGTGTATATAGTTATACATGTATATTTGTGCATGTTATGTCTACGCACTTACGTATGTATGTGTGTCAGAATGTGTATGTATATGCATGTGTGTTTGAGTGTTGTGTGTATGCTTGTGCGTGTGTGTTTGAGTGTTGTATGTTTGTGTGCGTGTGTTTGAGTGTTGTGTGTATGTGTACGCATCTGTTATGTGGTGGTATTATGTGATTATGTGAACGTGTGTGCATGTGTGAATGTATGTATTGCATATAGGTGTGCGTGTCCATGTGTGTGTGTGTGTGTGATATGTGTCTGTGCATGCATGCATGTGCACATTTGATTTGTGAATCCTCTCTGGGAGGGGCATGTTCCTGGAGACAGTGCATGGGATCCTCCGCTGTCCTCTCAGGGAGAGAGACATTGTGAAAGTTCGAGCCATTAGGTAAACATGCCTGATGTTCTATAAAATATATATTTAAATATACCACTGGGGTTAAATATATGTTAAATGGGTGCAAAGCTGTTATATTGCATTAAAAGTCATGTTAGTACTTCCTGGTTAAAGGCTTTGTGAATGATTTCCTGTACATGGGACATAATACACCACCCAGAATTACAGCGGGTCAATGGTATTTGCCAGGAGGTCTGGCTTATGATTGGTATTTCTAGTTGCAGACATGCAGGTTGAGCTTTGCTGGACTTAGAGGAGGGTCATTGACTCTGCCCACTGAATGATACCAGCGTCTCTGCTGCTTCCTTTTTCTGCCGGCTTCATCCAGAGCTGGGACAGCTGCTCTCAGACGCATTGTACTTTCTTCTACATAAAAATCTGCAGCATTTGTTAGCAGTCCAGTAGCAGACCGAGTGGCAGGTCCAGGGGCAGGTCCAGCGTCAGGTCCAGCATCAGGTCCAGCGGCAGGTCCAGCATCAGGTCCAGGAACAGGTCCAGCAGCAGGTCCAGCGACAGGTCCAGGGGCAGGTCCAGCAGCAGGTCCAGTGTCAGGTCCAGCGGCAGGTCCAGCCAACTTTCCACATGGCCCATGTGAAAATGTACCCTCTCCCTTCCATTTTTTAAAGCAGTATCATTAGTAGAGCCTACTGCCATTTCTCCTTGAGCTCCTCACAGTGGATGGTAAGCATTTGCTTTATTAAAGCAAAGTTCCGTGCTCTTTGTGCTAAGTCCCCTCTGCCTTTCTGTGAGAGGCTAGAATTGGGATCGACCCTCAGCTGTGCCAGAGCCTTGGTACATGTCTCAGTTCTGGAATCTACTCTGTGCTTGTTGCCTTCCATCCACCGACAGCCGTCTGTCTTCCTGTCACTCCTTCAACATGGAGTCCAGCAGTGTGCACACAGGTGAGCCTGTGTGAATGCTGGTTTTGTAGGATCTTATCGGGACCTTAGTCATCTTTTCACTAGGAAACCAGACACTGCAAAGGACTTAAAGAAAAGCCCAAAGAAGCCGTATCAGTAGAATCATAGAGACAGAATTCTACAACCATAGGAAATGGCATTGATTATCATGAAATGTGCATTTATGTGAGGCATAGTAAAACATCACATTTCTTACTGGGTAAGAGCTTGGAAAAGATTATGAAAGTATAACTGACTCTACTCTTGTATCGTAGAACATGGTAAAATGATGCAAGGTATTGTATAGAATGGAACAAACAGAATATAATTATATAGAGTAGCGCAGAATAGAACAAATAGCATAATGTTATATAGGGTAGCATAGAATAGAAGAAACAGTGTAACATTATGTAGTGTAGTATACAATAGGAAAAATCGTATTACATGGTCTAGAATAGAACAAGTGGGATAGTATTGTAGAGTATTCAGTTGAACTAATGACGTAGTATTGCATAGCATAATACAATCTAGATTAGAACACACAGCATAGTATTAATATTACGTAGTGTGGTGTGGAATAGTAGAGTCGCATGGCACAGAACAGAGAGGATAGTGTTCTGTAGCACTGATGCAGGAGTTTTGCTGTTTAGCTCAGCTAGGTCCAGGTTCTTGTCTCATGACCAGGAAGAAACAGGCACGGGGACATCGAAGAGTGAGTGCAGTGGAACTCGTTAAGCTAAAAGTTAAGCTCTCAGCGAAAAGAGGGGTCCTGAGAGCAGATTGCTGGTCGCCCCCTTCCCAGTTGACTACAAGGGCTTTTATATAGAAGCTGATGGGGCTGGTCTCGCTGTCTAAGGAGCAAATATCTGGTGGTTCCACCCCATTCCCTCGTGTGCGTGGGGACATTTAGTCTGCTGTGAGCATGTTTAGGAGGGCCCCCCCGTGCAAGTCCCCCTATCTGCACAAAACATGGGCTGGAGGCTCTCTGGGACCCTTCCCTTACTGTCTGCCTAAAGCAAGCTGGCTAACTCCTTTCTGTATAGAAGAAAATAGAATAGAATAGAACAGATAGTACAGCATTTTATAGTATGGAGTGAAGCTGTAGTATTCTATCATAGAGAATGGAATAGTATAGAATAGAACAAACAGATCGTACTAGTGTAGTATAGAATAGTAGCCTCAGGCAGCACGGAGCAGGGTTGTGCTCCCTATGTACAGAGTGTAACCACCAGGAGAGCGTTCTTCAGTGGGGCGTCACTGGCCATTCATATTTCTTTGGTTCTGCGGAAATGAGGAGAGGAAGTTAATAGAGGGGGAGGAGGTTGGCTTTCTTACTTTTAAGGCGCTCATTACTTCTTGGGGATCATTTGATGGTCCCCTTTGGTAGTATTCTGTGAAGCAGTCTCTGTACTCTGTGTAGGGTGAAATGTGGGGCAGTCTGTGGACTCTGTGTAGGGTGAAATGTGGGGCAGTCTGTGGACTCTGTGTAGGGTGAAACATGAAGCAGTTGAGAAAGGATGAAGTCAGAAGTAGCTCAGCAGAGATGCACCAACTCTTACCTGGGAGACTGTGGAGCAGTCTGTGGACTCTGTGTAGGGTGAAATGAGGTGTTTTGTGTGAATTGTTGTCTCATGCCTGGCACATGGCAGAGCCTCCGTGGATCTTGCCGTCGTGAACCCTCTGATAACTTCTCTACAGTGCCGTCCACGCTATAAATACCACACATTGTGGGAAGTCCAGGCCTTTTCAAAGGCTGGGTTTCATTTTAACAAAATTGTTATGCCCTGCTCATTTGGAATGGCCAGATCATCCTGCACTTCTGACTTCACCTGTCCAGCTGGGTACACCTCCCTGCGTGCTGCCAAGGTTTACGGCGGAATTCCCTGACGCCACTACCCTCACTGCCTGCACCTGAATCTGCTGTGGGGTGATTTCCTTATTGGACTTGTCTGGGGACCTCCTGAGGGGTGGATGGGTGAGGACTGGGTTATCTGGGGAAGGTGTTCATGGCATTCCTGGTTGCAGTCTGTGTCTCTGTTGGAAGAGATGCTTTTAGCACATCCGTTAATCCAGACGTGATTAGCAAGGAGTGTCTCTCCCAGGTAAGAGTTGGTGCATCTCTGCTGAGCTACTTCTGACTTCATCCTTTTTCAAGTCTGTTACAAAGAGAACTTTGGTTTCTCAAGGTTTAAGAATTGATGTCAAAGAGCAATTTAGTGTTCTTTTTGAGTCACCAGCCTTGCTGTGGATGATTCATGAGTCTTTGGTGGTTAGGGCCACAGCACAATCGGTGGGCCGTCTGTTCCCCACCCTGGTGGATACTTTCTCACCCAAAGAAATGTATTCTGTTAACATGTCTCAGTTAGAATATTTTAGTAGGAGACAGAGTTATGGCTCTTGTTTTAATTTGTAATAGATGATTACTGTAGCAGGGTCAAGGTTGAGACTTGCAGTGTAGCTCATGGAAAACATTGATTAGAAACACCCAAAATATATCACCAGCTTTGTTGCTGCAGCTCCAAGGGACTAGGAATGCATATATATTTTTTCTTTTGTTATTATTTATTGTTTTTATTTTTGAGACAGAGTCTTGCTCTGTCACCCAGGCTGGATTGCAGTGGCATAATCTCAGCTCACTGTAACCTCTGCTTCCAGGGTTCAAGAGAATCTTGTGTCTCAGCCTCCCAAGTAGCTGGGATTACATGTGCCTGCCACCATGCCCAGCTAATTTTTGTATTTTTAGTAGAGACAGGGGTCTCACCGTGTTGGCCAGGCTGGTCTTGAACTCCTGACCTCAAGGGATCTGCCAACCTTGGCCTCCCAAAGTGCTTACATTACACACATGAGCCACTGTGCCTGGCCACCATGATCATTTTAAATGTGGCACTCAATATCTGCCTTTTTTTTTTTTTTTTTAAGAAGTGCAAATGTTACCTCTCACACCTCTATTCTGTTGCTGGCCTGGGCTGGCCAGCAGGGTTCCCAGGCTCGAGGCCATGTCTGAAGTGTTGTTGGACAGTGTGGATCTGTGACCCCTTGGTCTTTGGGGACGTGGGGCACCCCGAGACACCCACAGTCTTGCGAGGGCTTACGGCTCTGTGTGTGGCTGCTGTGAGGCAGCCTTCGGTGGGGAGGAAGGAGAGCAGAGCCCATCTGTCCTGGTGCGGAAAATGCCCAAGAAACCAAAGAAATGGTACAAAAAAACATCATCTGCCCTGGTGCCATTTCTGTAAAAAAAAAAAAAAAAAAAAAAAAAAAAAAAATTCACTCTGAATGTGGTTCTGTGCTTGAGGAGGATAGAAAATACCTGGAAAGGCACAGAAAGTGTTCTTATGGGGTCAGCGCCGGGAAGTGGGATGGGAGGCTTGGGAGTGTGTGCAAAGGAGGAAGTGGCATATTTTATTCTAGTTTATTTGGTAGAGCAAGTGATGAAAGTGAAGCTTGAGTGATCAGAGCAGCTCGGCCTGGCCATGGGCAGATCCCAGCGTGTCCCGCCTCCCGCCTGCAGCTGCAGCTCTGTTTCTCAGTCACAAATGAGACAAGTGGCCTGAGGTTGTGGGCCGAGGAGGGGCAGCTCGGTGTCCCCAGCACCTGACTGTCCAGGCTGCTCTTGGGCCAGCCTGAGGGAAGGGGCGGAGGAGAGCTGGGAGGGTGCACAGTGCGTCCTCCTCCCCCGCCCTGGGACTGAGGTAAGCCCAGGCTGCTGTCAGGATGGAGGAAGATGCCCTCAGGACGGAGGAAGAGGCCGATGGAGTTTGGTCAGCAGCCAGTGTGGTCTTTCCCACAGGGGATTCGCAGTGCCCCAACTAGCAGGAAAAAACTCTGCTTTAGTTTTTAAATTTTGCTCATTCTCTTTATCGTGCTGGTCATGGTAAGATTTGGATATTGTTGGTAGGAATCAGTGTCAATTGCGTACAGTTGACTCTTGTCCAACACAAGCTTGAGCTTTGCGGGTCAACTTATAGGTGGATTTTTTCAACCAAACTCAGGGAGAAAATACAGTGTTCTGCCACGTGAAACGCATGTCGGAGGGCTGATTCTTTGTACACGCAGAAAATACAGTGTTCCTGCCATGTGAAACGCGTGTCGGAGGGCCGACTCTTTGTACACGCAGGTTCGGCAGGTCCACCTGTGGGGCTTGAATGTGCCTGGATTTGGTGTCCATGGGGTCCTGGAACCGACTCCCTGAGTCCAGTGAGGCTGGCCCCGGGATCGACTCCTTGAGGACAGCGAGGCTGGCCCCGGGACCGGCTCCCTGAGGACAGCGAGGCTGTTTCTAGTAGCAGGTGGTTTATTTTGTGTTTTCCCCCTGGCTCCACACCCCGTTCTCAAAGACACGGCTGTCACAGGGGGACCAGCTGGGGCAGGGGAAGAGTGGAGGGCACCTGGTAGAAGTGGCCGTGGACTCTCTTAGGAACGATAACCGTGACACCTACCGTAGACGAAGATGTTGTTGGTCTGCACTCTTCTCGTGTTGGTCTGGGGCATACAGTGGCCGTGGGCTGGTGTGGTCCACAGCCCCGGTCTGGGGCATGCAGTGGCTTTGGGCTGGTGTGGTCCACAGCCCCGGGCTCCGTGGTCCCTGACCCTGAAATCCCATCTGGTCCTGTGTCACCTTGGGCCAGCTGTCTCCTGAGGGGAAGGGAACAGGGAACAGCCCTCCCCGCATGGCCTCCCCAGCACCACCCACCCCCAGGACCTCCAGTGTTGACCCTGCTGGGGGCTCCTCTCTCCTGGGGGGACCTTGTCCCAACAAGAGGACTCCATGGGCTGCAGGAGGTGTCGAGCTATTTTCTCTCCTGGAACTGGGTTGCTGGCAGCTCCCAGATGCAGGAGGAAAGGCTCAGAAGTGCCTTCATAATAAGGAGTTGTTGACGTGAACTTTGGACAGCAAACACTGCTTACATTTCCTTTTCCATTTTGATGCGTTAATGGTGTGCGGCAACACCGTGACACACGGGGATGCAGGTGATGGGTGACCCCCCCGCAAGGGGGCCATGCACCTGTTTGATAAGAAGGCATGCTTCTCTTACTGCAAATAAAAACTTTTAATGGTTTTCTGCCAGAAAGACCCTGTCCTTTATGTAGGATACATAGAGGATCATTTGGCCAGGGATTGGGGATTTGGGGTTAAACTAAAAACAAATTAATTTCATTTTGTAGCACTCTGAACCCATTTGAGTTAATTATTCATTGAGAATTTGAATAGCACACATTGTTCTGACTTCCAATTTCCCCCTAATGAACGGCATTTGCTGTAACATGACAAAACCTTTGGTCTTAGAATTACTGGGTAATGTGGAAAAAGTCAAAGTTGGTTCTCTGTTGTTTTGCTTTAAGGAAATTATATTACTTTGCAGCCACTTAGTTTTCTCCTTTCCAGTAAGAAAAATTGCTTTCTTACTACCTGAAAATTCGTGAAGGTCAAGGGGACACAGGCTGCAGTGCATTAAAAGCCACCATCAAATGTGGACGTGGACCGAGTTTTCCCCTGTTCTCTCCCACCATCAAATGTGGATGTGGACTCAGTTTCCCCCTGGTCTCGCCCATCATCAAATGTGGACTTTGACCCAGTTTCCCCGTGTTCTCGCCCATCATCAAACGTGGACGTGGACCCAGTTTCCCCCGTTCTTTCCCACCATCAAATGTGGACGTGGACCCAGCTTCCCCCTGTTCTTGCTAACCATCAAATGTGGACTTGGACACACTTTCCCTCTGTTCTTGCCCACCATCAAATGTGGACACGGATTCAGTTTCCCTCTGTTCTTGCCCACCATCAAATATAGATGTGGACCTAGTTACCTTCTGTTCTCACCCACCATCAAATGTGGGTGTGGACCCAATTTCCTTCTGTTCTTGCCCACCATCAAATGTGGGCATGGACTCAGTTTCCCTCGGTTCGTGCCTACCTTGCCACCATGGCTCATTTCACAATCACTCAGGAAAGGAAGAAACATTATTTTTAATAGGCATGAAGGCAGTTGTTTTTAACCTAAGGAACAGGACATAATTCCAGCAATGGGAATGACCAGCCGAGTGGGTCTGTGTGAGGTTTGGAAGAAAAAAAGGATTTTAACTTCCCCTCTCTGTGTGTGCCCACCTCCCCCAGTTGAGAGTCACAGATTTAATTACTTTAATTTTGAGCTTAAAATAATTTGACAACCTAACAAAAACTACTACAGTCCTATAAAATTCTGCTGTGTGTTTGGTTTTTCAGTTGCTTTTCTGAATATGGTAAATGAATGCATTATGAGTTGTTATTTTAGTAATTGCTGTAAAAATTAATGTATGTTATAACCAAGTGTTATAAAGTTAATTTAGCACCAAAGTAAAGCTAAAGCTGCATTGATTTCCCAGTGTAGTTGTGCATAACAACGGCTCCATGAGGCAGGGGCTGTGACCCTGCAGTCTGGTGGAAGCAGGTGCCACCTGGCTGGTGCGTTCGCTGCCCGTCCCCTCTTGCTGCCAGGCAGCTTTGCAGTTTCCAGGCTATGCGGGAATTGAGGCCGGTGGTCAGTAAGAGACGGTGGGGAGTTGGGTGGTGCAGGTTGGCGTGGGGTGGAAGGAGGCGTGGAGAGCCTGGGGAAGCCTGGACAGCAGCTCCGGTACCTGCACAGGGGGGCAGGGTGCAGCGGCACGGGACAGTGAGTAGCTCCTGGAAACAGCCGTTGGGGTTTTTATAGATGAGTCTGTCTTCAGCTCTGCATCCCTTTCCTGCTGAGTCCGGGTGGAGGGTGGAGGCGTCGAGCGCTTGTTTCTCCAGGTGAGGGCCCATCGGACACAGCCAGTGTTTCCTGGAGTCCCCTCACCTGGGAACGTGCCCCTGCTCTTTTCAGAACAAAACAAATCTTAGTTAAACTTGACACATCACCTTTCCAGAAGGTGTTTAAGTCTGTATGCCTGTTAAGTCACCTAACTTTAAAGAGTAATGATACAATATGCTTCTTTTTTGGGGAGAAAACCGAGCTGATTTAAAAGATAAAATCAGAGGTTGGGGTCGCAGCATTTTGGAGGAGACTTGGTTTATGTCCTAGTGGGCAGCAGTGTTTCCTCAACTGTGGTGTTTGCTCTATTATTACATTACAGAGGTGACACTTCAAGCATAGGGAAATGGAAGGCAAAACAGCGCCCCCATTCAGAGATAAACGTTATCAACATATTCATGCACTTCCTTCTGCTGTTTTTGCTCTTCACTTTTTGTTTTAAGACCACGTTCGTAGGATGGATATATAATTGTTTATGGTGACTTTAAAAGCACCTTTCTTGCTAAAAAGAGTATTTTTTCAGTCTGGAAAATTTAGACAACATGTTTTGTTTAAAAATTAATTATAATACCACCGTGAAGTCATCAATGTTTTTATACATTTTCTTGGTCTCTTTATGGACTTAATAGATACAATTTAACAAATTGGAAATAACGTAATATTATGCATAAAATGTTTCTTGGCATTAGAGATGGAGCAGAGAGGAGGCACAGGGCTTCCCGCTGGCTGAGGTCCTCCCAGGGTGTGACCAGCAGCCTCCCAAGTTTAGGGTCTGCACGGAGTAAGATTTCTAAATTGCCTTACACCACAACCCCTGCAGCCACGCGTCCCTTTGATAAGGGGGTGTACTCTGATAGATTTTTCAAGACAAGAGTTTGCTGGATCTGAGGCTGTTTCAGCTGCTTCTGGAGACGGCAGCTCTGGGACGTTTGTGCCAGCTCTCCCTCAAGACCCCACGGATGCCACATCCTCATCTTTTGGAACCCAGTGTTGTAGAGGAGAAATCTGAAGCCAGTTTGATTTTTGCTTCTTGGTAGGAAACTGATGTTTTCAGGCTTTTCCCCTTTATTTCCATAATGAAGATGATGTCCCACCTCATCCAGAGGTGTGTTTGTTACCTTGTCGGGAATGTCCAGCCCTTATGTCCCCCTTCAGGCCCTCAGTCCCTTTCTCAACTTCCTCGCAATCCTCCCCATCTCATCCATCTTCACTGTAATTCTGTTATTTTTTTCATTTTTGTGCTCACTTTCCCATGCGACTTTTGTTCTTGTTTCACAGATGCCCGTGCCAAACTTTATGTCTGGGGCTCGAGGGCCGTGTTTTATTCTGTCTGCCTCTGCATGTACTTTTGAGAAGTGGGGTTGGAGGTTGCCCCCCAGGTGCTGTTTCAGCTGGGCCTGCCCAGACTCTGTGAATTGGGGACGTCGGGCAAATCCCATGTGGCTCTATGGTGGGCCGTGCCGCTGAACCGTACGTCTGAGGTTTGGGGGCCGTGTTTCATTCTGTCTGCCTCTGCATGTACTTTTGAGAAGTGAGTGTGGGGGTTGCCCCCTGGGTGTTTCAGCTGCACCTGCCCAGACTCCCTGAAGTGGGAACGTCGGGCAGAACCCGTGTGGCACTACAGTGGGCTCTGGTGCTGACAGAGCAAGAAGCCGCACTCCCAGGACGTGCTTGCAGCTGTGGGCAGGACTGGGATTGTGACAGGATCATTTCCTTCTCTAAAATACATCTCAACAGTTATCCAGAGGGTTGGCTGTAGGCTTTCAACAGCTTCACTCTTCTTAGTTACCAGGAGACAATTCACTAAACAGAGTTGCTGTCAGGGTTTAATTAGGAATTTCTGCGAGAGGCTGGTGGTACAGCTCCCTCTGCAAGCCTCCTGCAGCCTACCCGTCCCCACTCTTGGGCCCAGCCACCTGCATTGGTCTGTGGAGACTGCACATTCTCTGTTCTCCTAAGGGGCTCCTGGACTTCGGGACAGCCTTGGTAAGTTGATGTGTAACTCCCAGTCTCTTCTCTCTTTAAGTAAGTACGTTCATGGAATCCTGATCTTCGAAATTGTTTCATCTTTGTAAAACAGCCATAGTTTCCTAAGCCACCTTGTGTCTGAGTGTGAATCACTTGTTATTTTTCACTGCAGAATGAGCAGAACTGGAATCATAAGATTTAGAGGGTGATGAAAAGACAGAGGTTAGCATATTCCATTTTCTCACCTTTTCCTTACACTTTTTCCTTAAATGCACCCCTCGTATGTCTGTGAAGTTCTTCCCAATTCTGTAACGTCACTCCATCCGCAAGTGGAACATTTGTGAACAGTAACAAGTATTGATGTATACACCTCTGCAACCCCGCTGGAATTAATGCTTTTTATTTATGAATGGATGGTCATCAGATGGCCAGAGGGATTCCCTGTGAATTGCGGGGGTCCTCATGCCTGCTTGTGAGTGACATGCACATGGCGAGGGCTAGGGAATCTGAGTCTCTGTGATTCGAGTAGTGACATCGTTTACGCAAGGCAGGTGGATGACTCTTTGAGCTTGGCATGCTCCTGGGTGGCACAGCACAGCTGACATGGAGTGGGGCAAGGGCTTGTTCCACGAGTTTCTGTGTTTTTGTTGTTGTTGTTGTTGTTGTTATTTTTTTTGAGATGGAGTCTCTCTCTGTCACTCAGGCTGGAGTGCAGTGGCGCGATCCAGGCTCACTGAAAGCTCCACCTCCCGTGTTCACACCATTCTCCTGCCTCAGCCTCCCGAGTAGCTGGGACTACAGGTGCCCACACCACGCCCTGCTAAATTTTTTGTATTTTTAGTAGAGACGAGGTTTCACAGTGTTAACCAGGATGGTCTCGATCTCCTGACATTGTGATCCACCCGCCTTGGCCTCCTGAAGTGCTGGGATTGCAGGCGTGAGCCACCGTGCCTGGCCTGTTTTTGTTTTTTTGAGACGGAGTCTTGCTCTGTCATCCAGATTGAAGTGCAGTGTCATGATCTAGGCTCACCGCAACCTCCACTCACTGCAACCTCTGCCTTTCAGTTCGAGCAATTCTCTTGCCTCAGCCCCCCTAGTAGCTGGGATTACAGGCATGTGCCACCATGCCTGGCTGATTTTTGTATTTTTAGTAGAGACAGGATTTTGCCATGTTGGTCGGCTGGTCTTAAACTGTTGGCCCCATGTGATCCACCCGCCTTGGCCTCCCAAAGTGCTGAGATTACAGGCATGGGCCACTGCACCCGGCCCTGTGTTTGACTCTTAAATCTTCTTTTTCTTTTTAATATTTCTGTTTCTGGACGGCCACTCAGTGGATATGGAGGAAGAGTTCACAGATGTCCGTATTACATTTCTTACTTAAATTAGCCTCCCTTGAACACTGCTATAGGGTACAGATGCATGAAGGGCTGAAAGGGTGGTTGCGTCCCAGTAAGTGTGAGCGTGGAGCTGGTCTGTGAGACCCCGGTGCCAGTGAAGGCACCCGTGTGAGATGGCCTGGGATGGGGGTGTTCAGAGCCCTGACCGTGGCACACACCCTTCAGCTTTGATGTTTCAGGCCATTGCTCTGGTCATCAGTGAGCAGAAGGTCTAACAGCAGTGATATTTATCACTAGCTGTGTTGGCCAATGTGTTAGGAGGGTGAACCTGTTTGACTTAAGCTGTTTGACGGGTTTGCATTTAAATAGACAACTGGTGACCTGGTGCCTGGACGCTTGCTCTGTGACTTGCCCTACGTGGCTTCTCCCTCTGGTATGCGTTAGATGAGATGGGCGTGTTTAGGGTGGTGTGGCCCTAGACTAGAAATGCAAACCCTGCCTCACCCCAGATCTGCCCCACCCCAGTGTGACTTTTGGAGGTGGAGGCCCAGCATCCTTCACCTGCCCTCCAGGGTGATGCTGAGGATGCTGAGGTTTCAGAGCGCTGCTTTGTTGGCACTCCAGCAAGTCCTGCTTAAAGAGGCCAGGATCTGAAATGGCAGGTTACCAAATTGTATAGCAGAAAAATAGAAACGTTTCCTTAGAATGGGCGTAGGAAGAAAAATGATTTCCTTCACCATATCTGGAAAAGATTTCAAATTAGCAGGCACTATTTGGAATTATTAGTGGTCTCCTGTATTTCTTATCCTTTTTTTTGTTTTTTCTTTTTTCTTTATTTTGATACAGGGTCTCATCCTGATGCCCAGGCTGGAGTGCAGTGGTGCAATCTTGGCTCCCTGCAACCTCTGCCTCCTGGACTCAGGTGATCGTCTCACCTCAGCCCCCTGAGTATCTGGGACCACAGGCACGATACCATACCTGGCTATTTTTTTTTTTTTTTTTTTTGTAGAGACGAGTCTTGCTATGTTGCCCAGGGTGGTCTCAAATTCAAGCATTTGTCCTGCCTCAGTCTCCCAAAATGCTTCTGTACCCCTGACCCAACAAGGAAGGACAAGAGGCGTGAGCCACACTCCTGGCCTCCTGTCTTTCCTTGTTGGAGCAGGGATGTAGAAGCACTTGCCGCAGCTGACTTGAGTATATCTCGTTTTGCTTTGTTTTCGTCACGGGTAACCTGGCAGTGCTGTGCACCAGTGCTGCTGGCCAGCTGTTTTTTCGATGGACTGGCAGAAAATCAAACTGAGACCCGGGTTCCTTTCTCCCCGGGTACTGACCAGGTGGGAGAGGAAGGACGTTATCTGAGTATCAACTTCATGAGGGCTGGTGGGGAAACGTCAACTTTAAGGTGCCTGGGATCTAAGGCATGGAACCCAGAGTGCAGCGGAACATAGGGGATGTAGCCTTGGGAGCAGAGACGTGCGGGCCAGTGCCCTCGTTCCTGGCAGGTTCTGAGTGCAAGAAAAGGTTAGTGACCCAGCCGAAGTCACGGAGCAACCTGCCAAGACCTGCCTGGATGTGTGGCTGGCATCTGTGCTGGCCCCAAAACTGCCCATTTGGGGATTCCTTGCAGTTTCAGACCCATCTAGGGGTCCGGAGAGGTTCCCAACCATGACCTCAAAGAACGAGGTGTTGCCTTGAGATCCTCCAAGGTGAGGGTAGGAATTTTTTTTTTTTTTCAATTAGCAATAATTTGTTGTGAATGATCTTGGACCTATTTTCCACTTCTTTGTATAGGAAGAGAGACAGAATAAAAAGTCTCAATGTGCCAGATGCCATGTAATGAAGTCGTGGGGTTAACATTGTTGATTATTATGTAACATCACGTTAAGTGGAACATATTCACACGTGTCCACAGCGTGTGCGTGTGCCCAGTCCGATGAGCACGTTGGGTTGGGGTCGCTGCTGGTTCATGCAGCCCCTCTGGGTGGTGCTTTCTCTGTGACTTGCCCAACACCGTTGCTGCTGCCTCTGTTGGAGTTCAGCCTTGACCGGCCTTGCTGCCACCAGGTTCTCGGGGCCTGTGCACCCTCTTCCCCGCGCGCACCCTCTACCCCGCGTGCACCTTCTTCCTGGGGCACACCCTCGTCTCCGCGAGCACCCTCGTCCTCCGTCCTGCCCACCCGGGGTCTGCTGTGTGTTTCTACTCAGCCCATGCCTGCCTCTTGCTGTGAGCTCAGTTTATTGAGGTGCGGTGAGAAACCAACAGAGGGGAGCAGTGTCCCAGCTTGTCAGGGCAGGAGGGAGCCTTGGGCATCTCTTCCCCAACTCTGGCGACCCACCCTTCGCGATATAGTGCTGGGGAGAGAGGTGAGTTCTAAAGGTAAGACGGCCGTGATTTCCTGAGTCTTAATTACCTAACACTGGGTCATCTGCCATGTCGCCTCATCGAACGGCACCTCTAGAGACAAAGCAAAGCCTCTGGTGGCCGTGGGCGGGGTGGCCATGCCTGTCTGTGGGTTCTGTAGAACCTACCCAAAGCCCCTCCAGCCGTGGGGATGTTCAGGCACTTGCCGCCTGTAGGAAGTGTGCGTTAGCCACGTGGTAGGTGCGGACGCCTGGAGGGATAGGCACAGGCCCACAGGCGTGGTGAGTGTGGGAGATTTAGCCACGTGGGGACGTGTGGCGGGATAGGCACAGGACCACAGGCGTGGCGGGTGTGAGAGAAAGTGCACAGAGTGCCCAGCAGATGGCGTGTGGTCAGCGGAAGCCGTGAACACAGGCCGGGCTCGGGAGACACATTTGGAAATACACTTTAAGCAACATCAATGGATAATGCTGCGATTTGGTTTCCTCCCGTGGTCCAAAACATGTTCTAGAGATGCCGCTGCTTTGTGTGTACCTGAGACAAGGGTCTAAATGTATTAGGGCCTTGATGTAATCTGTAAGACAGGTACAAAATGCCTATTTCAACGAGGCACTGAACAAGAAAGCGTGCTCTATTCAGTGCAATGAGAATGCTTCATTGTCATAAGCAAAGTAAAATGCCTCCAAGGCGAGCTTGCCATGTGTTTAATGACCTTGGACACGAGCCTCCTCAACCTGCCAGAAAGTGCTTCCAGCGTGGCTTCATGCAGTGGTTTCATGCAGTGGCTTCAGTGGAGAATGTGCATATGTGGCTGATACTGAGAGCTGCGCAGCACCCTCCCGACCTGACGCATCCCCACGTGTGGGCCATGAGCCGGGCATCCTGACCTGACAGGTCCGCATGTGTGGACCATGAGCCGGGCAGCACCCTCTTGACCTGACGGGTCTCCTTGTGCCCATTGTGGGACCTCCGTCAGTCAAACAAGTGACACATGTCAAACTGAATGCAGGGAAGAGGGTCCAGGATTGCACGCAGGCTGCATGTCTCATCCTTCTGAGGCCTTCTGGGAAGCCAGGAGGGCAGTGGGGTCTTTTGCGTGTTTCCTCCTGGTGGCTATGAATTTGTACCAATGGCTTTTTGCAAAAGGGCCCGGAGGCGGAATCAGACCCTGTCTTAGAAAGGATGACGTCTTCACGGGCACCTCTTTCCGCCACTCTAGTGCTCCTGTGATTTTTCAATATGTGCACCCTGCAGACTTCAGCCTGTTGGTGTCTTGGGGGAATAGATACCAGGATTGTTCCAATGTGTGCAAACCTGAAACAGGAATTTCTCTGCATTAAGTTGGTCACCAAAATGGGAGGTAAGGGGAGAGGGGAAGGAACTTCTTGGCCTCATCAGCCCTTTTCTTGAAACTCACAGTCAAACTTTGTCAAATTCTAGATGATGGTGCTTTAGTCGATGCATTTATGTATGTTATGTCTCGTTTTCTGAGTATGGTGCTTCGAGAATTTAAATATTAAGGTGAAATTGCCATGCACGGTTGAATTGGCACCATAATTTGACTCTCTGTAAAGCCTTTTGGTTTTCTGTTAGAGTGACTTACCATTTTTTGAGTTAACTGAAACAAACTCTGCTGTCAGCACGAAGGAACCACTGTCTAGTTAGGACATCCAATTAAATAGAATTCTCCTAAATAGAGCGTGCTCTTTTCATAAATTTTAAAAATTCATCTATTCATCAAACACATATTGAGTACTTATCACCCTGGTTGCTAGTCACTGTTCATATATATTTTTAAGGAATTACTTCCACCTAGCTCTGAAATAACATTGTATTTAGAATTTAGCCCAGAGGTGATTAAGCATGAACTTTTCTCAGCAGTCTTGTTTTCATTTTTACTTGATAACATGTTCTCAGACTCGGTGCCCAGCTGACGTTACTGTGCATTGCCCCAGGCACACACCTGGCCGGCGCTGTGTCTCTGGGGCTTTAGAGCAGGAAGGAAGGGCTGCCAGGTGTCTGGCCCTTCCATGTTTCCCTGGGGGAAGGATTAGGCCTTGGGCAGGAGTCTTGGCTTGTCTTACTGGATTAGCTGGTGTCATTCAGTCAGCTCTGCCTTGGTGTTAAGCTCTGGACTGACTCTGACCTCTGAATGGCAGAGGAGAGGATGGCGTTTTAAAATCAGTCATGCAGACCGGGGCACCCAGCAGGTCTCGGATAAAAAGTGGTGGCAATTGATCACTTCCCTTTTTGGGAGAACTGTGTGGATTGACTCAGACCTCTTTCTTTTGATTTTATCTTGAGACTTTGCAGAAGCAAAAATGCCTTTAAAAAAAATTAAATGATGGGCTTTTGTAATGTTTGTGTCTCCCCAAGATTCACAAGTTGGAATCCTCACCCGCGAGGAGATAGTGCTAGGAGGGGGAGCTTTGGGCGGTGAGGAGGTCGTGAGGGTCTCATAAATGGGATTTGTGCCCTCAAAAAAGGGACTACAGAGAGCTCCCTCGCTCCTTCCATGGTGTGCGGACCCAGTGAGAAGCGCCGTCTATGAACCAGGAAGCCCTCACCAGGCAAACCTGTCAGGCCTTGACTATGGACTTCCCAGCCTGAGACTGAGACTGAGAGCTGTGAGAAATGAACTTGTGTCATTTGCCAGCCCCTGCCCAGCCTGTGGTGTGTTGTTAGAGCAGCCTGGGTGAACGAAGGCAGGTCGTGAATTTTCTGTCATGCTTTCTGGCTTCAGATACTTGCTAGGGAGATGTCACCATCTTACCCAGGTGGAAGTGTCTGGAATCAGACGTTCCGTTATGATTTGACCTTGTTCTTGCCCCACGCCTGTGCCATTCACACCTCCAGGTGTCTCGGCTGCCCGCGGCCCCTCCAGACGTTTCTGATTCGGGGTGTGGTGCTGGTCGCGGCCGTGCCGTCAGTGACCAGGAGTAGGAGCTCGCGCCCCTCGTGAAGCAGCAGCCTCACCCGGAAGCTGCCGAGAAGCATTTGACAGAAGGTGATCGCGCCTCGAGACTGAAACTTCCTGTTTACAGGGAATAGAGGTGCATAGTAGGGAATTTTAATGATGGCCCTAGAAACAGATGCCTCTGGGGTAGGGGATATTCTGCAGGACAATGCAATGATCTTCTCGAAAAGTGAAGATCACAGATAAAAGGGGTGCGAGGCTGTCCCTGACTAAGACGGGGAAGGAGAGTCACTCAGCACAGTGTGTGGCCCGGATAGAAAAGACGTTTTCAGAACGATTGTGCTACCTGAACATAACCTGGACAACGATGCTCTGAAATCATTCTTGTCTGCCGATGATGGTACTGCGGCTGCAGAGGGGCCTTTATTCCTAGGGAACGTGTGCCTGAGGACTCGGTGAGGCAGCAGGAGCCTCTCACCTTCAAGTGGCTCCAGAGAAGAAACAAATCTGTCTCTCTGTCTGATCTACAGAGAGAGTGAGAAAGCAAATCTAACGAAATGTTAGCAGTTGTTGGAGCTCCACGTGGAGAAAACTTGACCACTCGTTGTACTGTTCTTCCACTTTTTAAATATGTTTGAACATTTTCATAATGAAAATGTGGGAAAGTAAAAATAAATCTGGAAATTAGAACGGAAGTGAGCCCAGCCAAGTGCTCTTGGGTTCAGCCGGGAAGAGCCAACGGTCCGTTGGTGTTCTCTCGACTCGTCGTGGGGATTTCCTCCTCCTGGGTTCACCACCTAGTTTTCCTTGTGATAGTTATTTTATACATAGCTATGAGCATAGGTGATACTGAAAACACACGTTTAGTGTGGTTTGTCATTAAGAATTTGGAGAACTGGCTAAATAAACCACTTGTACAGAGTTGAGATGAGCACTACCTGCCTCAGCGTCTGTGGTAACAGCTTCATTTGGGTGCAGAGCTTGGCAGAGGTTTGAGTGACTCTGTCTCGATGGTCCTCTGTCAGAGGACAAGGTTAAGCATCACCACCGAGGGCCCTGTGGAGCCTCTGGGCTGGAAGTAACCTCCCCCTGGCTGGTGAGGCAGCCTCTGAGGGCCTTTCCTGACAAAGCCCTTCACTGAGCTGCAGTTTGGCCATCTCTGCCCTCACCTCCCCGACTGCAGGGCCTCGAGGTCTCACCACCTCCAGCCTGAGCACCCAGTGCCCAGGGGCAATTTCCCACCTTCCCTGGGGGCTCAGGATTCTGGCTCCCGGGGCAGTGCCCGCAGCTGGGCCCCTCCTCCTGGGCTGGGGGTAAGGCTGGCCACGGCCTCCTGCTATGTCCCACTGGCCACTTCACCGCAGCTGCAGCCCTCACTGGGTGGCCCCTCCTGCTTCTGTTGGATGAGGAGATGCAGGCCTTCACTGAGGCTTCCTGGCCTCGCCCCTGCTGGCTCCAAGGCTGTGCCGCTTCCCCCTTCCCAGCCCCTGGTCTCTGTACAGTGTCTGTCCAGGATGTCTGTCCATCTGTCCTTGACATTCTGTCCAGAAGCAGCCACTGTCATCTTAGTTTGTGAGGGGCGAGCAGAGCCCAGGTGCGGTCGATGTGGAGATGCTCATGCACTTCAGTGTGCGGGGAAGTGAGTTCCTTCATATCTACAGACTCTGCACAGCCAGCTGGGAGCTCACCCCATTCACAGGTGGATGTGCCTTGTTTTTTGGCCCAATCACCTGCATTAACTCAGAAGAGTCACAGTTCCCTGCTTTTCTGTCTTTCGTGACCGTCCACCTCCCTCCTCTGCCTGGGGCTGAATGGTGGGGTCTGTCGTGGGTTCGTGGGACCCTCTGTTCTTGTGCGGCCACCAGGAACTGTTATCCGGGCTGATTCCACAGGAGGAGTTTGGGGTGAGCTCCTGAGCGAGAGTTGAGAAGACTGACGTCTGTGTAAACCTTGCTTGTTCATGGTTATTCCTCTCAGTCTTCTTAAATTGTGAAAAATTGGGGACCATTTTGAAATATGGATTTAGGTATGGATTGGTGAGGAGAGAACGTTGATCTAATTGGGTTTACGTTGTGTGTGATAATTTTACACTATCCTTGGGAAAAACTGAAGATGTTGACAGGGTCATGAGAATCGTTTCTTTCTTTCTTTCTTTCTTTCTTTTCTTTTCTTTTTTTTTTTTTTTTTTTTGGAGATGGAGTCTCACTCTTGTTGCCCAGGCTGGAGTGCAATGGTGCAATCTCGGCTCACTGCAAACTCTGCCTCCTGGGTTCAAACAATTCTCCTGCCTCAGTCCCCCAGTAGCTGAGATTATAGGCGCTCACCACCACGTCCAGCTAATTTTTTGTATTTTTGGCAGAGATGGGGTTTTGCTCTTAAGGGCATTGTTCGTTAAGTATTAATTGGTGGCCTGCCGTTGAACTAATGTTAGTGTAGTGCTGACATCATCAGCCATGGCAGAAACTTACTTGGCATCCCTGGAAAAGAGGGCAGGGAAGCATAGTGCCCTGATACCACCTCATTCTCCAGTGCTACTTCCACCTCTGAGCTGATGGTCATTATGAGTGGATCTGCCCTGGACAATTAGTTTAGTGCAGCTGCCTTGGACAGTCAGGTTAAAAGTAACAAACCGCCACAAAACTCAGCTAATAAAATGTGAGGAGAGACCTGGGGCACCAGGAAGGGGTGAGGCCTGTCTCCCTGTGTGCCATCTGTGTGGAGCCTCAGTACCTAGGGGACAGCGTTTACACAGAGCCCCAGGTTTTTATTAGCATTTTCCTGAATAAAATGTCACTGGTGAGCTGCGGACTGGGAGGCTCTTTCTGATGATTAGGTTTCGTAATGTGGGATCATCAGTAGGCAAGGTGGGCCTGAGGGCCATAGGATCTGGAGACTGTCCAGGGCTGCTTTCTGGGGATGACAGGCTTGTCCCTTCAGCAGTCAAGACACCAAAGAGAGTCTTTCTGAGAATAAAAGAGAGAAGCTTTTAAGGAAAAAAGCAGTTTCTCTCTCTGTTTGGGAGTTGAGTGCATTTTCCTACATTTACTCGGAGATGTTCCTTGGTTCCCACCATGTGCCATCGCCCCGCTATGGGGTAGGGTCACCCCACCTCGTACCTAACCCAGGAAAACTCCTCTGCAGTTATTTCAGAGGCTGTGTGCATTTCTCTTGCCTCAACGGGTAGAGTGAGTTTTTCTTCCTACTGTTTTTAGTCAGTTTTCTTAATCTAGCCTGTTACTGGGATAAGTTCCAGAGACGAGCAGTTTTAAAAACAATCTTTGTACGTTGCATAGAGAGCAGTCCACCTGTAACCAGTTTGTTCCTGGAGGTACCGTAGTGGCCTTGGTTACGCGAAGGCCCCGTGGCTCAGGATGGGCCGAGGAAGGAGTGCGTGAGCAGTGGGCACTGGCCGGAGGCAGGGGAGGCGTGGCCACCTGTGGCTCGAACTCCCCCCATCCACTCTACCGCACCGCTGGGATGTGAACATTCTCGCCCTGGACGTTTTGTCTGAATGTTCAGTGCCCAGGCTCTTGGGTACACAGGCGGCCCCGGGTTTTATTTCAAAAGGGTGTCACGAACAGTGAAGTAACCCACGTGCCTAAGCTTTGATTGACATGAAGGAATGTAGAGGCTGCTGAAATCCTGGTCATTTTAGAACAAAGTATTTTATTAACAGTTTTCTAAAAGAAAGAAATCATTAAAAAATTGATCCCTGTTGAGGTAGAAGGATCTCGTCCTCATGCTCCTCAGTTCCTTCCAGAATCAGCTTCCAGTTCAGCTGCAGAACAGGTTCTGGTGGTGGCTGGAGCAGCCCAGGCAGGTGCCGTCGGGTCTAAGTTCACACTGGTGCCCGTGTGGTCTCCAGTTACGGTGCGGGCCGTGGGGTCTGAGTTCACACCATTGCCCATGTGGTCTCCAGTTACGGTGCTGGCCATGGAGTCTGAGTTCACACTGGTGCCTGCGTGGTCTTCAGTTAGAGTGCTGGCCATTTGTGCCTTTCTGGGAAGTTAGAAGGAGGATCATTTCATCACGTCTCTGTCCTCCCACACCTGATCTATGCTGGGCCACCGTGAATTCTTCCTTTTAACTGTTTCTCTCATCACGGGCAACACTGGTGTTCTGTGGTCAATGTTTGCCATTTCTGAAAACGGATTCTGTGTTTCTTTATATAATCACCTGGTCTCTTTTACGAATTTCGCTTTTCTTTAAGAAAATCATCGTGCTTTTATCTCTTCAATGTCAACTCTGTTCCCTGACACAGGCTCTTACCAGCTCGAAAATTAAAAGTAATCTTTGATTATACTTAATACTTTCTAAAGTTTTCAAAAGTTTATCAGCATGTGGGTTACTGAACATTGACTGTTTATTTAATGGAAAATTAGATTCTAAGTAGAGTATTAGAGTGAAAATGATCTTTTGATTTTATTAAAATATTCAGGTAAAAATATTAAAATGCCTTCGCCAAACTTCATGCCTGTGTAGCGTGAAAACATTAAGCTGCTCTCTGCTCCCGGGAATGCATGAGTAGAGTATGTGTTTGAAAGCGTCATTCCAGTCTTAAGTTTTAGGTATTCTTAAAGGGGTTGGCTGGAGAAGTGACATTTAGCATTGAGTGAACGTTTGACAAAGATTTGTCTCGATATAAAAATAGTTAAAAACAATCTTTAGTGTTTCCTGTCAGGGTTCACCCATTAAAGAATGGTCTTGTAAAAAACTCATCGAGAGTGTCGGCGCCCAGAGGTGCTACCTTGCCCACAGTTGTGTCATCTGCTGTCACCAGGCGACACGCCCAGCGTTTAGCTGCACGTCAGATGTGGCCACGGGGCCACAGGACATCCCTGCGGACGGATGTTCTTATGCAGATTAATGAGGATGGAGACCGCTGCAGAACTGTAAGCCCCCCAGGGGCTGACGGAAGCCTGGGAATACCCGAGACACCAGAGTCGCTGCTGCCCTGGGTGGAAGGAAACCTGCCCTGGAAGATGGGAAATGCAATAAGGAGAAAGTACCAAGGTACATGATGCTGTGAAAACGGAGATGTTTTAATTAAATTAACAATTAAAATCATTTTAATTATGTGAATTATTTGAATTCATGTTAGTTCTTTTTAGGAAATTAATACTTAAAGCAAGTTTGTTTTCTGAATTGTTTGATTTAATTGAGTCAGCACAAGAGTTAGCATTGATATCTGACCCTCTTCCAGGGTTGGGGCAGAGGAGATGGGGGCAGAGGAGACAGGCCTCCCACCCGCTTTCCCCTGGAGCTCAGCCAGAATTTCCCATTGAGGAGCCCTCAGCTCCCTGAGAGCCAGGAGCTCTTGCGGAGAAGCCGCTGTCGGCATGCCACCCGCTTTGATGGCCCTGCTCTGCCATCCCTGCGCTCCAAGGGCCGGACCCTGCCGCTGCCTGTGCCAGACGGGTCTCAGGGAGGTGCCAGCCAGGGGTTATGCATGGCGGGGCCTGGGCATCGCTGTCCAGATTCCGTGGCTGCCGGTTTCATTCTCTCGCTGTTTGTCCCCCTAGCAAGACTCATGAGGTTCCTTGAGGACAAGACCCCCTCCTGCCACCTGGTCTGTTTCCTGAACGTTCTCTGCACGAGTACAGCCCCGGGATGCAGCCCTCAGGAATCAGGGTGTCGGCCATAGTAGGGCGGGTCGCTCTGCTGGGCACCATGATGGATGTTAACCGCTGTGCTTCACTTTGGGGACGTGTTTAAGTACAAAAGTAATTTTAAAATTTCACCATTATTTCAAGACAGCTAAGAGCCTATTAGCACAGAATCCCTGGTCTGAATGAAATCAAACGGTTCTTATTAATTATTCATGATGCCACGAATATGTAGCCTTATTTTTTATAATTGCCAGTCTGTATAATTAACCTTTCATTTGGTTAAAGTACTTAACACTAAGTAGAGCTGTAATTTCAACTGTTTATAAAGCATATGGAAGAATGTTTAAATGTTTAATTAGAACCACTTTTTTTAGTTTCATAGAGAATTTTTTTTCTTGTCAACGAGGGTCTTTAATTATTTAAACCAAAAGAGAAAAACAGACCAGAAAAGAAAAACAACTAGTAAAGCTCGGAACTGCGAAGGTGGCATCATTCCGTTAGTCTCGGATTTTGCTTCCTGGGTTTGTGACGTGGTCAGAGTCCTTGTCTTTGATTTCCTAACACAAGTTGTTAAAGTTGGAAGTGAGTGTGAAATTGAGTTAGTCTAGCTTTATTCTTTCACGGATGAGAAGTGAATTATCTTCAGCAAGGTGGGTGCAGGCGTGGTCCCCGGGGGTCACTGTGGTGAACAGGCCGCCCTTGTGGGGAGCCAAGTTCGTCATCACTGGGACAGAGCCCAGGACACTTCCCCAGCTGGCCAGCCTCTTCCTAGAACCTCACACATTGCAAAGGATGGAGTCCAGATCTATACCGTGAAGAAACGAGGGTGGTTACAGAAAGCACCACGATCTCAGCTGAGTGGCTCTGAGCACCCCAACGTTGGGGCACCTCAGCATCCTGTGTGGCTCAGGCTGTGCCCAGCAGGGAGGCCGGCCCGATCGAGCTGCGGTCTCCACCCTGAGAGTGAGGGCTCCTTCCCCCAGCGCGAGTTAAAGCATCATGTGTCCACCTGTGCAGTGGCTGGTCCCAGTGGCCCTGGAGGGCTGAAACCCTGGGTCCCGCCACTGGTCCGGGGCATCCGTTTCCCCTTCCTGCAGTTCCTGTGTCTGTGTGTCCAGGGGGCTCCGATCCCTGTCTTAGGACCATGGCTGAGGGGTCTAGTTCACCCGCTTTGGAGCTGGCCCGGATCTTGGTTCTGTGGATCCTCGCTGTGTGGCTCTGGAGCAGTTCTGTCCTCAGGAGATGGATCCTCACAGCCGCCTCTTGGGGCCATGAGGAGAATTAATAGGACGACCCCCGGGTAGCTGCTCAAAGCCCTGTGCGGGGCCAGGCCTGTGTCTCCACCAGTTCCTTTGCTCTGTGCTCCCCCCCACTGTCACATCGCCAGCCTTTATTTCCTTTTCCTTGGACCCAGACAGCGAATGCTCCACTGGTCTTGGCAGCCCCTTCTCTAGTCTATCCTCAAATCACTTCCTGACGGACAGCCATGAGTAGCCATCGGCGTGACCAAAACCCCACAAAATAGAACCCAACTTTCCTATTAAGCTGTACAGAGCTGTCCCAGCCCCACTTCCCACAGGCTGGCCTCATTCACCATGGGATCTGTGGTTCTCACCTGGGGCTGGGGGTGCCCCTGGCATCTGGTGGGGAGTGTCAGGGATGTCCCTCCAGGCCCAGTACAGTCCCCCAGCCAGTGGCCGGCAGACAGCAGCACCCAACCTGATGTCCCTGTGGCTTCTGGTTCCCCGAGGCTGGCTGTGCTTTGCTGCCTCTACATGCTCTCAGACGTGTGCCCTCTCTCCACCTTCACTGGTTAGCAGTGTTCCATCCATTAGAGCTCAAAGCACTGCCTCCCGGCAATGCAGCCCCTTCTCCTGGCCTGCCGTCTGCCTGTGCCCCACGGTCTGTACCGTGTCCTCACGGACCGATCAGAGCGAGGCTCCCAGGGATGGAAAGGTTCCTGCTTGTGTCTGCTTTGGGTTGATTGTCAGCGAAGCAGACAATCTATATGGCTCTAAATGGCTGTGAACATGCTTGATTGGGTTATTTTAAAAATAGTTGTATATGTAAACATTTGAGTGTGACACAGGTGGATTTTTGGGCTAATGGTCTTGTTCTTCAGGGAGTAACCACAGGCCCATCCACAAGGACCATTTTCAGCTGATTTATGGAACGCTGTTCTACCTGGTTAATTTTCAACGTTATCTCAGACTGAGAGGTAGGTCAGCATGTGACGAAGTTCACTGGTTTGAATCCTAATCTGCTCCTTAGGAGCTGCACCTTCCATGCCTTCGTTTCTTCCTTGGTTAGGTAGGGAAGGTATGAGCTACCTCAGAGTTGTGAGTGAGGCCTGCATCGAGTGACCGCATTAAAGTGACAAGGACTGCACCCGGAGTGTTGATATTTAAAGACCTTTAAACATTGCGATGCCGCATTTTGGTACCCAGGTAAAACAGCAAAGTTCTTTCAGATGCAGACACAGACCCTCGGTGAGGTGGGGGGCTGATGGCAGGAGGTGGACCACCGACCCTGTAACGAGGGCGTGGTCTGTTCGAGGCTGAACGAAGTGCACATCATTGCATGTACCACGGAAGTCCCTCTCGTGAAGTCCTGGAAGGGTCCATGTGGCTGAGCCGTGTGGTCTGTCCATGACGTCCGGCAGGAGCAGAGCTTTCGGGTGCAGCCTTGCTCTTGTGCGCACAGCCCTCAACGGTCTCAAAATTCTGAGGCTTAAAGCAGGTTTGGGGTTTCCTTACACCTCCTGGACATCTAATTTGCCTGGCAAACATGTTTTTCTTGGGTGTAAAGGTGAAGGAGTGGGTGATTCTGGTGAAAGTGTACTAATTACTGCACTTCTGGGTCAGTGGCGCTTGGTTGAAGACACTATCTGCCCTGGATGGACATCTCTGGGATGGTGAGAACCGGTGGCTGGATGTCGCGGGGTTGCCAAGAAGATGCCAATTTTTTCTTTTTCCTGAGTAACAACACCCTACTTTGTTTAGGGAAGCAGCACACCCAGCTGAAAATCCAATTCTCTTGTACGGTGGAGCGGCTGGTGACACAGGTCCAGATGCTGGGATGCTGATGGGGGGTCCTGGAGTGGGAGGTGTCAGGAGGCTTTCCTGACCCACAGCAGCCCTGGGCCCTTGTCCGGCCTTCTTGCCCGGGGCATGACACCTGGAGGGAAAGCAGCTTCGGGGGCCCGAGGGCCAGAAGGCAGAGTCCTGGCGTGTGAGGCAGGCCTGGGCCAGGCTCCTCGGAGGATGTCACAGACCTGCTGCCCATGCAGGGACCACCCACCTCTGAGCCCCACGCAGATTTTCCTCCATAGCCGAGTGGAATCCTGGTACAGCGAGTGAGGCAGTCAGAGGCACCTTTTGTGGAAGGAGGACAAAGCTGGAGAGAAAGAGGTTTTCCTAAAGGCACAAGGCGCTGATTCTGCGTTAGGGATAATTCCTAGGAGTGTGGTTGCTGGTGGGTGGAAAACTAGCCAGAGAATAAGTGGGAGTCGCACTTGCTGGTATTTAACTGATTCGTTCACGAATGGTCCGAACAGTTCCAGTGAAAATAACATTTCGGACACAGAAGTTTCCATCCTGCCTGACAATGAGCATGACCGTGGGCTGTCCCATTCTTCCTGGGCGACAGTGAGAGGGTCTCAGGCCCTTCCGGCCCTGTGCTGTGCCCCATCCCAGGGTGTATGCCCCATCCCGAATAGGCTGGAATGCCTCTGGGTGCAGCTGAGCCTCTTGAAAAGGGAAGAGACATGTGATGTGCTCTGGCTGAACAGGAAAACGAGGGAGGACAGGGAGAGGGGCCTGGAGGTGAGGAGGATGGTGAGCAACACTGGGGACAGAGGAAGTAGGGTAACACCAGGGACAGGGGGACGGAGGGTAAGGCCGGGGACAGGGGCATGGAGGGTAACGCCGGGGACAGGGGATGGAAGGTAACACCACTTCTCCAGGTGCCTTTGGGGGATGCTGCCGCCTCTCGCACCCCAGAGTGAAGTCAACAGGATTCTGTCCCGAGGAGCCCCAGAGCCTGGCAGCTGGGATTGTCGCAGTATGAACCACTGTTCACTAGCTCTGCACCCTGGGACAGGCTCCCTGGTGTTTCCACCCTGGTTTCCCATCTGGACAGTGGGACCCTGAGTGTCCCCGTCCCAGCTGCGCCCAGAGCCCTGGACTCCAGCGTGTCGTCGGCACTCATTAGCGTTTCTTTTGTTGTGGTCCGTGGACGAAGTGGCTCTCTCTTTGTGTGTTCACAGCCCTCCTGCTCACTTTACCTTCTGGGAACACTTTTTACATAGCTTCGTATGTGGGGAGGACTCGAGTGATTAATGGAATGTTTCATCAGGTGCAGTTCTTCTGTTTCCCAGTTTTGACACAACATTTGGTGAAATTTCCAGGGACTCCTGTGGTCAGCCTCACGGTTTCACTCTGTCACTTTCTAATGCAGTATTCTTTGGGAGTCTTTTCAATTAAGCGCCATCATTTAAAAATAAGTTTTATAATATGCAGTTTCAGGTTAATTCTTTACCTTTGTGTCTCAGGCAGTACTACCTACCTGTGAGTAGTCACAAAGGTTCACGCAGTTTTCTCTAGCTGTCCCTAGCTCGTAGCTCAGCAGGTCCCTTCAGATGAGTCAGCCAGCTGTGTACCTGCATGTTCAGGATACTTGTCAGGGGCCTTCCTCAGAGCAAGACCGACGCTCACCTCATCCTTGGGACTTTGGAGCCCGCCCTGGAGAGACTCCAGCCACGTCCAAAGGGGCCGTCCGGGTCCCACAGGCTGGTGGGAGTGACTTCTGAGCCACTCCAGACCACACTTTGTGTTCCTACACCCCACAAAGCCACTTAAAGTGCCATGTTCTGGTGCTGTGTGCCTCACCAGTGTGCCACACAAGCCTGCACGGGGATCTGAGCGGGCGCTGCCTTCCTCAGGCTATGCTGGAGTTTTGGGGCAACTGGAGCACTCGTGGCTGTCATTCTCGCCACTGTCTGGGCTTCCCTAGAGGGTCTCACCTGCAGCGTGAGGACCACATCGGCAGCCACTGAGGAGCCGCCAGGTGCAGCGTTGGTCCCACTCAGTCCTTCTCGACTTTGGTGAGAGAGTAGACAGCAAAACTTCAGCTGGGAGCCCCAGGCCTTCTCTGCTTGGGGCCCTGGGACTGACATAGCACAGATCCTGCCATCCACGTGCTGGGGGCCCCGCCGTGCGGCTCCCTCCTCTGGTCAAGGGCTGCACCCTTGGGCTGTGCAGCTCCTGGTTCTCACACTCAGGGGCCCAGGGAGGGTGGTGGATGAAGAGAGAAGGAGAAGGGTGGCAGTTTGAGCCCAATTGTGTTGGCTTCATCTTCCGCCTCTTGTCCCTAAGTACATTGGCAAACTTTTCCAGGTGAAAACTCAGAAGGGATTTTTAATGACTGGAATCTGTGAATTCCATGGAAGCCAAGTCTGTCCACCTTTCACCCACCTCATTTCTCCCCGTTGGGGCTGATTTTGGCAGCGCTCATAGGGGCAGGGACGGAAGGGGTGGGGGCCAGCCGTCGGCCCTGTGTCCCTCCCTTCCTCCCCTCAGCGCCACAGCATTTCGGTGTCATCCCCTTCCGTGCACGCGTCCTCATGAAAACCAAGTGCGGCTGGAGGGAGATGCCTGCGCCCACTCCCGTGACCTTCCCGGCCGGCCTGGCTGCAGCGGCCCCTCGGCAGGCATCTTTCTGGTGCTGCCTCCGTGCCCCTCCCATCACCTGATGCTCGTGTTCCTGAATCTTCACGCCTGTGCTCTGTGCAGCCACCTCACGGGCTCCCTGGGAAGGAAGACAGTGTCTCACGCCGGTCAGAATGCTCTTCTCTGTCCACTGAATAGTCCAACACAGAATCATTCCTCTGTGATTATTTGTGCTTTGTTATGTAGAACTGGAATAAAGAAAAAGTGAATTTAGACATTACAGCCATCAGGTTGAAGCTTAGTAATTGCATTAGGGAATTAAATGGAAACATTTGAGCTTCTCGAGTTCTAATTCCACATCTTCGTATCCCCATCACCCCATACCCAGTGTCTAACACAGCTCTTGGTCTAGGAGTTTCTTGATAAATGCTTACTGAATTGAACTGGACTGAGCTTAACATTCCCACCCAGAGTTAGAAGCCAGTCCCTGAATAAATTGCATTTAGAATATGAGTTTGATGTTACTGTGGTAAGGGGTATCCTACACGTCATAATTCCTAGTCAATATCGGGTATTTAGTCAAATAGACTCAAGTATAGAGAAGCATAGGCCCATCTGGCAAAAGGGCAAGGCACGCTGCTTTAGGTCCAGGTCCCCAATATCAACTATGAAAATAAAACGTCAACTCCAATGACAGCCCTGTCCTCAGCTGGTCACTGTTTATGCTAACAATTATAAACAGCTTGAACTTGCTGTCCTGAGAGGCAACACACCCTCCATTCTCTCTGCAGTGTAGCTGCCTTGGTGGATGGAACATGCCCCTCCTCCCTCCCTCTCCCTATCCCTCCCTCCCCCCTCCTCTCTCCCTCCCTCTCCCCTCCTCTCTCCCTCCTTCCCCTCTCCTTCTTCCTATCTTCTCTCACCTTTCTCCCCCCACCTTCTCTCCTGGACAAGGGGCAGAAGAAAGGAGACCTCCGGAATCTTCTGCTTCATCCAAGCAGCTTGGGGGCAGCATCAACAGCTGCAATTTGGCTGCCCCAGCAGGTGCCTCAGGGCAGCCTTTCTAATGGGAATCCTGGAATCATGTCTTTCCTTAATGTGTCCTAAAGGCTGGAGGACATGAAGTGAAACAATGCTCCATGCTCAGTCCTGTGATTTTGTGTAATTATTGGACTTACTTTGAAATTAAACTAAATGATACCCAAGGTAGAGCATGAAAAAAAAGAAAAAACAGGCTATGGTGTTTGAAAAACAAACAAAACCGTTTGGTTTGTTGGTTTGTTCTTAGACCTTCACAGGCTCCTAGGTCACACGTTTCAGTTTCTTAGCAAGTGGCATTCTCTGCAGAAGCTGTGTCAGTCTCTGTTTGATGATGTCAGCCACAGCAGAAAGAAGCACTCCGTAGGCCCCGTGCTTAGCACCTTGGCGTGAGCTCCTGCCATCTTCTGTTCATGCTCATCACAGCTCTGTGCAGTGGGCATCCTCCTGATCCCTGTGGGAGGATGGAGGATGGAGGCGGAAGGGTGAGTGATGGCAGGATCACATGAGGGGTCTCTCCCGAGGTAGGGAGGGGAACTGGCCCAGGACCTTAGTGCCCATCGCATCCTTCTTCCTCCTCCTCTGCCTCTCTGTGACTGTTTGACTCAGGCTGCAGGGACAGACATGAGTATGTGCAGAGCCTGTGTGCACCCCTGGGAATGTGTGCTCATATTGGCAGGGAGGGATGTGAGTGTGTACAGAGCGTGTGTGCACACCTTGGCGGTGTATGCCGGCATTGGCAGGGACAGATGTGAGCGCGTATGGAATGTGTGTGCACACCTTGGGGATGTGTGCTGGCATTGGCAGGGACAGATGTGTACAGAGCGTGTGTGCACACCTCGGGGTGTATGCTGTCGTTGGCATGGACAGACGTGAGCGTGTACAGAGCGTGTGTGCACACCTGGTGGTGTGTGCTGGTGTTGATAGGGACAGATGTGTACAGAGCGTGTGTGCACACCTGGGGGTGTGTGCTTATGATGTTTTGTAACCGGCAAATACGTGGCCTGTTGCATCGGGCGGCCCTGCGCCCATGCTGAGCCTGTCAGTGGCCCTCGGGTTGGGGTCTCCATCTGCCCAGACAGCACTCGAGTGGCTTGAGGTTTCAGATTCTTCCTCTACGGATACTTGGGCTTCCTCAGGACCAAACATCAGAACCAGCCAACTGCAAACTACAAGAACGTTCAAATGCATCTTCAGTAGGAAAAACAAAAGCAATTGGAAAAATTTTCCAACGTGACCCCGTGGTTAAGCCGTTAGATACTCCAGCCAACAGATTGAGTCACTTTAAAATTCACACCAATTAAAATGGTTGTAAGAGTTGCAGAGCTTTACCGCTAAACCTTGAAATAATTGAAGCATTCTGCTCCACTTGCTTACAAACTAGAGTTGGGGATACCTTTCAGTCCAAAGTAGCAACCTTCTAAATCCAGCTTAGATGCGAGGCTCCCACTGACACAGGAAGAGACAGTGGCCCTTGATTATTCTCCTGTGTTCAGATACTGTGTCATTTCTTTTTTTTTTTCTTTTTTTTTTTTTTCTTTTTTTTGTATCCTGATCATCACTTCTGCTTTTCCAATTCAAACTAAAGGGAGTTTAGCTCTGTTTTGGAGAAGCTGTGGTTAGTAGTTTCTTTTCATGGTTTGCTTAATCTCTTAAGTCTGGTGCTTACATTACCCAAATAGACTTTTCTTTAGTACGACAGTGCCATAACCCAGGGCTTCTCCCTCCATATCTGCTCCCCAGGAGGCTCCCTAGGAATGGGCGCTGGAGATCCAGCCCCCCTCCATGTGCCATTTTGTTTGAGTCCAAGGTAGCTTTGGCTCAGAGAAGAAAAGAGGCCTCCGGGTTAGGTGCCTCTGACTGCTTGCTTGTGAAATGTTTAATGATAAGGCGACTTCCAAACTAATTTACACATTGATAGTTGTAGCTTGAAGTATCACCGCAGTCAGAAGAACAAGAAACACTCCCATAAAGTAGATAAGCAGAAAAAAGCCATAGAAGTTTAATAAAGCGCAAATAAAATGGTGTTGTAAGAATGTCCAGTGGGAAATGCTCTCAGTCCAGCCAGATCCAGCTGTGGCGTCAGTCCAGCTGTCGTGTCGTCCTGTAAAAACATTCAGCCACATGTGGCCCTGATCGCAATCACTACTCTGAATTGTGATCCAGAATGTTCTTGGGGGCCGATGCTGGGACTGTTCCAGCAGTTCAATCTGATTGGGCGTCACGGTGGTGATGTGCTTAGCGCGGCCAGCTGGGCTGAGTGGTGGCCACCCGTGCACTCGCCACGTGCAGCCGTTATTCTGGTGATGGGGTTGCATGCGCCACGGCTTGTCCACCTGGGCTATTAAAGTACTGGGAACCCAACCGCGGGCGGTGCCTCCCGATATGGGAGCTGTCTTTTTTATCCAGGGCCCTCTGGCGCTGCAGAACCCTGCTGCCAGTCTGAGCTCACAAGGAGGTACCGGAGGGCTCTGCTGGGGCATGGAGGTCCCTGAGCAGGTGGTCACTTATTGCTTGTGGAGTGGTCCATGGCCTGTGAGTTTATTCTCGGGGTTTGTGTGGGCGAGGTTAACCAGTTCACAGCTGGGCACTTACCCCTTACACAGGTGACACTAGTTAAAGTGGAATCTATATTAGCTCACACGGGAGTGTGTGAGGAGCTGGGAGGGTGGGGAGGCTTGGCCTTAGCACTAGATTCCCGGGCTCCTGACGTTTCTGCGTCTTCCAGTTGAGGGGCCGTCAGAGCCGCTGTGGGTCCTGAAGACAGGGGGTGCCATATGGACCAGGGGATGCAGAAGCCTCTAGAGGCTGCGGGAGGCAAGGAGACGGTGGCTTCCCCAGAGCCAGCCCTGCTGCCACTTCGACGTTAGATGGTGGGACATGTTTTGGACTCCAGCTTCCAGAAATGTGAGAAAATAAGTCAGAGTTCAGGGCGCTAAATTTGGGGTGATTTAGTGGAGAAATAGAAAACTAGCCCACAAATGTGCACGCATTGAAATGTGCTCTGTCCAGGTGTTCACAGTGGTGTGAGGGAGATGGCATCAGGGTTCTGGGAACTGTGCAGTTTTACTGAAGGAAGGGGGCTCGCCACGCCTTTCCTCATATAACTGAAGGTATGTATGCCTGCCACACTGCCCACGAGACAGGGACTAGAATTCTGACTTTATTTCTTATGGGAACCAAGCCACAGTCAGAACACGGTGAGGGCCGAGACGAGCTTCCTACAGCCTGAACTGGGAAGAGGAATCGCAAGTAGTTTGTGTTTTTCTACACAGACCTGTCCTTTTCAGGTTTTGTTGTTTTGGAAAAAGGGAGAAGCCAGGCACACCTCGGCGAGGGACAGTGTTTCTGGAGGTGGTGCGGCTTCAGCCTGAACGTGGCCGTGTGGTTGGGAGGCTCAGAAACTGCCCTCTAAGGGCACTCATCTATTCCTTATTGCAGTAATACCTCGTTTACAGAAATCCACAGAAATTACAGTGCGGGAGGCTTCTGGTCTGGATGGGTTTGTGTGGACCGAGGTCACGGGGTGTTGTCCCAAGTGCTAATCCTGATCTGGCAGAGGCTCTGTTCCCAAATAATTATTCCACAGTTTCAGAGCCTATATCTGAGTGATAGTCTTTTAACTTTGTTGCATAAAAGGAAACAAAGTATGTCTTGAGGGTCTAAAAATCCATGTGGTAATCATGGCTGTAAACTCATACCTGGGGCTTTGGGATGGAGTGAAAACCACCGTCACCTGGCGTGGACGCTGCATGGTATTTTTAGCATGGTGGCCTGCTCGTGCCTTGAACTCTATCTGCAGTGTGAGCAACAGCTGTGCATTTGAGAAATGTGGACAGGTCAGCTTGCTCCTCCAGGGGCCTGCAGGCATCCGGGTGAGGGGCCTGGGATGAGGCCACATCAGTGGGAAGGAGCTTGGTTGTGTCAGCAGATATGTCTGCCTCTACAGGCCCGCAAACCAGCCAGAACCCAGTTTTCCTTTGGTCATCTAATGCCAGAAAAAACCTGTTTCTTAGAGATTCTCATAATTTATATTAATGAACCATTTGACCGTACCTAAAATGTTATAAATGCATGAGGCTTTACAACTTGGCAGATGTGTAACTCACATGTCGTTGTACCAAACTGTTGAAGATATTTGTTTCACTTGAAGGTCGTTAGCATTTTATGTGCAAAGCAAATGCCAGTAGCATTTTGAAGGAGTATTTTGGAATTTTAAACACAGTGGGATAGTGCTGGGTCTCTGGGATACTGGTGAGGTGGACGTGACCTCAAGCTCTTGTAGCTTGCAAGCAGGATTGCTAAATTGTCACAACTGCAGTGCTGGAAAGTCAAAGTGGATTTCTGTAACTGAGGTATTAGTGCAATAAGGAACAGGTGAGTGCCCGTGGAGGGCAGTTTCTGAGCCTCCCAGACACCCCAGGAGGAAGCGGGGGACGGGGGCAGTTACCCACCAGAACCTGGACGGTGAAGCTGGGTTTGCTGGTGGCCCTGCTTGGCAGGTCATTACATGCAATAAGAAACAGGTGAGTGCCCTTGAGAGCGGTTTCTCGGCCCCCTTCAGAACCGCAAGTGGAAGACGCTCCAAGGTGGGGGGTGGGGGTTCGGTTAATCCACAGGAGCCTGGATGGTGGAGCTGGGTTTGCTGGTGGTCCTGCGTGGCAGGTCATTACATGCAATAAGGAACAGGTGACTGCCCTTGAGGGCGGTTTCTCGGCCTGCTTCGGAACTGCAAGTGGAAGACGCCCCAAAGTGAGGGGGGGGCTGGTGGTCGGTTATCCAGTGGGGCCGGATTTGCTGGTGGCCGCTGCGTGGCAGGTCACGGCGTGGAGCGATGGGAGGGGAGTGGAGTGGGAATAGAGGATGCACCCTCCACAGCTACTGCTGGGAGTTGGCTCTGGTAGCAGAAGGGGCATAGATAGAGGGATTCCCATCAGGGGCAACACGACTGGGGTCCCACGTGTGGTGGATGCCGAGGTGTGGCTATATGTAATCTCAGTCTGCACAGCCGTCCTGGTGAGTGGGTTCAGTTACCTTCCCATCTCACATTTGAGAAATCTCGGGGGCTCACATCACAGCTAGGTGGGTTGGAACTAATGTCTCAGGCAGGACGTTGGCCCCAGAGCCCAGATCTTACCCGCCCCCGCTCTTTTCAGTCCACCACGCTTGTAGAGAGGGTTGTGTGGTGGTGGGTGGCGGCTGAGAAACCAACACAGTAGAAGGCGGGGAGGAACTAAACCAGGCAGGAGACACAGGCAGTGCTTGGGAGGTCTGCACGGGGTGTGGGTGTGGGAGACACCTCTGGGCCAGTGAACCCCGTTCTGTGCTCCTGGCTTGCCCAACCTTGGCCCTCAGCCACATGCTGCGTGCTTTAGGTGAAATCTCAGTCGCTCGTGTGGTGCGGGCATCTTTTCTCCCTGGCTTTGCCTCTCTTTAAATCACGGAGTCTCAGTGGGGATGGCGGGGTGGATGGTGGTCCATGGAATTTGCCCTCCACCTCCTCATCCTTGTCCTGTCCTGTCTGGCCTGTTACCTCAATCTGTGTCTCTTCAGAGCCTGCAAATGAGTGGAGGCCACGACAGCCTCTCGCTGGCCGACCTCTCAAACTTTTATTCATCAGAATAGTGTTAAATGCCGATTCCTAGGCACCCCCATTGGACTCTACGCCTGCCTAGCATGGGTACTTTGGGGAAGGTAGAGGATTGCTGGGCTGTTCCAGGGGGGAATTTGCATTGTTGAATGTCTATTGTGTTCCTTCCAGCACTCTACTTTCCACGCACACGTGGCATTAAACCTGGAAGACCTCTGGGTGCTGTGCTGGTGAGGAAGCCCCGGCTGGACGAGGGACTGCTGGGGCTCGGACTTGATTCCTGGGCTGGGGGCTGCGGGCTGCGGGCTGCGGGCTTATTCTCTTCAGTGGGTCTGCTGATGGGATGCCCTGAGAAGTCCTGCTGTGCACTCAGGGGAAGGTGCAGAGACAGGCTCAGAAAAGACAGACCATGGATTTAAAAATTCCTACTGGAAAATCTTTTATGAGCAAAGTAATTTGCATCTAACTGAAGACAATCATTGCTTGAATAATTGGTTTGTTTACAAAGTTGGTCCTATGAACAGATTAAAGTTTTCATTCATGCCTTATCTATAATGTGAATAGGAGCTATTACCGCAACTTAAATTAGCTTTAAATTTCGTATCAGATTGCAGTCCAGATTACAAACGGCTGCTTGATAATCTAATTGATAAAACGGAGGAATTTAGTGCTTGGAACCCAGAGTGAAGGGAACAGAATTGCTTTGGTTTCTCAAAAGGGTGTTGACTGAGTGGTGACCTGGGGTGAAGAGAAGTGGCTAGAGTCATTACACTCGAGGAGATGATCTGCCCCCGCCTTTCTCAGCTGTCTTCTGGACAAAACAAAGGGTGATAAATGGAAAAAATTCAGCACTGAGTTCGTCTATGCCCTGAGCTTCTCATACAGTCATTAATGGGCTGTATCTGTGAAGCCTCCATACAGGCACAAAGGAATTAGGCTAGAGTAAGGCGGCCGGCGACCTCTGGCGTCTGGACCGCGTGTCACTTCCTAAAGCCCTTTTGGGTGAAATGACAGTGGCAATGCCGTTGTTCGGAGGAGTGTAATCTCACGTATGAGATGCAGATTTTAAATGATGCAGATTTTAAACACCAAAGTCAGGAAGCTTGGTGGGAGTGGCTGTCTTCCAAGTGGTTTTCTGTGCTGCCATGGATGAGGCGTGGATGTGTCATCTGTTGGTGAGATCCACTGGTGAAGGGGCTAAGCAAACCATGGAGGTCGGGGGGGTGAAGCTGCATCTCTTCTGGCATCCCAAGTAAATACCTGGGATCCCATCTCCAGCCTTTCAAAGGACACAGACGAATATAAAATGCAGATGGGAGAGTTCATAATTTGGGCATCTCTGTTCTTTTGAAATCAAAGTGCAAAGAAAAAGTTTTGCCTTGAGGTCTTAACCCATACTTGTTTTTCTCCTGAGGTTTTAAGATTTTCTTAACTGCTTTTCTCTCCCCCAATCCTTGAGGAAGTTCTATCTTCATATCTTCTTAAAAGGTATGGTTAAAAGATATGGTTAAATTCAACACTGAAATATAAAAACATGCTTTCATATTTTTCTTGAAACTGATGTATCTGACATTGGTGAAGAACTAACTGGGAGTATTGGTTTATTTTAATTTTTTTGAGACAGTCTTGCTGCGTTGCCCAGGCTGGAATGCAGTGGCACGATCTTGGCTCACTGCAGCCTCACCTCTTGGTTCACGCCATTCTCCTGCCTCAGCCTCCTGAGTAGCTGGGATTATAAGTGCCTGCCACCATGGCTGGTTCATTTTTGTATTAGTAGAGACGGGGTTTCAACATGTTGGCCAGGCTGGTCTTGAACTCCTGACCTCAGGTGATTCGCTCACCTTGGCCTCCCAAAGTGCTGGGATTACAGGCAAGAGCCACCACACTCGGCCTGGGATATTCTTGATTATAATTGTAACATATCCCTTTAATAAAAACAAAACAGAACAACAACAACAACAAAACAGCTGTCTGAAAAGTCTCGAAATTAAAGAGCTCAATTGGACAGGGATTTGGACACCAGTTGAATGGCCCAGCACACCATAGTTACATGGGCCACTCGGCCTGTTAGGTCCTTAGGGTATTTGAAGTCATATGGATATTTGCATTTCTGCCTCTGGATATCGTGTTAGTATTCGGCTAGTGTTTGAGGGCCAGGCTCAGATCCGGGAAAACAAGAGCCCCTGCCCTCACGGCACTTCTCTTCCATGTGTGTGTGTCAGGAAAATAGAAAGCATAAGATTTTTTTTCAATGAGCTGGGAAGATGGAAAAACAAGCTTAAGATGTTTACTTGTTCAGAAGAAGGGAAGTGCAAGGAACACTCAGCTTTGTTGCTGCTGAAGGAGGCCCCTGGTGGAGGCTGTTTCAGAGGTGGGGTTTCTCTGAGAAAGGTGGTAAGAGGCAAATAGGATGCCCCATCTGGTTTGCCAGAGATGGGGAAAGTTAGTATCCCCAAAACAGCTTCAGCATTCTGGCAAAGCTTTGGAAAACCAGCTACGGTGTAGGACCTTGTTGGCCGCTGGGTAGAAGGAAAACATTGCTGGTCCTGAGGGCTGTACTGTTGTTCCACTGCTATAAAGAACTATCTGAGGCTGGGTAATAAGGAAAAAAATGTTTAATCGGCATACAGTTCTGTGGGTTGTACAGGCTTCTACATCTGGGGAAACTTACAATCAGAGTGGAAGGTGAAGGGGAGGCCGGCATGTCTTCACATGGCTGGAAGGGGAGAGAGAGTGAAGGGGAAGGTGCCATGCACCTCCAAACAACCAGATCTCAGGAGAACGATCATGAGGACAGCACTTGGGGGATTATGCTAAACCATTAGAAACCACCCCCATGAGTCAATCACCTCCCACCAGGGCTCACCTCCAACATAGGGTTAGAGTTCAGCATGAGATTTGGGTGGGGACACACAGCCACACCATGTCAGGCTTCCCATTCTTCTTCTGCACGTGCTTCGCAAATGGTTCTGTCATTGGTTTTTGTTTCTGTTGATACATAATATACGTACATATTTTCAGAGTGCATGTGATACCTTGATTCACCCCTATATTGACGAAATCTGTGTACTTGGGATGTCTTTCACTTTAGTTTCTTTTCCTTGTGCTGGTTATGTTAAGTTATTCTCTCCTAGCTGTTTTGAAATACACAGTAGATGACCCACTGCCATCCCCCTGCTGATTTATCAATAGTAGGTCTCGTGTTCCCATTAGGCTGTGTGTTTGTGCACATTACCAGCCTCTGCCCATCCTACTTATGAGTGGGCTCTGCTGGGCCCTGTTGACCACCTACTTTTGGCCTCCATGAGATCTGCTCTCAGCTCCTGCTTATGAGTGAGAACATGCGCCGTTTCCTTGCTTGACTCGTTTGCTTAACGTAATGTCCTCCAACTCCATCCATGCTGCCGCGGATGACAGGGCTCTCCGCTGTGTGGTGGAGTATTGCTCCTGTGTGTGTTCGGGCCACGTTCCCTTCATCCCCTGTTGACGGGCACTCAGGTGATTCCAGACCTTGGCTACTGTGGATGGAAGCTGAGAGCAGTCACTGGCTTTATACTCGGGGGACGTGAGCCACTTTGATGTTCTCAAGCAGCCTATCCCCAAAGCCCTCCGTAGAATGCCGCATTCGTTTGTACTCATGGCTTCTTCCACTAGGATGAACAGCTGGGAAGGGGCTTTGAGTGAATGCTAGGGTTTCTGTCTTTAATTGGTACCCAGCTACACTGGCCAAGTAGAGGTCCCAGTGACCCTGGACACTACGTCACATAAGGTCCAAAGATGCAGTTAGGTTCTTTTTTTAACGCGCGGTGGCTCACGCCTGTAATCCCAGCACTTTGGGAGGCCGAGGCGGGCGGATCACAAGGTCAGGAGATCGAGACCACGGTGAAACCCTGTCTCTACTAAAAATACAAAAAATTAGCCGGGCGCGGTTGTGGGCGCCTGTAGTCCCTGCTACTCGGGAGGCTGAGGCAGTAGAATGGCGTGAACCCGGGAGGCGGAGCTTGCAGTGAGCCGAGATCGCGCCACTGCACTCCAGCCTGAGCTGGGCGACAGAGCGAGACTCCGTCTCAAAAAAAAAAAAAAAAATGCTTTTGACCTGGGTAAGCTATGGCATCATCAGTTAGAGTTTTTCATATTGGAAAGGTGTATATTTTATTTTCTAAGAAGGAAAGAAATCCTGTTAAATACTCTAACCACAGATTAAATCATGTCAAGGAAAGAGGTACTATTTTGGGGGAAAATGACCCCTTCATGTCAAAGATCAAGGAGATGACTTACATTGTTTAATTGAGTTAATTATGAAATCTTAAGTGGTTTTAAGAAGATGAGCTGTGGATCCTACAAGACATGAGACTGATACTGATTTAATGTTAGTCAGCCCTGACAGAATGTGGCTAATATTTAAAGCTTGCTCCAGTATTGCTTGATAGATTGTAAGTTAATGTAAAGATCTGTTTGACGCTTTTATTTTACAAAATATTATTGAGAAAAAGTTTGACAGCCAAGGAACGGCCTTCAACCAATTTCTTCCTAATTTCTATCACCAGAAAATTTTGTCCTGTTAATTCCAGAATTTACTTTTGGAAAGTTCCCGTAAGGAGAGCAGAGGTATTGGTGGTTGAATGGTGACTTGAATTTAGGTGAAGATCGTTAAATATTTCATAGTCATGTTTGTCTTGGTGGTTTTAGCAATTTTATATTAAACTTAGAACTGTGAGTCAAACCAAATCTGTTCTTTTGCTTTTGTGATACTCCTTTGTATGACTATACTGGTAAAGAATGATAAAATGTGTATTGGGTATTTTTTCTGTGTAGATATTAGGATTTTTAGGGGAACAAATTAATCATTCTTCTAATATACACTGTGCTGTGTGTTGGGTCCTTTGTATATTAGTTGAATCACTCTAATGAGGACCACTTGAAAGTCTGTTTCTATAGCAGATGTTTTATATGTTGACTTGTGTTATGCAAAATCCTTCATCCTCTAAGAAGACTAAGCAATGGGTTGGAGGAGAGATTTAATCACCCATTAGGTCTATTCCGAATGCCCAGAATTGAATGCAAGTACTAATTATGTTTTTGAAGTGGTGTGTGTGTGTATGGGTGTGTGTGGTGGACTCCTTTTTAGGTCATGGGAGGGAGGTAAAGCGAAGATGAGATTTGCTGATGAACATTTGTGCATATGCTAGTGGAGAAGTCATATGACTTGACTGCACCTGCGTGCTCTGATTTTGGTTTCGTTAGTGTCCGTAGCCACAAGCCTCAACTGCCTCTGGGACCCACCCTGAGGGGCTGTGGTGAGGGTTATTACAGAGTCGTGCGTCTTAGTGAAGGGCACAAACGGCCTTGTGGGCCTACTTTGGCTTTGTTTGAACGTCTAGATTGTTAAACTAAGTTTAACATTTTGAGGATTATAAATTGTGATTCTTGTCTAAGAAGAGGTTTCTGTTGTCTCTGAAGACAGGAGACCCAATACAGAGGGTCCCTGGCTCCCAATTGTTACATATCTGATTTTTTTTTTCAACCTTGTGATGGTGTGAACTAGTCACACTCAGTGCATTGTTTGGCCCAAGATGGGCTACCTCTGGATGAACCCGTTGTAAGTTGAAACTATGGTGTCAAATGCACTTTCTATTTAGGATATTTTCAGCTTACGCTGGGTTTATTGGAACAGTTTCATCCCATGGTAAGTCAGGGAGCATATGTGCTCATAAAAGTGGAGACGATCTCATAGATACCGTGAGATATAATGTCTCTGATGTTATAGAGATACGATGAAAACAATCAAGTGGGACTTGGAAGCCTTGGAGGGACTCACATGGGCGGCTCCTGGAATGCAAACTTGAGCGCCACTGGCTTCTGGATGTGACATCTGTACCTTCTGCTTAGCCCAGTGTGTTATCGGCTGCTCTCGAGGGCAGAGAGGTCCAGCGTTCCTGTGTTTAGGTATTTGAGCCGCCTTAAGAGGCTAGGTCAATTCTCACTGGTGTCTTCACGGCTTTAGGCCTTCTGAACAAGCAGGAGGAAGCACGACTTTGTAGAGCTTTGGAAATCTCAACGGACTTCAGGGCCATCCCCTTTGGCAGGAGAGAGCCCCACTGGAGGCGAGCAGGGTGCCGTGCGGGCCTCTGCTGGGCCCAGGCATGTACGGACGTTGTGAGGGCCACAGGACACAGATCGGTCTTGGTTCACAACTGGTGTCGATGGCCACGCAGCATTTCTGCCAGGTACATGAGTGCGGGGACTTGGGTTTTGGGGTGTGCGTCCTGGTTGCCTAGTTGCTTGGAAGACCCCCATTCAGACCCCAGCCTGAGTCACCGTGACAGGCCTCCTGCTTCACACGCCACACGGAAGCCGTGGCGTCGGTCACTGACGTCCACCGGGTGTCAGATGTGCGTGTGTATCTTCCTTGGTCTCGGGATGTGTCTTGTTTTGAGGTTATAGTAAACGTTCTTTACGAGGGGTTTTGGAATTTTTATGTTGTTTGCAAGGAGGCAGCAGGGAGTGCTTGAGCAATGAGATCCCCTTTCCAACCAATACAATTTCAGATCCCAGCAGGTAATTAAGGCAGCGGAGCTGTGGGATCACCTTTGCAACCAATGAGAATTCAGATCCCAGGAGGTAATGACGGCAGCGGGGCGGGTGGCAGAACCCTGAACTGTGGCTGTTTCTGGTGTCTTGCCCCGTGGACAGAGCGTGCTGGGGCCTCCGTGGTCCTCTGTGGGGTGAGTGGAGCGCATGAGCTGGGTGCTGCTGGGCCCTGGCTGGCTCCCCAGCCCGGGGTTTATGCAGGACTCGTTAGACAACGTGGAACCCAGAAAGCAGCACGAGGAGAACGGGATTGTGCCTTTCTGGATCCTTGGTGCTTCCCAGTCTCAGACACTGAGTAGGCTCTGAGGGGTCTCGCCGGGAAGACTTGCACAGTCGGCCCCCAGGATGGAGTGGGGCTGCAGCGGGTCTTGCAGGAGCTGGAAGTGGGGGTGAGTGTCTCGCAAGCGGGACCTTTCAAGTGGGCCCAGCAGGATGCATCTGTGGAAATGGTGCCACCTAACGCAGGGCTGCGGCCAGCAGGACCTGAAAGGCTACAGCGGGCTGTGTTTCTGCTCTCTCTCTCGAGTCTCTGCACGGTTTTCCTTGTTTTTTTTCTGTTTGGAGGATGCTTCCCCCTTTCTTGCGCTTACCTAGCCTTCTGAGCTTCTTTGTTGAGTATGACAAAGCCCTGAGAAGGCATTTTTATCGCATAATTGTGTTATCCTGGTGACTGGATAAATGACCTGCAAATGTGGGTGACTCAGTAGCTCTGAGGGTGTTCAATATCCAAGACAGAGGTGGGAAGGAAATGTTCAGGCAGGCATCAGAGGATCTGTTCTCTGCTTTACACTGGGGCCCTGGTTTGCTGACAGTCTTCACACTCGATCCAAAATGGGGGATAATGAAGTCTCACGGATTCGGCTTCAGCTGAGAGCTGCCTCCAGCACAGTCTTGTGTGAGTAACAGTTTCTATGTTTGGTGCGAAGGGCGGGCGTCAGTCAGTTGATCTTATTTGTGGTGGTGCTTATGGTGGGTTTTCCGTAAGGAATGTAGACTTTATTAGCTTTGGCAAGGGAATCCTGAGTGATAAATTGGAAGAATGTCTCAGGAAATTCTGGAACCTGCAGTGAATCTGGAATCTGTATGAAATTGAGATTTGGATTCTCACGATTTCCTAATGCTACCCCGAAACCCAGTAGTTGAGACAGTCGTAGAGCTTCAGTCGTGCTGCCCCGGTTCCCCATTTTAAAAGGGACACGTTGCTTTCCTCTAGAATGTTCTGAGCTCTGAGTGCTGCCGGCAGAGTGACCAGCTCTCTGCATCAGAGGGGAAGCCAGGGCTGCGTTCACGGCGTCGCGGCAGCCGGGAGCTGACCCTGGACCTCAGGCACGTGTGATGCTGACCATTTTCTGTAAACTCCAAGGGTGTAGTGGTCTCCTTGGCCCTTTACAGTCTTCTGAAGCTTTTGATGTGTCTGCACTTTGTAGATTTTTCAGAAGTAGACAGCCTTTTCCCACACCCTTGGGCTGAGTTTCCTCAGAGGCTGGTGTGTGGGAAGCACCACACCCACATTCTGACAGGGAAGACTCTGGTGCCCAACTGAGGTCAGAGTGGAAATTTGTTCTTCCTTCCCTCCAGTCTGGTCCAGCTGCTCCCTGCTTGGCCAGAAGAAAATCATGCTTATTCAAGTCGTAGGCAAACCCCCGAAGTCAAACATTTGTCTTTTTTCTTTAATATGCCCATTTAGTTTATATGGAATGATAGCTAGAGAAATGCCTTTTAGGGGAAAATTAATTTCCTTAATTACAGAGAACTTTTTGGATAAAAATCAGGAGGCTATTTTGTAATAAGATCTAGTTAAATACTACAGTGGAAAGCTCCTTATATTTGATCTTACACTTGGGCCCTGTGTGCGTGTCCGCATGCTCGTGCTCATGACGCCAGGCGCAGATGTGAACTACAGGCACAGTACATACTTTCTGGTTGCTTTTTTGAACGTCTTATTGCTTGACCTCTCCGACTCAAATGTTGAGTTATGTTGATTCTGTTCAGAATGTTTATCCCTCCGTCTAGGGTCCAGTCGTCTTTCAGGGAGGAACCGTCTTCCTCATCTCTGTCTCCTACAGTATTGTATATTTAATAGTCAAATATTTATAGGTTACATGGGTGACTGATCTGTTCATTAGGAGGAAAACAATGCCAATTTTCACATCATTATAATGGACTTGTTAAATGATTGTTAGTATAATGAAGTTTCCATGGCAAAAGAGGCTTTGCAGATGTGAGTGTAACGGACAGTGAGATGGCGGAGGACCCTGGGTTGTCCAGGCGGGTCCAGTGTCTTCACATGTGCCTTTTGAGAAGGCAGTACGAGGGTCTGCCTCAGAGGAGGAGACCTGAGGACGAGATAGAGGCCAGAGGGCTGTGGGGGTGAGGGCAAGTGTGGGGCAGGGGCAGGGTCCGGAGGGGTGCAGGACTGAGGCCGGGGCAGTGGTAGGAGGGGTGTGGGGCTGTGAGCCAAGCTGCATGGTGGCTTCTATGAATTGGGAGACTCCAGGCAGGAATACAAGCTACTGAGCCCTTGACTTCAGCCCTGGGACTCCTGACTCCCAGGGCTGAGAGGAGGTTTGCATTTGTGGTAATTTGTTGCAGCAGCAATAGGAAGCTACTGCATTGTATCTGTTCTTCACCTCCAAACCTTTGAAAAGTAACCCTGTTGTATTGGCCTTTTGTGTGCCCTAAATTCTAATGAGATGGTTTGTAGGAAATAATGGACACAAACGATGGCAGAACAAAAAGTTGGACAGAAGCAGTGTCTTCTGTGGTTCTGTAGTTTGGGTCTGGGAAGTTAGATTTCGGTCAGAGTGTGTGGTCTTGTTCAGCGTATACCTGGAGTACTTGTTCAGAGCTCCTGGGGGAGTGGTCTTTAACACTGTTAGGATTAAAACTCCAAGCACATCAGGGCCAGAGTTCCTGAGTCAGTGTTAGGCGACCTTTGAATAAGAGTTGGCATGTAGAGTCTGCCCACTTTACTAGTATGAAGAAGCAAAATCTTTTTTTTTTTTTTTATTTTTTGAGATGGAGTCTCGTTCTATCACCCAGACTGGAGTACAGTGGCGAGGCCTCGGCTCACTGCAAACTCCGCCGCCTGTGCTCAAGTGAGTCTCCTGCTTCAGCCTCCAAATTGCATGATTTATTTTCCTGTTTTATATACTTAGTATGTGAAAACTCTGCAAACTTTATTAATACAAATGACATGCCAGAACTTAGGAGAATCTGGTATTTTCCCATGCAAATTAGTAGTGATGTGGAATTCCTGGGCTGATTTGGTTTTATAAGACATGGGGCAGATTCTTTGCCTTATTTCCGTGGAACTAACAATTGTTAATCACCCAGCACTCTTACCTCCCCCAACAGCTCAGGTGAGGGGGGTGTTACCCCCACTGTCGTGATGAGAGGCAGGAGACTGAGGCTTAGATGAGCAGGTGACACATTACTGTCCAGCCCCACCCACCCTGTAGTTTCCTGCCATGGCTCAGCTGTCTTCCTGCAAGAAAGGACAGACACCCTGGTGCTGGGTAGAATTCCTTGTGAACCCCTTTCCATCCTCCAGGGAGTTCTTGCTTTACAGTGGTGGCTCATGGGGAGTCCTCTGGCCCACTGAGAAAGTGACTCATGTTGTGACATTACTGTCTCTGTCCGGCTGCTGTCGATTGGGTGATTTGTAAAGAGACATTTATTGCTCACAGCTCTGGAAGCTGGAAAGTCCAAGGTCAAGGCAGTCCAAGGTCAAGGCACCTGCACATCTGGTGCCCCAGGGCCTGTGGCTCACAGACGGCAGCATCTCGCCGGGTCTTGCGTGGCAGCGGTCATCTCGTCAGAACTCACGTGGTGGAGGAGCAGGAGGGCTCCTCCAGGCCTCCCAAGAAGGACACCAACCCTGGTCCTGAGAGCAGGACCTCCCAAAGGCCACACCTCTTAATGTATCCCTTCGGAGATGGTTTCAGCATGAGGTTTTGGGGACATTCAGGCCAGAGCCATTGCTCTGCTGGGGTGTTAGGGCTGCATGGCATCATTACTGCAGCAGAGCCACAGCTTCTTATCTGCATTTGCTGCAGGAGAAGGACGCAGGTGCCTGTGCAAGTTGGGGTTCGGTGCAAGAAGTGGAGACCCTCTGGGAATCTTAGCAGGAGGAACTTAAGGACTTTGAGAACTGACACCTTAGGACTGTAGTTTTCTTCAGACTGTAAAAACCTTGGTGTGTGATAATACTGAACATTGCCTGAGCCCTGTGATCCTTCAAAACAGTGATGGTTAAGACATTCCCCTTCCCCACAACTGCGCCCCCACTTTTACTTCAAGAAGCCCGTTCCCATGTGGCTTAGGCTGACTGGTGGGATGACCATTTACCGAGGACAAGACCAGGTACAGGCCTTCAAACCCCCCTTCTCTGCCTTATAAGTGATTAGCTAAACTGCCTGTTCCCACTGATCAATCACTTCCCACCTTGAAATGGTTCTTCGTGGTGCATTTGCGCCTAGGGGGATGGACTTGTCTTTGACTGTCGCCTCCCACAGAGGACAGTTAGGGTGGGCAGGAAAGAATTCTCTGCTACAGGTCTGCATTCCTGGCTGTTTCCAGAAGTGGGAATTCTGGTGCCCTGGAGTGTGGGAATGGATTTCTAGTGTCCCAGCTTCAGGTGGAGTTGAAATTGAGTGAGGCAACCCACCACACCCATCTGGAGCCAGGGACTAGAGCCATTTTTAAAGTGGCAGTTTCTCCATAAGATTACCCAAAAAATGCGCTCAGCACGTTTCTTTCTTTCTCATATGCATTTGGCCATCTAAAATGGGAATGGTGGTTTTTTGAAGCATGGATGTAGTTTTAAATTTTGAGTATTGTAAACCTTAATGTAGCTTCTTAAAATGTTTGCCTGATTATCTGGAGATTTACTAAACCTTTGGAGTGGTAATAATGAGTTGATCTATATGACTTTGCTTTCTATGATGCAATGAAAGTACTCTAATTAAAACCTCTGCAGTTGGGTCAGCACGCGATTGGCCAAAACAAATTCTGCTTTTTGGGTTTCTTTAACCAAACAAGGGAGTAGAGTGTAGGCTGAAGTGGCAAATTCATTTCAGAGCACGCCAGAGCCCTCGTGACACCACAGAGCCACACCTAGGAAGATGTGGTTTCTGTAACAAGCTTTGGAAAACCAAAGTTCAACTTAATTATCCAACTTTGTTACAGAAAAAGCTTAGACCAGATGGCCAAAGACCTGATTGTTTCATGGTTGAGACATGGTTATAAAATTGCCCTTACTTGGTGCCAATCAGTGTTGGTCCACAGTGATACTCCTCCAACCTCACTGAATAGTTTGGAGACTGATATGAGACTGTGAAAATCTCCTTAAGGTGAAAAGGTCTCTGGAGCACCTGGGAATATCTGCACACCCGTGGCCATTCCCCTATAAGATGGAAAGGACGGCTGGGTCACGCGGGAGCATCCGCACACCAGTGGCCGTCCTCTTTAAGACGGAAAGGGCTGCTGGGGTGCCCCGCAATGTCTGCACACCCGCGGCCATTGTGGCTGTCCCCCTTTCTGCTCAGTCACCTCTGTGTCCCCGCATTCAGGCCTTGGGACACTCATGAACAGCTCGTACCCTGGGCTGGTGAGGAAAGAGTGGGAGGTTGTTCTGAGGCTCTGTCACTGTCTGCCCTGTCATGAGCTGGGCAAGGCAGTGGCAGTGACCCTGGAGGAGTCTGGTCAGTGAGGGCTCCGGCAGGAAGTGCTGAGGCTTGAGGTGGCTCTGCCAGTCGTCACCAAATGTCTTCCCTCTTATTTCCATGATTCCTTCTAGTTCTGCACCTTGCACTGCAGAGTCTCTGTGTGTCTATAAATACACATGAGTTACGATACAGGTGTCTCTTTCCCCTCTTTCAGGGGCTGGGCCCAGGGAGTGAAGTGCAAGACTCCCTTACTGCTGGATGCCCACCAGCACGAGGCACTGCCTGCCCTGCTGACGAATGCCTACAGCGAGTCCTGGAAGCCTCCTTCTGAGCACCTGGCCTGTTGACGGTGTATACGGGAGACAACGGAGCTCCCCTTGCCCCACCCTGAGCAGAGACTGGGGAGGCGGGGGCAGCACTGCCCCCATGGTGCATCCTTGGTGCATGGAGGAAAGTCTGTTTAGCCGGGCGAGGTGGCGGGCGCCTGTAGTCCCAGCTACTCGGGAGGCTGAGGCAGGAGAATGGCGTAAGCCCGGGAGGCGGAGCTTGCAGTGAGCTGAGATCCGGCCACTGCACTCCAGCCTGGGCGACAGAGTGAGACTCTGTCTCAAGAAAAAAAAAGAAAAAAAAAACACAGCCCATCCTCTCAAAAGCAGGGTGACAACCACATTTACTTCTGGAATCTTAAGAAAGGGCCTGTCTCTTTGAGAGAAGAATGTGGCATGAATGTGTGTACCTCCTTTGTTTTTTTTGAGACAGTTTCCCTCTGTCACCCAGGCTGGAGTGCGGTGGTGCAATCTCAGCTCACTGCAAGCTCTGCCTCCCGGGTTCATGCAATTCTCCAGCCTCAGCCTCCCAAGTAGCTGGGACTACAGGCACCCGCCACCACGCCTGGCTAATTGTTTGTATTTTTAGTAGAGACGGGGTTTCACCGTGTTAGCCAGGATGGTCTCGGTTTCCTGATCTCTTGATCTGTCCACTTCGGCCTCCCAAAGTGCTGGGATCATAGGTGTGAGCCACCGCGCTGGGCCGTATGTGTGTACCTCTTTACAAGTCTTGCCCGATCTTTGCATTGAAAAATTATTGAAAACCTTAAGGATGTAACTGACAAGATCTTTATAGATTTCTCCAAGTAAAAATTTGGAAAAGTGAAGTGAACCCATAATTTGTTTTATTTCTGAGTCCCACACTTGGATTTTTAAATGTGGGCAAAACATCTGTATGTTCTTCAGCCTGATTTCCGTGGAATCGTGAATGAAACGTGCTGAAGTTGCCGTGCGGATTTTGTTATGTGGCGGTGACAAGTGGGGCTGGTCATTAAACAACTGGAGGGATCCCTATCCTTTCTGTGCTCTTGTTGGACACTAGGCACGTGCTTGGGTGTTTTCTGTGTGTGTGGACAAGATGAGGACAGAATTTCCAGATTCACACGGTGGTATCTTCTCCCTTTTCTGTTAAAACGTGTCTTCTGCTGCTTCTACATAGACCAAGTGTTTCTTTCTCTTGCCTGTCTACAGAAACGCTGTTTAACAAAAACTGCATTGTAAGCATGTGAAGCTGAATTCCACATGATAAAGCAGATAGAGATGACTGAGTATACTGTTTTGTGGAAGGAAGGTTTAAAATGATTTTTAGCTTTTTCCCTGAAATAGGGAATACTTTTAACTTTTTCCCTGAGATAGGGAATAATGAAATGGGAAAATAATTAAATTTTCCCATATAATTGTTAGATTATATTTAATTATTAGATTATTCATGTATTGCAAGGGAAAAAGGAACTAGATCACCCCATGTACCCAAATGAAAATTTAAAGGGTATGGGCGAGTTCATTTGAACTCCTTTAATTTGTTTTTGTTTGTTTGTTTTTGACAGTCTCACTCGGTTTCTCAGGCTGGGTGCAGTAGTACAATGACAGCTCTCTGCAACCCCAACCTTCTAGGCTCAAGTGATTCTCCTGCCTCAGCCTCCCCAACTGCTGGGATTTACAGGCGTTAACCACCACACACAGCTTATCACCTCTTGGAGACTAGCTATGAGTTTGGGCATTCACTGAACTATATTTTGGTTAATTCTCAAAGTTTGTCACTGTTTATCTTTAATTTGCTAAAAATCTACATATATTGTAAAATGAGTTACATTTCCTTAGCATTCACGGATTCCCTGTTAGTGGGGCAGAGACGCAGAAGGGCAGAAGGCATTCGGACATCATCAGGTTTGCAGTTGAGTGCTTTCCCCGAACACACTGGAGCTCTGGGCTCTGTGGCCCCACGGGGGTCCTCTGTCCACTGAGGGGGCCAGGTTACCTGGGAGGTCCCTCCAGCCTCTGCAATTTTGCCCTTTTCAGGTTAACATCTCATCGTTGTCCTGGACAGCACTGCCTTTCGTTCACTGACCCATGAGTGAACAGCTGGTCAGTGGCCAGTGCTGCTTCCTTCAGCTGGGAGGTGGTGATGTGATAACACTTCCGTGGAAATTGGTTCTTGGTGTATTAAGGGTTCAGTTGTATGTTTATTTTTAATCTGCACCTCTGAATTGGTCTTTTGATTGCAAAGAGATTGCTTACTGGATTTGTTTCTGAATATTTGGTGGATAACAGGAGAACCTTGCTTATCTGTGTGTTCATTTAGTGTGTTTTTGCCAGGCATTTATATGGGTGTGTTAGCCCCTAGCACACTTTCTGTGTGTGGTGGAGTCATTGAAATCATTTATGTGAAGTCTCTCTTCTATCAAGGCTAGAGGACGTGGGGTGGTGTCTCCCTAAACTAGAGGGAAATGGCATTGTTGTTCTGCCCTCCTCCCTGGGAACGCTGGTGTTTCCAGGTCTCTGAACTTGGCTCCCACACTGGGAGAGTGGCTGTGGCTTCTGGAGCCCGTTTTGGGCGGGACTGACTCCTTCATTTGCTTTATTCCCCACCGTCTTTGCTGCTTTGTGACGCAGGGATGAGGGAGTTGGGCCCGGGGGCCTTGCCTGTGCCTGAAGGGCCCGATGCAGAAAACTCCTGGTGGGAAGGATGTTCCTTGAGGGCAGCTTTTGGAGTCTCTTCCTACTTTTAACTAAGAAGCAGCTATTCACATGGTTCTATTCTGCTGGTGTGTTTCAAAATAATTGGTGTAGAGTTGCGAAGATGTCCGAGACACCCATGATCCACTCCGGGCCAGCGCCGGGCATTGTGCTCAGATGCCTTCAGACCACATTCACATGCCAAAGATTCTTGCTTGGTTATTCTCAAACTTAAGAGAATCTAAAACGCGAGCCACGGTATGGATTTTCTCTTGAGCCCCCATGACTTTGCCTTGTATTTTGGGCATGAATGACTTCATCAAGGGGAAAGAATTTGAGGAAGGAGCCTCTGAGGCTAGGAGGGGGTGGGAAGGGGTGGTGGGAAGAGGAGGGAAAAGGAGCTGTAGAGGGAGGAACCAGGCTGGGGCTGGGGCGTCTCCCCATGATGTTCCCCCACCCCTGGCGCGAGGCCCCAGGGACTGACTGATTTTCCCACAAGAAATGTGTATAATTGCGTGTCTGTTTTGTGGGCTGGCCATTTGGATTGAGGGAATGTCTGTGTTGTGATTCCTTATTGATTCGAAGGTTGGAAAGGTTTGTGCTCAATACAGAGGTCTCTTGGTGCTATGGGAAATGTGATCGAAGCTGCCTTCTGGGTGGGGAGAGCCCTCGAGGCCATCAGTGGTGGCCGGTGTCGGCCTTCGCTTCCCTGGGTGAGCTGCCCTCAGGGTGGGAAGGGAGGCCCTCGGTGGTGGCCGCTGTTGGCCTTCGCCTCCCTGGGTGAGGGCTGCTCCATCCCCGGCTCTCCGACTCCTTGCCTGGCACCTTCCTCGTTGGGGGCCGTGATCCATCAACTTTGTCCACGCGTGTCCTGCAGACTAGTGCTGACTGCAGGTTGAGGAGTGGTCAGAGGAGGCCAGAGGAGGCCCTCGTGATGCGAAGCTAAACGTTTAATGATGGCGCTGCTGAGTGCATGAGCCACGTCAGCCCAAGAGTCTGAGTAAGAGGAAACCGCGGGGTGGAGGGAAGACTGGACAGATGGGTGCTTTCCTCGGCCCCTGGGAGCACGGCCATGTCCACGCTCAGACCTCCTGGTTTCTCCCATATTTCCATAAATAGCAAGGGAAGGATATGGGGCACCCAGGGACCTCAGGGGTATAAGCTGTGTCCTCGCGTGGCCCCAGCTGTGGCCAGTGACGTTATTCTCTTTAACCTCAGGCTTATTTTCTATAAAAACACAAAGGGACAGAAGTAGTTCAAGGGCCTGTAAAGACTTACGTAATTGTTAATAGGCCTACTTTTATGCTTTCTTATGTATTAAGAGCAAATCATGAAACAAACTCATTTCTGTTTGAAGAAATCTTTACTGCTCTCATTTTTGTGGCAAGCAGCATTGATTCTTTGCTTAGTGAGCGTTAGTGCCCTCCTGCCCAGTGCTGCTGCCTGGCGTGTCCTCGCACACACCTCTGTCCATTGGTCTCCGTTCACCTTTCCGCCTAGAATTGTAGGAGGGGCGCTGGGATATTAGGGCTAGAAAGAAACCCTGAAGACCACTTTTAGGGGCGACTTTTAGTCAGGGCTTCCAGAGAGACAGCCAGCCGGGTGTGCGTGTGTCTCCAGGGCGAGGCCTGCTGCAGGGGCTACAGAGTCCAAGAAGCCCCAGGACCCACAGCCTGCAAGCTATAGTCCTGAGAGGGTGTGGCTTGAAGACTTGAGAAGCGGAGGTTGCAGATCCGACCAGGGTCTGAGGAGCTGAGACCCAGGAGCACGGGCTGCAGAAGACAGATGTCACTGGCCCATCAGCCAGAGAGGTGGAGTGAACCCAGTTTTCCCCGCCTTGCTGTTTTACTCGGGCCCTGGGGGGATAGGGTGGTGCCCCCCACACCGGCGAGGATGGGTCTCCACTCAGTCCAGAGGCAAACATGCATCTCACACAGGAATAATGCAGAACCAGCCATCTGGGCACCCCGGGCATGCTCAGGTTGATGCACAAAACCAATGCCGCGCGTGGCCCTGACATCTGCGTGTTCGCATCACTCCACACACATTGCTCAGTCATCGCCTTGGTGAGTTTGTAAGCTCGTTGTGTGGTTCTGGGGCTCTTTGTCCCTGGTGATGAGAGGCTCCCCACTGTCCCAGCTCAGGTATGGAAGGTGATGGCACCAGCGGCTCCTTGTTTCTCAGACACCTGAGTGGGTGCTCTGTGCAGCCAGTTCAACCTGCAGCAGCATCTGTTTCCTATGCCGATTCCATTCGGAGTATGTGCCTCCCTTCTGTTGAGGGTGCAGCCTTCTTTCAGGGAAGAACTGTGTCCTGTTCGCCTATATCGCCTGTGGTGTATCTCATGGCTGAATAAGTAGCTATAGGATACCTCGGTGGCTGAATGATAGGTTCATTGGAAGGAAAACTTTATATTTTTTTTTCTTTTTGGGATGGAGTTTCACACTCAACGCCCAGGCTGACGTGCAATGGCACGATCTTGGCTCATTGCAAACTCTCCCTCCCGGGTTCAAGTGATTCTCCTCCCTCAGCCTCCCAAGTAACTGGGGCTACAGGCTTCCGCCACCATGCCTGGCTAATTTTCGTATTTTCGTTAGAGAAGGGGTTTCACCATGTTGGCCAGGCTGGTCTTAAACTCTTGACCTCAGGTGATGCGCCCACCTCGGCCACCCAAAGTGCTGGGATTACGGCCATGAGCCCCTGCACCCAGGAACTTAATACCGTTTTTTTTTTTTCTTTTAAATCGTAATGGGCTTGTTAAATGCTTACGTTTTTTTTTGTTTTTTTTTTTTTAATTTATTATTATACTTTAAGTTCTAGGGTACATGTGCATAACGTGCAGGTTTGTTACATCTGTATACTTGTGCCTTGTTGGTGTGCTGCACCCATCAACTCGTCAGCACCCATCAACTCGTCATTTACATCGGGTATAACTCCCAATGCAATCCCTCCCCCCTCCCCCCTCCCCATGATAGGCCCCGGTGTGTGATGTTCCCCTTCCCGAGTCCAAGTGATCTCATTGTTCTGTTCCCACCTATGAGTGAGAACATGCGGTGTTTGGTTTTCTCTTCTTGTGATAGTTTGCTAAGAAGGATGGTTTCCAGCTGCATCCATGTCCCTACAAAGGACACAAACTCATCCTTTTTGATGGCTGCATAGTATTCCATGGTGCATATGTGCCACATTTTCTTAATCCAGTCTGTCACTGATGGACATTTGGGTTGATTCCAAGTCTTTGCTATTGTGAATAGTGCCGCAATAAACATACGTGTGCATGTGTCTTTATAGCAGCATAATTTATAATCCTTTGGGTATATACCCAGTAATGGGATGGCTGGGTCATATGGTACTTCTAGTTCTAGATCCTTGAGGAATCGCCATACTGTTTTCCATAATGGTTGAACTGGTTTACAATCCCACCAACAGTATAAAAGTGTTCCTATTTCTCCACATCCTCTCCAGCACCTGTTGTTTCCTGACTTTTTAATGATCGCCATTCTAACTGGTGTGAGATGGTATCTCATTGTGGTTTTGATTTGCATTTCTCTGATGGCCAGTGATGATGAGCATTTTTTCATGTGTCTGTTGGCTGTATGAATGTCTTCTTTTGAGAAATGTCTGTTCATATCCTTTGCCCACTTTTTGATGGGGTTGTTTGTTTTTTTCTTGTAAATTTGTTTGAGTTCTTTGTAGGTTCTGGATATTAGCCCTTTGTCAGATGAGTAGATTGCAAAAATTTTCTCCCATTCTGTAGGTTGCCTGTTCACTCTGATGGTAGTTTCTTTTGCTGTGCAGAAGCTCTTTAGTTTAATGAGATCCCATTTGTCAATTTTGGCTTTTGCTGCCGTTGCTTTTGGTGTTTTAGACATGAAATCTTTGCCCATGCCTATGTCCTGAATGGTACTACCTAGGTTTTCCTCTAGGATTTTTATGGTACTAGGTCTAACATTTAAGTCTCTAATCCATCTTGAATTAATTTTCGTATGAAAAAACTGCTTTAAAGTTCATATGGAACCAAAAAAGAGCCCGCATCTCCAAGACAATCCTAAGTCAAAAGAACAAAGCTGGAGGCATCACGCTACCTGACTTCAAACTCTACTACAAGGCTACAGTAACCAAAACAGCATGGTACTGGTACCAAAACAGAGATATAGACCAATGGAACAGAACAGAGTCCTCAGAAATAATACCACACATCTACAGCCATCTGATCTTTGACAAACCTGAGAGAAACAAGAAATGGGGAAAGGATTCCCTATTTAATAAATGGTGCTGGGAAAATTGGCTAGCCATAAGTAGAAAGCTGAAACTGGATCCTTTCCTTACTCCTTATACGAAAATTAAATGCTTACGTTAATGTTTATTTTTAAAAATGTTATCTGTGACCTTTCAGCTTTTCATAGCACTTCTCGTGTGAATATTTTAAAAAGGCCCTTTAGTCGTGGGGGAGAAGGAGGTTATCCCTTTCAGCAGAGGGAGATGGAAGAACAGGCCCTGGTGGGTCTGAGCACAGGCAGTCACCCCAGCCTTGGTGCTTGCTTAGGTCTGTTCTCCGTTCACCGTAGCCGCATCCACTCTCATTGTCAGCTTAAAAATAAGCTTTTTCCTCTTTCTAATCGGAACAGTTAGTTTGTTAACCGTCACATTAAGGTATCGAGAAAGATGGCTTTCAGGCCTCAGATATGACACAAGTAATAAATGCAGCTGACCCTGAACAACATGGGTTTTGAGCTTCGAAGGATCACTTATGTTAATTTTTTTTCCAACCAAACCCTTACTGAAAAAACCTGGCTTTGTGGAGGGCCGACGTTTCCTACATGTGGTTCCATAGGGTGGCCGTGGGTTCCTGTGGATACGTAGATTTGGGTAAACTCGGGGCGTGTTCTGGAATCCATGTCCCTGTGTATACAGAGGGACAATTGCAGCTTTTTAGAAGTTTGTGTCCTGCCTTGTCCTAAAAAGGTTCCAAGGTGGATGCAAAATTATTTCATTCCTTTGGTTTTCTTGGTGGGATATTGATGTTTATTCTTCAGTGTCTAATATCCTGAGTGAACAGAGTTACCGCTTCAGGAACAAAGCCAGTCTGGAAACACAAACACATATTGAGATATCCACCTTTTCTTCATGGTTTCACAAAAGGCCATGATCATATTTTATTCAGTTGAACTGTAGGAAACTGCCAATATTTGCTGTTTTTGGCCTACAAAATGGCAAGTTCGTACGATATTAAAAACAAAGGCTTCCTGGATGGGGAAAATAGGAATCGGTAAGAACCTGAAGTTCTCTGTCATGGCCTCTGAGTCACAGGTAAATAAACCTGCGTGAGGGGGAGTTGACTGTACAGTATTTTCCTTCTGTTTTGATACTGTCAGAAAAAGGTCAGTTCCAATGTGTTGGGTCCCTTTGCCTCAGCTTTGCTGCAGAAGGGACTTGCCATTATACCTCTTGTTCCCAGTGCCCAGGAGGCTGATGCCACATAGAAGACCTGCAGGTCGGTGGATGTGAAACAGGCATCGGACACGCTGTGCACCTTGGGACGCATCTGAGAAGTGTGTGCTTGCAGCAGATCTGAGGTGAGGGCGTGTTCCATCTCCTCTCCCTTCTCTGGCTTTGCAGGCCTTTGAAGTTGGTCCTGGAAGGTGAAATTAGTTAATGCTGATTTAAGCTCCAGGTCAAAGCCTGGGGGCCGAAGAGACCCGCCCTTCACTAGGGGTGTGAAGCATTGGGCCCTCCCATCAGGAGGCAGCAGGGACTCGAGAAAGCCCCACATGCCCTCCAGTTCCCTTATGTTGAAATTTTTTGTACTCGGCCATGCCGGGTCATTTTGGGAGGTGAGTAGGGGATTCACATGGGGGTGTGCAGTATTCTTAGGTGTCAGGTGCGAGAGTTGAATTTGTAGAAGCTGTGCAGATAGGAAAGGGCCTGGCAGGGAGTGCTGTTTACACGGAGCCGATTTAACGCGAGGTCTGTGCTCTACCTGGGTCCGTGTCTGACTGCTGTCTCCCAGTCTGCAACAGGACGTTGACGTGACTTGGCGCCATCGTCCCACTCTGTGTAGATGTCTGAGGATCTGTGCGCAGCTGCTCTGTGAGAATGCGTTGTGATAATGAACTGAGAAACAGTGAACAAACCCTGAATTGGTTAGCACTGGTTCCACGGCCACTTCTGCTGTGGTTGGAGTCATTCATAATAAAGTGTGCTGGACTGCTATGCAGAGCTCTGAATTTCAGAGGCCCTTTAACTTGGCAGCTAACCAGTCGCTTCCTTCAGAAGACATTTGAGTCCCCTTTACCTACCAGGGTGACCTTGGGAGTTTGAAGATGAGCGAGACAAGCCCTCTGTGTCTTGTGGATTTTACTGTCCAGAGGGGAGACAGATGTGGATGGTGAAGGAGGCCCTATCAGAGGTCAGCGCACGTCAGTTTTGTTTCTTCAGCACTTGCTGTGTTCAGGCGGTGCCCCGGGCCATGTGCAGAGCATCTGGGGACCCTGCCCATGGCATCCCAGGCACAGCTAGCATCTGCGCCATCTTCATACTTGGCCTGAGTTTTGGGGAAGTACCGAGGATGGCTTCTGCCTTTGCTGGAGAGAGTTGAAAGTCAGGGCAGCCCTCCACAAGGAGATGATCGCCAGCTGATTCCTCAAGAAAGAGAGGTGGTCCCCACATGGGTAGAGCAGGGCAGCATGTACAGACCTGGGTGTGGGTCTGGGGCATGTGCATCTGAGTGGGTTCTGCTGGGAGACAGCAGGGGTGAGTTGTGAAGGCAGTGGGAATTTACAGGATAAATTATCACTAAGGCGATGCCTGGAAAACATAAAATTGGGACTCTCTGGGGTAAACTTGGACTTAGGGTGACCCTGGGCGTGGGTGTTTTCAGGCTCTGAAGGCAGAGATTTAGGAAATTGGGGCAGAGCTGAGCCCCAGACGAGGATGAAGACCACCCTTGGGATGTTGAATGAGACAGGGGTGGAAACCCAGTGAATGTCCTGGGGGGTCAGTCCAGCAGGCAGGCAGCAGAGGAGACCGGTGTCCTCAAAGGCCCCTTGGGCCTACCTCTCAAAGTGCTGGGATGACAGGCATGAGCCACTGCTCCCTGCTGATACTTTTAAAATTTCTAAGCTACTCTCTCTCATACCCACTCCCGTATTTTTTTTTAAAAAAACCAGGTTTATGGCTATATTTTTTCCAAGGGAACCAAACAGTTACCTGTTTGAAGTACAAATAACACCGTGTTTAAAAACCGAAAATGCCACTTTGCATAGAAGTTTCCAAATACCCAGTTGGTTTGAGCCTTGCATTGCAGTGTCACTACCTGCTCTTAAATTTCTACCCGATGTATAGATAGCGAGACAGGGACGGCTCGTACATCTTCAGGTTTCAGTTCTACTACCTTGGGCTATATTTTCATTTATTTTGGCACAACTGTGGGTGTGGCAAGCAATGCCAGGGTATTTATTTTGAAGCGTGTCCAATAACAGTTGGGAAGATTTTCACATTTTTAGAATTTTCATAGTAATAGTTATAATTTACAAAGAATTTAAAATTGTGTAGTCATTATTTTGCTTTTTTCTAGATGTGCCCCGAAACAGGGTTGCTAACTATCATTCTACATCACAGGATTAATAACAGTACCCTTTTGGAGTAGATGCCTGTAATCAAGGAATTCTGCCTAGTCAGTTCACTTTAAGCGTGTTTAAAAGGTTGTCTTTATCCTAGTTGGCACCTGTGGCTATAGTTTGTTTTCACTGCTGAAGAATATTCCATGATGGAAGCCGTAATTCATCTGTTTTTCATATCGGTGGACATTTGGATTATTTTGGGTGGGTGTGTATGTCTATTCAGCCTTCATTTTTTCAGGATTTTTTGTAGAAGATAATGTAACAGTGTAACATCCTCTGCTAGGGAGCCAACACGAACCCTGATTACAGCCACACAGACTCTCACACAGACTCTCAGGCCTTGTTACCAACACACAGAACCATTTTCTTAAGTTGAAACACAGTAGCAGAACCTGAAGCCATGTGAACGGTTCCTCCGATCTTACACTTGGAATTCACTTTTTATTACTATGTCTGCTAATTAGGAAGCATATCAATTATACAGAAATCTGAGAATGTAAAATTATACGTTTATAACAGAAAAAACCTTATTTAATAGCCCAGAACACATGGCTATGTTTTTCCCTCATGCCCCACCACTGTTTTCTTTGCTTGAAATGGGAAATGACACTTGAATGCGGTTTTCTAGCGACTGTTAGCCTGGCATAGTTCTTCAGAGACAGAGGATGTAAAGCACATGGAGAATTTCTGTTTGTGGAATGTGATTTCCCGGTCGCCTCATTCAGGCTGCCGCCGCCTTCCCCTCTGGCCGCCTGCATCGTGGGACGTCTGAGAAGGTCCCTGTTTCATCCTCTGGAAATTCTGAAAAGGAAGGAGAGGAGGGTGTGCAGGGTGTGGTGCATTTGTGTTGGTCTTCCAGCTTTTATTTGGAGTCTCCGCTACCTTGGTTCCTGCCTTTATGTCCCTAGCTCGTGGCTTCATCCTTGTGTCTAACTCACAGGCAGATGGAAAGGGAAGTTGTATTCAGCCAACAGCTTGATCTTATTCTCAAGGCTTAAATCGACTGGGTATTTGGAGACTTCTGTGCAAATGGGCATTTTTGGTTTTTAAACACCGTGTCTTATTTGTACTTGAAATGGGGTAACTGGTTCTCTTGGAAAAAATATAGGCATAAAGCTGGTTCTTAAAAAAAAAAAAAAAAAAAAAAAGGGAGTGGGTGTGAGAGAGTGGCTTAGAAATTACACCAGTAATGGTCGGGAGTGGTGGCTTATGCCTGTAATTCCAGCACTTTGAGAGAAGGAGGCAGGTGGTTCCCCTGAGGTTAGGAGTTCGAGACCAGACTGGTGAACATGGTGAAACCCCGTCTGTACTGAAAAGATGAAAATTAGCCGGGCATGGTGGCAGGCACCTGTAATCCCAGCTACTTGGGAGGCTGAGGCAGGAGAATCACTTGTACCCGGGAGGCAGAGGTTGCAGGGAGCCAAGATCGCACCACTGCACTCCACCCTGGGCGACAGAGCAGAAACTCCATCTCAAAATAGAAAAAAACCAAAAAACTAAACAAAACAAAAACCCGGTAATGAAAACCTGATTGCATCATCTGTGATGGAGATGGCGGATTATTTCATTTTTAGTGACAGGATGAATTGGATATGTTTGCAGTATTGATTTGACAAGGGAAATGGTGAGAACCAAATGTGCCGCCCAGCTTGGGCCTCGCCGTTGGCAGAAAACCGTGGCGGGCAACAGACTGGAGACTCGGAAACCGAGGGGAGAATTCTCACGTCTTGACGCTGGTGCAGTGTGTGCTTCTGGACTCCTGCTGGAGGGAGCGGCCCCTTTGCCTTGCAGACTTTGGTGCAGTGGAGACCTTAGGACCTGCCCCTCCTGGCACACCTGTGGGTGTGGCGAGCAGTGCCAGGGCTGAGGCACAGGTGTTGAGCCAGGAACGTGGGACGGGAGAGGCTGCACACGCTGGCAGGCGTCTGCTCCAGCAGCCGGGGGTTTCCGCAAGGGGGCGGGGCGTTGGATTTCCTCCTTGAATTTGGGTGGGGAGGGTGTCCTGGGGTGCTGTGTCTGCACTTGTGTTGCTCTGAGATCAAGTTGTGGCCCCGAGTCCCTGTCTCTCTGCCAAAGTGAGGGTTTGCCCATTTTCAGGTCAGATTTCCCTTGGGTCCGGGCCTCTAGGAGTGGGGGGTAGTCGAAGGGGGCGTGAGCACGGTGGACGCGCGTGGGCCTGTTCCTCTCCCCTCAGCTCCTGGGCTGTGTGTGAAGAGCTGCCCAGCGGAATCACCCTCCTGCCTGCTGTTTCATTCACCAGAAATCGTTCTCACTGTGGACTCTTGAGTCAAATGTAATCCAGGAATGGAACGTGCTGTTGCTGGATGCCACACACAGCATCAGGAGCCTAGTTGGGGATTATATGATCTTACCCCACACCTTAAAAGTAAAGACTATAGTTGTCAGGCGTCTGAGCCCAAGCCAAGCCATCGCGTCCCCTGTGACTTGCACGTATATACGCCCAGATGGCCTGAAGTAACTGAAGAATCACAAAAGTGCAAATGCCCTGCCTGGACTTAACTGATAACATTCTACCAGAAATAAGTCAAAATGGCCAGTCCTTGCCTTAAGCGATGATTTTTTGTGTGTGTGAAATTCCTTTTCCAGGATCATCCTGGCTCAAAAAGCTCCCCCACTGAGCACCTTGTGACCCCCACTCCTGCCCGCCAGAGAACAAGCCCCCTTTGACTAATATTCCTTTACCTAACCAAATCCTATAAAACGGCCCCACACTTAGCTCCCTTCGCTGACTCTTTGGACTCAGCCCGCCTGCACCCTGGTGAAATGAACAGCCATGTTGCGCTCACAAAGCCTGTTTGGTGGTCTCTTCACATGGATGTGCATGACAATAGTTAAGGGGATACTGAAGTCTTTGGCAGTTCCAAGAGCTTTTTCAGTTTGTGTCGGGCCATTGTAGGCAGAAGGAAATACTTGCTTAGAGACTCTTACAGAAATGTTCGGTGCAGTGCCATTAACTCGTGGAATAAATGTGTAACTTTCCATGGCAGACCTCTGGAAAGAGATGCTCTTTGAGTGCACCCTGGCCTGCTCGCTACAAGAATCGGCCGTGTCACCCCGCTTTCCGTGGGTCTGCAGGTGTGCGTGGTCCATTGCCCTGCACTGTGGCCATGGAAGGGAAGATGATCTGGAATGCTGGCGACAGTTATCGGTGCGTGTTGATATGTGCTGCTTTCTACAGGGGAGAACATTTCTGTTTAATAAACATCTCATCTCGATGATGACTGCAAGATATTTGAGTCTCATTCAATAGTGTTTCTGGGTTCCTTCTGTTTTTAATCTGCTTTCTAGCACTAGGCAAGTGAAGACATGGAAAGTAAAAACTCATCGAACTTGTAGAGACATGGTGTTGTGTAGGAGCAGACTGTAGCCTCTGGCTCTGTTTAAAGATTGTAGTAAACCTCTTACCTGGCACGGTCAGGGTGTAAATTATCTTGTTTAATCGAAATGTGTATGAGTCCAAGCTGGCGCCTGCATTGTTGATGAAATACCAGATTTTAAGGGAACATGTCAATGTGCTCTAAGATACCAACAAAGTTCCTCACTGAGGTTCGGGGCGGGTTCGGAGCAGCTGGGCCTTAGGTCACCAGGGTCGTCTCTGGGAGCAGATGCTCAGTGTGGGCATTAGTCACTTAGCCTTTCCAGAGCCGAGGAATAGCTCTCTGTGGTGATGTTTGAAACCTGTATTTTGAGTCAGTTTGTCCCACTGGACTCGAAGTTGCCGCGCGATATCAGACCTTTGCCTCCACCGTGCGCTCGTTTTCTTGTCCCCTGATAACTGCCTCGGTTGCCCCAGCCTGACATTTGAGCCTCGTCGTTCATGGACACAGGTTCCGTGGTGGGGCCAAGGCCGCGAGTCCGGCTTGCACAATTCCTTGCCTCTCACCATGGTTTATTACATCACTCCCGGGATCTCCCATTTAGAGGAAGAGTGTCCCTTTCCTGCAGGCCCTGTGTGGTGTGGAAACCACCCCTACCTACCTTTTTCTGTTTGAACTGTACCGTGAAGCTATTTCTGTTCTAGTCAACCGTCAGAATTTAAGGAACAGTGATTTATGTAACTTATCACACGCTTCTCAGCAATTCTTTATGAATTTCATTCTGTTGTGAAATTATTGCAGTTTTCATGGCTATGCTGGTCTCACGTTGTGGCCCTTGAAATGAATTCCCTTCCCCATTGTGTGTTAAGGTTGTGCCTGGGAGCTGTTGAGGCCTCACCTCTGCTTAGGGCAGTGGCTTTGCTCTCCTGACAACAGGAAGAATCTTATTTAGAGCACTTCTAATGTAGTTTTTGCTTCCAGACAGAGTTACTTTTTTTCACAGAGACAGCCACTAAAGTCATAAATTATGCTCAGGATGGACACACGGGTCAGCTGACAGAGTGGAGTCCAGAACAGATCCAAAGACACAAAAGCAGTTCAGTGGAATTTGAGTCTTTTCAACAAATGGTGCTGGAATTATGGGACAGCTGTATGCAAAAGAGTGAAAACAGGGAGAAATTCCTGTATGAAAATTAAGGTGGACCATAGGCCTGAATGTAAAATACCAAACTACAAAAGAAAGGGAAATTGTGGAGACCTAGGGTGAGAGCTCTTAGCCATACCATGATCCATAATCAAGGAAGAAAACAAGTAGGTAAGACTCATCAAAATTAAACTTCTAATATAAAAGATACCCCTAGGGAATTGAAGAGACACATTTTCGGTAGATGGGGAGAAGATGTCTACGAACCATGCAGCCGGCAAAGGACTCGTATCCAGAATGCACAGGACTCCCACGGCTCATGACAGAGAACAAACCACCTGACTTAAAAGCGGAAGAGACCTGAACAGATGCTTCGCTGAGAAGGACGGGAGGATGGCCCGAAAGCATCTGAAATGACCTTCAGCATGACTGGTTGCACCGAGATGTGCACCGAAGCCGCAGTGAATTTGTTCACACCCCTGCTGGAGCCGCCTGACTAAGGTCTTCCGACAGCCCCAGGTGCTGGTGAGGACCGGCAGTCGGGACTCCTGTGCGATGCTGGGGTTCAGCATGGCCCGAAAGCATCTGAAATGACCTTCAGCATGACTGGTTGCACCGAGATGTGCACCGAAGCCGCAGTGAATTTGTTCACACCCCTGCTGGAGCCGCCTGACTAAGGTCTTCCAACAGCCCCAGGTGCTGGTGAGGACCGGCAGTCGGGACTCCTGTGCGATGCTGGGGTTCAGCACGGTGCAGACAGCTTGGCGGTTTCTTACAAAACTGAACTCACACAAACGTGGGTCCCAGTGACCCCAATCCTGGGTATTTACCCTAGAGAAACAGAATCTGATGTTTAAGAAAAACTGTGCCCAGATGTTAATAGCGCTGTCTATGGTTGTCCAAAACAGGTTACAATGTGCCACAGCCATATGTGGAATAATAAATACCCAGCAGCCCCGAGGCCTGGCTGTTGATCACAGGACACCCTGGGTGCACCTCCAAGCACGATGCCCAGGAAATTGTGATTTTGCGAGTGTTTTGCCACAACGCTCGCAAAAGATAGACCCGAGTCATGGGAGGACACGGAAAGGGTGGTTGCTGAGAATGGGAGGGTATGCTTATGAGGCCCCGTGAGTGGGTTTGGGGCTGTTGGACTGTTCTGCTTGTGTGATGATGATTATGGGAATATTGTGCCGAAATTCACAGAACTGAACACTGTCCACTTTACAGTAATTTTTAAAAAGTGGTAATATGCTCATTTTCGGTACTGTTTTTAATGGAAGATGGAGTTTGCAGATGATTTGTCAGGGCAAGCCTGTTTCAAGAGTTTGTAGACAATTCGTTAGGGGCCTGTCTCAGGGCCCTTTGGTTGGGTTGGGGTGGGGTGGGGTGGGTTGGGTTGGGTTGGGTTGGGTTGGGTTGGGTTGAGTTGGAAAAGCCTTCTCTGTTGTGGGCAGTAGTATGGGGCGTGGAAAGGATATTGCCAAGGAAACATGTAGAATCCTTTGAGGAAACGTGTATTTCTAACTTGCTATAAGATAGAATTGGAAATTGTAATGGTTTTGTTTTCTAGAGTCTTGGTAGAATAGGGAAGACAGTGTAATAAAAGCTAATTTTGAAATGAAGAATTTTAAAGATTTTCAACAGCAATTGCTCTAGGAAGTCACCCTGGAAATGTTTTTAAAGATGTTCAATAGCAATAGCTCTAGGAAGAGTCACCCTGGAGTTGCTTCTTGAGCATTGGTTTCCTGGCTGTATCTTCCGACTTTCATTTTTAAGTTTTGCTGTGAGTTGGGGATGTGTGGGAATAGCCATCCCAGCCCTGCAGGGGGGTGCATGTGCCCCGAGGCCTGAGGCACTGTTTCAACCTAGCTTGCAACATGGGGACTCTTGTCAGTGGCTGGAGTAAGAGTACCAGCCTGGCAGGCTGGGGGGAGCCCCAGGGTGGTCTGGGCACTGTCCTCCCTGCCTGCAGGATGGCAGCTGGAGGAGCTCGAAGGCTGCCTGCCTCGTGGCTGTCAGCGCAGCAACCCCTCCTGGCCCTGGAGCAATCTTTGGGTCCATGAGTCTCTGCACCGGGACTTGCCTCCTGGGACCTCCGCCACAGTCCTGAGGGCCCTGGTGCCACTTTCCCGGTGGGACCCAAGCCTCAGGCAGCTGCGACCCCAGATTCGGTTGCTTTCCCTGCCGTCTCATTGCAGCACGAGTGCTCATCTCACTCAATGTAGAACCTCAGGTTCCTTCAAGATCCCCAGAGATGGAATCTCCCAATTTAACAAGATAGTTGGTGACAAGATTTGAGCGGCACTGATTTAACCCAGCTTCCAGAGTTTAAGTTCCCAAGACACAGTCCTGCTCCTTCCCTGGCCTCATCCTGTGTGGCTGGTGTGGATGCGGGGTTTCCGGAGGGTGGGGCTGTGGCAGGTCAGCAGCCAGGGGGATGGCTCATTATTGATCGCTCAATGCCTTGAGGATAACTAGGATTAATGACCTTTATAGGGCTGTAGGTTTGGAGTATATATATATATGTGTGTGTATATATATACATATTTAAACGAGGTGGACACGGTTATCACTGCATTTTTCTGACATGAAACTTGGAGAGCAGAGGGTTTAGGAAACTCCTGAAGCCACACTGTCAGCGGGACTCGGGCGGTCTGGCCTTAGACCCTGCACTGTTTGCCCCTCACCACGCAGTCAGCAGACCCGGGTGGTCTGGCCTTAGAACTCACGCTGGTCGCCCCTCCCTGCCACGTTGTGGGGATTTTCCTGCTTCTGGGCAGCATTTGATAGCTTGTGAAACAAGACCAAGACTTACTATGAGTGGATTTGCCATTATCTGAGATCCAGAACGTTTCCTGGACCTGGCGTTGCCGATGTCATGTAAGGGAAGGTAAAAACATTTTCATTGTGGTCACTGGGGCTCCGGAAATGGTATTTTTCCCAGTGAAAGTTTACTCATAAAAGTCTTTTAACTCAATACTATGTGAACAGGAAGAAATGTGTTGGGCTCTAGTTAAATGTCTCAGAGCCACAGAAGTAAATGAGGGCACCTTCCGAGCACAGCCTCCCGGAAGAGGCCAAGGACCTCTGGAGGGTTTGTCTGGAGGGTTTGCCATGAAGCAGGACTTGGGCAGGGCTGGTCTGCCTAGGGAGGCGTCTGCCATGATGTAGGTTAGTTGAAGTAGTTGACGGGTGGTGGCTTGAGGTCGGTGGTCCCCGAGGAAGCCCCTACCAAGGCCGGTTTCCGTGGGATGGAAAACTGCCGTTCAGTGGCTGTAATCTTGGCTTCACGGGTCTGACATACAATCCTGCCCTCGGATACTTGGATCCCAGCCAGGTCAGATGGCCCTGAAAGGACATTCGGACTGTGATGGCTGCACCCATTCTCAGCATCTGTAGGGTCTCCTATGTATGTGTGTGTTTCCATTTTCTTTCAGCACAATTTGTCCCAGTGAAGTCGTGAGAAATAGAAGGAAAGGTGGAATGAAGATGTGATTGAGGAAAGTGTGGTGTGGTCTTCGACCTTATTTTGCCTTGGTTGGTGCTCAAGAACTCCACCTGACCTCAGAGCTGAGCGTTTCTGCCAGGAAGTCCTGCCTTTTATCCTACCTCGAGGCCTGTTGAGACACTCCAAGAAGCTTCGTTAACAAATTGCCTTTTCCTTTTACAGCAGTTGGATATATTTGCAGCAAAACAAAGGAATAACCCCCCAATATGGTGATGAAATGCATTTAAGTATAGATAGCATTCAGTCTTGAAGGGCCTGGGATTTTAATCATCTTTGGGTCATGTAACAAGTGGTGTTGGTGATTAAAATCTCCTGACAGCTTTGTTCTGCCACGTTCCTCAGTTTTGAATGATGATCTTCCTGGTGTTGTACCTTGGGAGGGGCGTTTGTGTCAGTAGAGAGCAGAGTGGTGGTTCCCAGAGGCTGCGAAAGGACAGAGGTGAGGCCCCTGAAGGACACTGGTCTTCCTGGTTTAGGGGTTTGGGGCTCAGCCACCTTCCTGTGTCCGTGTAAATTATACCCAGGATCATTTTCACTCGCGCCACTTTAGTTGAGTATTGGAGCTTCAGGATATGTGTGCCCACGTCACCTGGGCCGTGATCCTGGAGTTGGGTGAGACTGATTCCCGGGTTTATAGAATTACTCTGGGATTATTGAAAACAGAAGCACTTGAGGCATTCATAATGCTATTTCCTGAACGTAATTTATGTTCAGTTCTTCAGAAACATTTATCTGAGGAAGCATCTATAATTTTTGTTTTCTGCCACTCAGTGCTAGAAAGAATTGTGCAACACTCAAGTGAGTGGCATTATTCCTCTCCCTCCACCATGCAAGCAAGATTAAAGGTACCTCTGGCTCCCCTCAATCTTCTCATCTGCAGGGTGCCTGGCATGGCAGTGTGCTGCCTTCCGTCTTCTTTTTGGGGAGAATTAGTTGTGTTTGTGTGTACTGCTCAGCTCAGCCTCGTGCAGTTGTGTGGCTGAGGAGCTTGGATGCTAGGTGACCCTCCCAGGCCTGCCTCCCACCTCCCTAGGCCTTGTTCTAAACTGACAGATAAACAGTGTGTTTTGGAAGAGGACAGCAGCAGGGCAGGAGAGAGTTTGTTCAGACTTTCTCCTTGCACTGACGTTTGAGCCTTCATCCAGCCTGGGCACTTTTACAGAGCTGCGTTTGTGTGTTGCAAACCATTCCCTCCCAGTAACCGTGCTTTCAGAGGTTTGGAAATGTGACTTAACTCATCTTCAATTTAAAGCATACTATTAAATTTTAGTGTTGAAACTGATGTATTTTATGGCCTTTATTTGATTTCTCTTGATTTTTTTTCCCATATGAGACAGGGCATCTGAAGGGACACAGCCTGGTGTTGGCCGCCTTTCCTAAGGATGGAAGTGAATTCTGAAAGCCCTTTATGTAGGCAGCGAAGGCCTCTTTTATTTTGGCCTAGTCAGGTATAAAATTCTTTTTCTCTTTGGTTTTTTTGAGACAGGCAAAAAAACCTTTTTGTTGCCCAGGCAGTGGTGTGAGCACAGCTTACTACAGCCTCAACCTCCCAGGCTCAAGTGATCTTCCTGCCTCAGTCTCCTGAGTAGCCAGGACCCACAGGCACATGTTCCATGTGTCCCCATGCCTGACTTAGTTTTGTATTTTTTGTAGAGATGGAGTTTTGCAATGTTGCCCAGGCTGGACTTGAACTCCTGGACTTAAGCAGTCCAGCTGTCTCAGCCACCCAAAGTACTGAGATCACAGGCATGAGCCACCGTGCCTGGCCAAGTGTGTTTCTAATTTCAAAATTAAGAGGACACCCATCCAGTTAATTACATCTCTATTGGAACATGCTGCTTATAGTGCATTAGGAAAAATCATCCAGAACTTGGAAAAGGAGCTGGACAGACACAGCCCTTCGAGGTTGTCCGATGAACCCCTGGGGTCTTTAACTATCTGGAGGGATGTACCATGTCAGACTCACTGTTGACCGGCTGAAGCCTAGGTTTCATGAGGTTATGTGTCAGCTTGTAGTACTTTCTCTGGCAGAGATGCGAGTGACTTCTGCTCAGTGACAGGCTCATCTCAGGGACTTCATGGCCTGAGGGACGGCAGCCTGTTTGAGCTGATCGAGCAATCTCGCACTACCCTTATTTTCTGAAACGCCTATGAGTGACTTCTCACACGGTCTTTGAAGCGGCTTCATGCCCGCGCTCCTTGGTAATGATCGAATGCTTTTTTTGACCCCTCATCCCTTTCTTTGGGGTGTTCCAGTCTCAGTTCTCATGATGTGTTCTGCTTCTGCAGGAATTTCTGAAGCTGCTGAGTGTAGAAAGCACTGAGGAGGCTGTGCTCCCACCCCTGTGAGCCTTCCAGGCGTCATCCTCTCCCCTTGGTGAGGCAGCGTCCATGACACACCGAGGAGGCTGTGCTCCTGTCCCCCGTGAGCTTTCCAGGCATCCTTGTCTCCCCTCCAGGAGGACAGGAGGAACCTTTCAAACCCTTCTTAAACTTGTTTTCATGTCTTTGTTTTAACAGTTTTCTTTGCATCATCTCCCTTATCCAGAAGTGAGGGTGAACGCTGAGTTATTCACGGGAGTCAAGAAACCACACGCAGCCCAAAGTGACGTTTGTTTCCCTGAAATGATTTGTGTGTGTTCACCTTAAAATGCAACTCAGTAAAACAGGTGTGTTTTGAGGAATGACTTTAAATTACCTAGGTAAAAATGTGACAGTTAAATTTCATCATCTGTGTGGGTGTCCACAACCCCCTTCTGTGATTGCATGTGAGTTTGTGACTTGTGGTTATTTTTGAAGAAAGAAAATCTGTTGCTGAGGACTTCAGATGGTGTGCTGGGATTGTGTAGGGTGGACATCGGGGGCTTCAGTGTGTGGCTTCCTTGAAGAGGTTCAAATTAAGGCTGAGAGTCCCTACTCCAAAATGCTCCAAAACCTGAAACATTCTGAGCTTCCTCATGACACTCGAAGGAAATGCTCTTTAGAGCACTTTGGATTTCAGGCTGGGGATGGTCAACTGGAAAGTGAAATATTGCAAGACCCTTCTGGCCCCAGGAGCTTGGATAAGGACATGGAGGGGGCCTGTGCCGGGTGTCCCTGGAGTGTGAGGCAGCCTGGGCTCTCTGAACTGGTTTTTTGTAGGAGCCACAGAAGGGAAAAGAGGGTCAAAGTGGCCACGCCTGTCTCCTGAGAAGGCTGGACCAGAAGGAGGTGGATGCGGAGGACAGCAGTTGAGTCCCCAGCGTCCGGGACTCCTGTCCCTGGTGGAGTTGAGAGCCTCCTCTAGTTGTGGCCTCTCCGCTGTCAGCAGCCACTGAGGCCTGAAGGGAGAGGGGGCTGATGAGAGGAGGAAGGATAGGCCAGCTTCTGGAGAGGGCCAGCATCGGCCTGTGCTAGCCTCGTTTGTTACTCCTGCGTCCAGTGTGCACGGCCGTGCCTCGTGGTGTAGCGGTTCCCGGGAGGCACAGCGCTCTTGTCTGCAGTAACGTCTTTGTCTCCGACCCTTGGAGGCAAGTTACCTTTATCCCCAGTGAAAAGAGGTAGAAAATCTTACAGAAATGCATTTGCTCTAATGTCTGTTTTCCGATAAGACATGGTCGCTTAGGCTAAATCTTTGTGAGGTCAAGACAGGAGGATCACTTGAGGCCAAGGGGTTGAAGACCAGCCTGGACATCATAGCAAGACCCCATCTGTATAACAGAAGTTAGCTGAGTGTGGTGGTGCGTGCCTGTGGTCCCTGGTACTCTGGAGGCTGAGGTGGGAAGATCACTTAAGGCTACAGTGAGCTGCTATTGCTCCACTGTACTCCAATCTTGGCGACAGAGCCAAGACCCTGTCTCAGAAAGAAAAGTTAAAAAAAATCCAGAAATGTCATTTTCTTTTAAAATCATCCCAAAAGAAAAATCGTTTTTTTCTAAGAATGTAAAGGGTAACTGATACGATTCTTTCCTTGCATTGTTTCTCCTTTTCGAATATCTACAGTAGTCCGTCCACATCGTCTCTCATCTCATTACAAAGCAGCAGGTGTCTTTGAGGTTAGTGGTGTTTCTCTGTGTCGCACCTTGGAGAACAGCCAGCATGAAACCTCTTACCACGATCGTGCACATCGTTTGTAGTCCCAATTAAAATCCTCTCCAGAGACGCCTGTGCTGCTTATTATAGCAGAACTTTGGTTGTGCTGAAATGTGCATTCAGCTAATGGTTTTAAGTTCATATCTGAGATGATGCTGTATAATTCCTGAAGCGTATGGGATCAGTAATGATTGAAGATAATTCTGGCTGATGTCATTTGGAGGATATTTTTCACTTCAAGTTAAAACTTCCTTCGCGATAGTCATTTTGGGATTCATTTAACTATGTGCTTTATTTCATAGCTCAAATTTTCATTAGTCATTTCATACCATAGGATTTTGAAAGCAGATTTGGCAAAACCTTTCTAACAAAATGTTTGCTTATGATGTCCCAAGGAACAGCACTCAGAATTGCTGGTAACTGTGGTACATTTTAAGGCTGATGATAGAAGTCACTTGAATGGTAAGGGCTGCTTTGTGAGGCAGATGGGGTTTGAATCCCGACCCTCCTGATATGCAAGCCCTGACCGTGGCCTTCTCTCCTCTCCCCTGGGAGATGGGAAGGTGCCAGCATCCACCTCACAGGCCGTCCTGAGAACCTGGGACTAAGGGCTTGTGTTCCTCTTGCAGGTGGCACAGACGTGGGGGCTTGACGATACACACACTGCAGGCTGCCAGTGTCAGGGTAATCCAGTTTTAGTCATAAAGGTGGGATTTGCTTTGCTCCCCTGCAGACCAGGTGCGGTGCTGCTGTTGTAGCAGGTGTGTGGATCCTCTTGGGTGGTCCTCAGGTGAACAAGGAGTCACCGATTCGGATTCCCAGTGTTAGATGTGAGGGGACCATGGACCTCATGTGTTCAGAGGGGAGGAGTAAAAAGCTTCCCTTGTATTTCCAGAACTGTCTATCCCAGGAATGCCAAACCACTGGCTTTCACCTGACGCTGTCGTAGGTGACACTGTCTGGAAATGAGGACTCATGTTCCGCATACTTGAGCCAGTACCCGTCTCCCTCCAGGGCCGTGGCCCAGCCCTCCTCATTTCGCTGGGTTGCCAGCCTGGGGATCTGTGAGCCCAGTGACGTCTCCGGTCTCGGCCCCCGCTCCCCGTGGGGACAGGAGGTGGCTTCAGGAGGCTGGTGATGAGTGCCTGAATGAAGCCGACTTGTGACTGCAGTTCTGTCTAAGGGCCTCCCCGGGTGTTAGATGTCAGTAAATGACACCTGTGTGTGGATCTCATGTGATGAGAGAAACAGTGGGGGAAACCAAAGCTTGTGGAGTCTACAGGTTCTGAACTTGGAGGTGTGTGCACCTGTGTACTTGGTGAGGGGTGTGACGTCCGGAATGAGTGTGCACGTGTGTCACGTTTGTGCATGTGTGGTTGAGTGTATTTAGCAGGTGTGGGTGGAGTGAGCATGTTCATGTGTGTCGTATGTATTTGAGGGTGTGTGTGGAGTGTGTACACGAATCATATTTGGTGAGTGTATTTGAGGGTGTGTATGGAGTACATACATGCGTTTGCGTGTATACTATTGGGTGAAGCGGTGGCATGTGTGGAGTAAGCATGCACACGTGTATGCTGTGTGTGGGGTTTCTAAGTGGTCCTCCCCTGAGCCTGCTCCTGGGCCCTGCTGTCCTGGCAGCTTTACAGTTTGGTGCGTCTTTGATTCTGGAAGATTCTGGAACCAAATTCTGAAGCTGTGATCACAAACTTGCAGCCCTGGAGGACGCTGGCCTGTGGAGCCGGCACGAGGGTCTCTGTGCTGGCCTCTCCCTGGGCTCTGTCCACAGAAGAGCATGTCCGATGATTGAGCTGTGCGGGTCTGTGGCTCCCCAGCCTCGAGTCAGCCCTCGGTTCTGTCCCACCTCTGTTTTTCTTGCTGAGGGGCTCCGGGAAGTGGTGCCTGGGATGGCGTTTTCACCCTGGGGTTGCTTCGCCAGCTGCCCAGGTGCTGGCTGCCTGAGCCCTGCTGCCGTCCTGGGTGGACGGGGCTGTCGCGGGGACATCCCTGAGCACCCGCGGGAAGGCAGGTTTAGGAAGTGCCAGAGGTGAGTGGCTTCCTCCCACACTTGATTTTCTGGAAAGTTCTGGGTCTCATATTTTTCCCTAAGGGAAGTTAGAAACTGAGTTTCTCTTGAGGGGAACGTCTTTGCAAAGTCTGCTGTTTGAATGTTCCCCAGGTGTGGAATACTCGGGGCCATATGTGTTTGGGAACATCCGTGTCCTGAGCGAATTCAGTAAGGAATGGAGAGAGGCCTCCTACCAGCTTGGCCTCTGTTTCCAGCTTGTTGAGGGTTGACGGCTGCTGGTATCCCAGGGAGAGTTAAACACTGGGCGGTGTGGGATGGGAATGTTTGCTCTGACAAGGACAGTGGGAAAGCATCTAAACAAACGTCGCTGTTCTCCGGGCTCCTCGGGGTCGAGCTTGTTTTGTGGTGTTGAGGGAAAGCTACCCTTGTTCCTGTTCCTCACCATTTGAAAGGTGTCCAGGACACGTTTCTCTGGAGAGGTGATGTGCGTGAGTGGGGGTCAGGTCGCAGGCTCCGAGGTTATTTGGGACCTGTCAACTGATTTCCTGAACACGCAAGTGCTTGGTAAAGATGTTCCTGATTAGCTAAAACATTTCAAGAGGACGTGATAGCTGGTGGTTGTTTAAAGACTATCACAATTTTCCTGTTACTTTTTAAATGCCTGTTGAATAAGGGAGGATTCACGTATTTTTCTTTTCCTGTCTGCATACTTGATATTGTGTTTTTTGTTTTTCATGTGGGTGTGCAGTTAACAGGATTTAGAAGCAGTCTCAGCCCTGGGGAGACTTCATGGCCGCCTCAGTCAGTGCTGAAGGGAGGCAGGGATTTGGGGGCTACCTCCTCCACAGGAAGGACACCAAGGGCCAGAGGTCAGCAATCTCAGTGAGGTCACAAAGACGGGCACACCCAGCACCCTGGCCCATGTGCCTCTCCTTCACCTTTGTCTCTGCTCAAAGCTGCTCTCCTGGGTCATCACTGGTGATCTCTAGGTGCGTGCTTGCTTCTTGCAGAAGTGGTGTCTGGCTGTGGTCAGTGTGGGCCCTCAGGACTTCCCTGTTTTTGGCTCACATCAATATTGGGCAGTGGTGTATGTTTGCTTTGGAGTGGTAGATCCGGTGGATTTTGGCTTTGACAACTCATTTTAATACCTGTTCTCCTAGGTGCTGGGACCCTCTCCTAAGCCGCCTGTTCTCCTAGGTGCTGGGACCCTCTCCTAAGCCGCCTGTTCTCCTAGGTGCTGGAGCCCTATCATAAGCCGCATGTTCTCCTAGGTGTTGTGACCCTATCATTAGCTGTGTGTTCTGCTAGGCGCTGGGACCCTATCGTAAACTGCTTGTGAGAGATCTCGGAGGTGCTCCTTATGAGGATCCGCTGCCTGACCTGAGGTGGAACAGTTGCAATTCAAAACCACCCCCCAGAAAAACTGTCTTCCATGAAACCCATCCCTGGTGCCAAAAAGGCTGGGGGACAGCTGGCCTAACGCGGGCTAAGATGTCAGTAGATTTTTGGACTCGGGCCTCAGTTGAAGAGGATTAGATTTTGAAAGGTGGGGTTTGAAGGCTTCTAAAGGGCAGGTTTTCATCTCCAGTGGGGCCTGGCCAGAACTGGGTAGAACTGACCCAGAAGCTGACAACTAGTCAGGCTGGCTCACTGCCTGTGTCCTGTGTGTGCAGCCTCGCTGTTCATTCAATTGTCTGGTGGTGGTGTGGATTCCATCCACAGCCTCAGAGTAGTGGAACCCATTACTTCAAGGCTGACCTTATTTAACTTTATCAAAAAGACATGAAAATCATTTAGTATAAATCTTCCAGATACCTGTATCCTTTCTTTTCCCAGAGGCTTTTAAGTATTGCAACTTAAAAATCTTCAAAAATATCTTTTTTTTTTTTTTTTTTGAGACGGAGTCTCGCTCTGTCGCCCAGGCTGGAGTGCAGTGGCGCGATCTCGGCTCACTGCAAGCTCCGCCTCCCGGGTTCCCGCCATTCTCCTGCCTCAGCCTCCCGAGTAGCTGGGACTACAGGCGCCCACAACCGCGCCCGGCTAATTTTTTGTATTTTTAGTAGAGACGGGGTTTCACCGTGGTCTCGATCTCCTGACCTTGTGATCCGCCCGCCTCGGCCTCCCAAAGTGCAGGGATTACAGGCGTGAGCCACCGCGCCCGGCCCAAAAATATCTTTAAAGGAAAACCTCTAAATATATTTTTGATGAGCACCCTTGAGAGCTTTAATATGTGAAGTAAATTCCCTTGACTTTTGTATTCCTAGAAACTCGTTCATGTTTGCAGATGACTTTGTATTTTGTCAACAGTGGCCACTGGTTGGTGACCATCACACCTGCCGTGTATCATTTAGAAAGTTGGATGTGGATGTATTCACTTTTCAGACACACAAACACATGGGCTGTTTGTTTTTGGTTTTGATTTTTTTGGTTTTTTTTCTCCCCCCAGCTGAATTCAAGAAAGGGAAACAAGCAGACAGTGTAAGTACCAGAAAGCGTCTAAGTGGCTGGGTGGGGGGATCCTCCTATGGTGTTGGATTGTGTTCTGCCAGATATCGCTCCTCGAAAAGCTGACCCTGAAACGGCTGGCATTGTCCTCACCCTGGGACATTCGTCTGTCTCACCAGAAAATGAAGAATCTGCCAGAGTACTGTGAGTCAAATTCAGTCAGAAATCGATTAAATAAGAGGCTTTGTCTCAAAGGCCAAAATATGAGGACACATTTTTAATTTTTAAGGAGTGCTTCATTGTGAGTCAGTTCTGACGTGTACTGCATTAGGAAACCTCTGAACTTCCACGGTCAGGCCCAGAACTCTGAGGGAAAAGTGGTTGTGCCCTTCCCACTGTTTTTGTCACTAGCTGTATTGATTTCCTTAAAACCCTTTTTATATGAGTTCTATTATAGTTTGAAAAAAATTCACTTAGGTAGAACTGGAAGCGTTTGCGCCGTGTTAATACTCATGACCCGTTCTGGGTCTCGGTATATGTGTACTGTATAAATGTACATGTGTGTATGTGGTGTACACATACTACGTGTATTTCCACTGTGCATGTATTTACAATGTATAGGTATGTACACTACATTTGTGTCCTACACACGTGCATGCTGTAGGCATGCATGTACATGTGTATATGTGTGTATGGGGATTATATGCACACTAGTTGGACACCTATCTGTTCTACATGTGTACATACATGCATGTATTTAATGCCACATACATACCTGTGTACGTGCACCATGTGGGTATGTGCACTTATTTCTGCAGATGTATATATACATATGTGCACACAAGCATGCATGTACACTATGCACACTGAATAAACTTCTGGATATGTACACAATAATACGTATACATGCTGCATATGTATGTACACTATTGCATATGTGTATACGTTTTATATGTTAGTGTACTGATGTACATTGTATACATGTGCATATGTGTACACTGCGCATGTGTATGCATGCTGTAGTGCACTTACGTACATTGGATAAGAATGTTATATGCATGTGTATACATATAGCAAATAGCATACCTGTGTACATACGGATGTGCTTGTGTATGCCATATGCATGTACATACAGGTTATAGTATACCTGTGTACACTGTATGCATATAGACATGTGTACATGCTCTGCATGTACATACATGTTAGCATACCTATGTACATTTGCTATATGGATGTGTGTATGCTCTATGCTTGTACACACGTAGTGAACTTGTTTGTACACTATATATATTTGGATGTGTGTACACTCTATGCATGTACCCTACATGGATCTGGATGTGTGTGCACTCTGTACGCACGTAGTGCACTTATGTACACTCTACGTATTCGGATGTGTGTACACTCTATGCAGGTACACGTGTTACAGTGTGCCATATATGTACACTATGTGGATGTAAATGTGTGTGTGCTCTGTGGCACCAGGAATAGGGCTCCCGCAGGGATCCAAGAACGCACCATCTCGCTGGCACCGGAGCGTGTAGGATGAAAACAGTTGTTTGTTACAACCTAGTTGAAATTTGGCAGGTTACTCTACCCTTTGCAACGATTTAGGAACAGTCACTTCATTGATGTGTGTGTTCCTGAAATCATAAACAGCTCTGTGAGGTGTGTCTCATCCCCAGACGAGAGAGGGAACCGAAACAACAATGACTCGGTCACTTAAGTGAGGTAGAACTAACAGAGCAGCTGTCTAGCTTTCTGTATTATAACTTTGTCAGCAGCTCAATGAGAAATCGGCACTCATCAGGAAATGTGTCCACTTTCTACTGTTCTTTATTCGTGGCGTATTAACTGCCTCGTGTTATTCCTCACGATGTAGCAAAATCCCTCCTAGAGTTGTGAATATAAACAGTCCATGACAAATGTAGTATCTTCTTTGTAACATTGAAAACGATATGTAAGTTCATCTTCAGATATTGTTTGGAAGGATGAGAAGGAAGATGTTTAGGAGGGAAAATAAGGACTTTGTGCAAAATATTTCCAAATTTGGAATTTGAGAATATTAAATCTCACATCTAAGATCATAGGTAGTTTTTTTTTGGGGGGGGGTGGTTAAAATTAGTACTTGGTTTTCCATGCTTTTGGGAATTTCAGCCCTGATGGAGGATTGCAAGAATAATCTGATTTTTCAGAACAGAAGGGCAGTCTGTCTCAAAGGTAAATTCCAGGTTGTACTATAGAGAAATAGAAATTGCTGTCAACTTTCTGTAAGGTTCTTCAGTTCTTTCCTCTTCTGTGGTTAAAAAACCATCTCTGGGTTTAGTCTCAGCCAAGTTCCTCTTATGAGGTTGCCTTACATTTCGCACAGCTGTTGAGAGTCTTCATCATTCGTAGTTAACTTGTTAAAAGCAAAACTTTGTACTAGTTAGATCTGGGCACCTTGAAGGCAGGGGTTTGTTTTATATTTTTAATAAGCAGCAGGGTGATGGCAGGGCTAGGGCCCTTCATCCCATCATGCGTTCCTCTGAGCTTTCAGAGCTCTCACTGCATGCTGAGTGGTGTTGGCTGTTTAGGGTTTAAATAGGAAGACGAGGCTCTGCGTCTTGGGACGCTCTTACTACCTTCATAGAGAGCTTGGTGACAGTTTAGCATGACAGTTTGTGCCCCTGCTGTGTATACTTTGTTACGGCCTCACAGAAAGGGTATTGATTTAAACGTGACTAATTTCTTCATGTTTATTTTTGCCTTTATTTCTAGTTACAGTCCTGATAATTTTTCTTCCTTTAAAATCTTGCTAATGGCTAGTGAATTAGTGATAAACTATATTCACGTGTTCTCTAAATCTAGCGATTTAATTGGAGGTCATTCTTCTTGCACCATGTGTCAGTGCTATGTCAGGATGGCTCAGTTTTACATTGTCAAAGGATTAACTAGAGCAGGATGCAGCCTTACTGGAAATTGCTCGTTTGTGAAATACAGGCACTTTATTTTTTGTTATACTCGAGGTGTGTTCAAATGTAAACATTTTGAGCCGTGTTAGAAGGATATACAAGATTGTAATGAAGAAAGCAGCAACTTGATCAAGTACTAGCTAATGAATTTTATGTTTTAAGTATATGGACTGTGGACCTTGGCAATCAGTTCTCATCTTGACCTTTTATTGTTTTATTAGAATCTTGCTCTGTCACCCAGGCTGGAAGGGTGGAGCCCAGGAGTACAATCTCCATTCACTGCAACCTCTACGTCACAGGTTCAAGCGATTCTTATGCCTCAGCCTCCCTAGTAGCTGGGGTTACAGGGTGTGTGCCACCATGTCTGGATAAATTATTTTTAGTAGAGATGGGGTTTTGCCATGTTGGCCAAGCTGGTCTGCAACTCCTGACCTCAAGTGATCCACCCACCTCAGCTTCCCAAAGTGCTGGGATTACAGGTCTGAGCCACCATCGCTGGCCTGACCTTCTGTTCTAATATTGGTTATTCAGTCTCGATGATAGCACCTGGTTGTATTAACTTGGGGTAGAAAGCACAATTGCAATGAATCTGGTTGTGTATATACGTGCTGACTTAGCGTTCATGGCAGCACTGTGAGGTGGGCATTGTTCCTGAAGGAAGGCCGATGGGCAAGTCGGGGCTTAGATACGGGACTTGTGGGCAATCACTGCTGTCCCAAGGCTGAGATCAGGCCTGTCTGTCGCCTGTACCCTGAACTCTGAACACACAAACGAGCAACTGTCAAGAGTCGGTGCTCGAGTGTGATGTGGCCTGTGGTGTTTGCCTCGCAGCGCTGCTTTGGCTCGGGGCAACAGGGCAACAGCTCCCTCCCTCGTTCGGCTGCCTGGGAGTCCCAGGAGAACCCACTGATACCGTTTATAAATGCCGGACATCGAGCGTTCTCCTTGGTACCAGCACATCTGGAATTGGACAGCTCGGTTAGATTCTCGGCCAGCAAACCTGTACAAGAGTGTGTGAACTCTGCGTTTGCTTCGCCCGGACAAAGGTGAATTCGTGGTCACTACTGGATGGCAACAGGTGTGGCCTCAGGAGCCGCACGGAGACAGGCACCCGGGTGCAGGAAGAACATCTGCAAGAGGGGGTGGGGAAGGTGACAGACGCACGTGCGAGTTTAGCTGTTACCGTGGATGGGGGGTGGTTGGGTAAGACCAGATTTTCTCATTGTTGCCCCTTTCTGAAAAAGACCCTGAATTGACTTCTCTGTGGCTCCTCGCGCCTCCTTGTCAGGTTGGAGGAGACTGCTCTCCTGGCTCAGGCCCTGCTTGCGGCATCACGGAAGCTGCTGTTGCTTGCCCTGCCCTCCCTGTGACGTCCTCTGTGCTGTTGTCCGGGAACAGTTCTGCCGAGCAAGCTTGGACTCTGCTCCCTTCTGCTCTTGGATTTCCTGTCTGGAAAGCTTGTGTTCTTTCCTGATTTTTGATGATGCTGAGCTATGTTTTTGCAAGGATCACGCGTGCCTATAGCAGGGAGAAGCCCCTTTGCAATTTTAACATCTTGACGCTCTCAAGCAGAGCTTGCTATCGAAGTTGACAGCCTCCTGTGTTTTTGTTTTGGCAGAAACTGAATTTCAGTCCTAGGACAGCTTCAGCACACTTGATCCTAGCTCTTCTCTCTCACTGCTCCCCTCGTGTGTGGCAGAAATCATATGCCCTGAAGTTTACCAGTCCCTTCATTTGAAAATCAGTTAGTGTATGTGATCCTCATGAGAATTTTACTTTTTATAAAAGCAATCGCAAAGACTAGGTTTTGCGAAACCAGCGTTTTATGTGTATATTAATTGCACTCACAATAAGCTTTGTCTTCTAAATATTTCATGTTTCAGATTAGCCCTGGAATCATGCCCTGGAGTAGTTTTGCTATTCCGCTTTTATTTTTGGCTAAGGTAAAGTTGAGAACATTGTGATATTAGATGTAGTGAGTCCTTTTAGTTTCTTCTATGTCTGTTTTCCTTTAAGCCAGAACCAGCAGACTGATACCAGTTTGTGAGCACCTGGCATCTCCCAGGCCTTTCCTGGGTCTTCCCTCCGCTGTCTTGTGGACAGGGCAGTCATTGGTGGAAGATGAACTTGAGAATCTGTGTGTGGAATTAAGTAAATGTCATAGCTCTCTTCTGTGACAAACTGAATGACATTAAGCCCAGTAAATTGTAACAGCAGACTTTGCACATACAAAGCATTGAACACCAGGAAGGTAACCAGGCTGCGATGCTTCTGGTCCTGCACAAGACCTCCGGTATCACAGCGCATTTAACATACTGGCAGCATTGAGCGTTTGAAAATGTTGTGTATGTACCATGTCCGTGATTTTCGAGGGCCTGGATAAACACCTCTGGTTATCGCAATCTTTATCAATGGGAGCTTAAGGTTAGTACTGGGGCAGACTGTGTTTTAAAGAATTAAGGTGTCTCGAGTATGTTTCAGTTTTCCCATGAAGAAGAAACATGTCAGCTGTTCTTTCCTGGACTGTGGCTATCACAGTGCCCCACCACGGTCGGTCACATGTTTACTTCCCCTCCATTTAACCGGGCTGGGCTTGGGCCAGAGTACTTCGGTTGTCAAATGTCATATGAGGCTGAGGAACTGTCTTCTGCTTCATCATTAGCTTATGGAAACACTGTTTTCCAAAGCATACTCTCCTTTATCATTTGTGTTTATATAAAATAATGGAATGGTTATTTTAACTGTGCAGTTTCCTATGTTTGGTTATTTAATTGCAGAAAGATAATGGTTTTATTTTGCTAAAATCTGTGCTAGGAATTGTGCAAAATCTTTGTGAAATGCCCAGTTTACTAGCTTAAGTTATAGATCTTTGTATAGAAAAGAAAAAGCCTATTGCTACAAGGAGCATTGTCTTTATCGATGCAAAAAGCTTGAAACTTATTGGCCGTGTAGTAGGTAAAAATGCATCAGAATGTGACGAAAATTGAGAAAAGCATTGAAGTTTTAAAATCTGCTCTGCAGTTTTCTTCAACTCCCTTGCAAGATACTTAATTTGAATAAAAGACAGAATAAAGTGTTCCCACTGAGGAAAGTGGCAGGAGGACTGTTTAGACTGTGTTCTGAATCTAAGCAGTCCTGCCACACTCGTCTGTGATGTGGTGGTGTCCATGGTGTCACTTTTACAGAACTTTAAGAATGCCTCTGTGAATAAAATACATTTTATTCTTAGTATTTCTGTTTTGAGTTTTGAGGTGTGTAAAACATGTTAATGGTTTCTTTCCCTTACAGAATTTGCTTGTTCTTTTTTTTTTTTTTTTTAAATGCCTACAAGACTCTGAAGCACATTAATCGCTTAAAAAGGAAAGAAAAAAAAAAGGGCCAGGCGTGATGGCTCACGCCTGTAATCCCAGCGCTTTGGGAGGCCGAGGCGGGCGGATTGCTTGAGGCTCGGAACTCGAGACCCAGGGAACCAGCCTGGGCAACCTGGTGAAATCCCATCTCTACGGAAAACACACAAATTAGCTGGGCATGATGGCTGCACACCTGTAGTCCCGGCTACTCCAGAGGCTGAAGAGAATCGCTTGAGCCTGGGAGGCGGACCTTGCAGTGAGTGGAGATCACGCCCCTGATGTCAAGCCTTGACAGAGTTGGGACCCTGTCTGAAAAACAGCAACGTTCATAACGTATGGGTGAACTGCCCGGCTGCTCTGTCTAGAGTAGAATAAATCTAATTATGTTTTTGCCTTTTATTAGCATTGAAATTTTCTTAATTATCCCTTTGTTTTCATTACATTGTAGCAATATATTGCCGCTTAGAGTCTGGAACAAGTAGGCTTCTCTGGATCAGGTTCTTACTGGATGGCTAAAACTTAGAATGATTTTTCCCTTCCTTGGATGTGACTTATAGAACTTTGCCTTTTGAGGTGATGTGCTGCATTTGATAGCGGACACAGGAATGCCCGAAGAATTCACTTACAGGGCTAAAATATACGTGCTTTGTAGTGTTTCCCTCCTAGAATGAAAACGGTACCTCTCATTTGTGGGTCGATGATGCTATTTGCTGAAAACTTTTAAAATTTTATTTATTTTATTTTATTTTTTTCAGACGGAGTCTTGCTCTGTCGCCGAGGCTGGAGTGCAGTGGTGTGATCTTACTCTCTGCAAACTCCGCCTCCTGGCTTCACGCCATTCTCCTGCCTCAGCCTCCCGAGTACGTGGGACTACAGGTGCCCGCCAGCACGCCTGGCTAATTTTTTGTATTTTTGGTAAAGACGGGGGTTTCATCGTGTTAGCCAGGATGGTCTCGATCGCCTGACCTTGTGATCTGCCTGCCTCCTTCTCCCAAAGTTCTGGGATTACAAGCATAAGCCGCCGCCCCCGGCCAAATACATGTTTGTTTACTGCCTCAGTCCTCCGTTGGGTAGCCCTGTTCTTCGTCGGATATTCAGGGAGCCGGGGGCATCTTGAGTCTTGAAAGGTGTGCTCTGCGAGATGGGAATCTTCCGGCTGCTTATTTAGGGAATCCTGCCGGCTGTCATTTACTGGAGAGCGCAGTTTCCTGGCTGCCCTGGTCTTTGAGGGGAGGGAGACTGAGGGGTCATTTTCCCACCTGGACCAATGTGTTTATTAAACCTGGTTTGTGTATCATTTGGATCTTTTTATGAAGGAAAAGCTACATCTGTGACTTTCAGATGAGTGGAAGTCATGTTAAAAAAATATATATATATAAATATATATATATTGGCTACTATGGAGAAATTTTGTCCTTGTGACCTGTGAATACAGTCACAGGAGAGCAGAATGTTCACGGTGTGGGTGCTTACAGTGTACATGCAGAGTCACATTCTTCACTAGTATTACGTTAAAAAGTGACAAATAAGAGAAATATTTTGCTCATTACAACGTCGGTAAGAAGCTGGCAGCACTCTTGTTTTTGGAGGGGTGTGAAGGGAATATTGAGAAAGTGTCATCAACATTAGACTCGCCCACTCTGCAAATCCTGTGCCAGCTGGAGTGAGGACCCCGTGATGGAAAGATGCACCCCTCTTCCCGGAAGGAGTTGAATCTTTGTAGCGCTCAGGACGCATGGTTCATCTCTATATAAAGGCAGAGTGTGAAACGCCGTGGAGGCTGAGAGAAGCGATGTGGTTAGCAAGTATGAGTGAGACGTTTGGGGCTTGTTAGCACCTGGCGTGTGTGCAGCAAGCTTTGCTATCTGCACATGTGTGATCCTTAGAACACTGGCGTCTGGAGCCATGGGGGCTGTCGAGGGCCCCAGCTCCTGGCGGGCTGAGGAGTTCCCTGTTACCACCAGGATAACCGTGATTTTTGAAGGCTGTCACTCAATCCCAAGTCCTTGAAGGGGGCTCCTTTCAGAGAGGAAAACACCCCTAGAGCCTCGGGCAGAATTCAGTGATTTTTCTTATAATGTTGCTTAGATTTCGCAACACATGAAACCAAGAACATATTTCAGAATGCTTATGGTTCTTTTGTAACCATGGAAACAAAATAAGTTGCAGTCGATGGACAGTTTGCGGAAGCTGAACTGCCTACATCGTGAGCACGGCGCTCTCCCTACCGCCCTGGGCCTTGCTCCAGTTTGCCGGGGAGGCTTTGCAGGGCCTCTTGGCTGGGATACCTCTCTCATGTCCCATGTTGCTACCCCTGGTCACAGCCATACTGTTGGGCACCTGCGCCGTGAGGTCACTGAGTGGACATGGAGCCGCGGGGCAGCAGTTGGTCAGGAGGTGGCATCCACATGGTCCGAAACAGGTTTCTGTTCATTAAGAATGATCATTGCAATAAAAACAGAGTGAAAGAAAACTCTACTGACCTGAGAATGCGTCCGCTGAGTTGCATAGGGAAGTGCAGTGAGGAAGGTGAGGGCTGAAAGGACATGAGGGAGGGAGAGGAAAGGAGAGAAGGGAAGCGAAAGGGGGAGGGCGGATGGGAGTGAAGAGGGAGATGGAGGAGGAAGAAGAGAGAGGGCGGTGGGCAGGAGCCTGGGAAATGTGTCCCAGAGCCGGTTCCTGACCGTCGTGGGTGCGTCAGAGCTGATCTTCCAGGAGAGGTGGCCTGGGAGGGCTGACCCTTAGGAAGTGAGGGCCAGGGGGAGCTGATTTTTTGGCCCTCAGCGGGGCTGTTGTTGACCTGAGATACAGTCGATAGTTTTCCTGAAGAGATCGTCTGCACAGCCACCGTTTGCTGCCAGGTTGGAGACAGAAGTGCTCCTCCCCATGGATTCTTTCTAGTTTGTGGATTTTTCCCAGTTTACCTGAGCAGCTTGTCAGTGGAAATGTCGGGGATTACTAACATGTCTCCATCCTACAGAGCAGTCGACCAGCTTCCAATCCTGTAGTTGTTGGGGGCACCATTCCGGTCCTGTCAGTGCCGGCCCAGCGTGGAAGCCGCAGCCCGAGGCGCTGGGAAACCTGCGGGGCTCTCACTGCCAGGAAAGATGTCCTTAGGGCAGAGCCTGGCGAGGAGGGGGTGCTGCTGTTGCAGCAGTACATGGAATTTCAAGTGACAAATGAAACAAGCTTTTAATTATGACCAGAGCCCTATGCTCTGCGTTTCTTCAAATGGAAATGTTGTGCTGAAATGAAGTTGCTGTTAATCGGTTGCCTCATGCAAGACGCAAGACGGAGGGCTGGGAGCAAAGTAGAACGTGGATTTATCTACAAAGCTTCCTCCTCTCAGACTATCATCAGTTGGATGGTGCTACACAGGAATATGTGAGAATTCGTGTGAGAAAGGTGATGGGTGCAGACCTGTGTGACCGGCAGGTGTGGGGGGAGGTTTGAGAGAAGCTTTTGGCTGAAGTGATGTCAGATGCAGGTGCTGAAGTGTGATGTCTGTCTGGATGGAAGAGCACACACGCCTCTGGGCTGCGGGAAACAGATAAAGGAGGAGGTGGACAGACGTGAGTCGTGTCTTAGGAATGGTAGCAATTCAGGCAGACCCAGGATCAGGCTCCCACGGGGGAGGAGTGGATATCAGGACCCAGGGAGCGTGGGACGGGGGTCATGCCCAGGCCTCTGCGGGTCTTGCTCTTGTGTCAGCAGGGCCCTGTGCTTGCCCTCCTTAAAACTTTCCTGATCCATAAAACGGGCACGACAAAATCCACCTTGTGACACTGAAGCTTAAATGAGATGATGTACGTGGTGTCTTCCTTCCCTTCCTGACACATCCTAGACTCACAGCTATGGTAGCAGCGACAGACTGGATGGAATGCTGGAGCCGCTTTGCGCCTGGTGAAGCCACATGGATTTGTGCAGTGCTGGCGACTGTCTCTGAAAGCCTTTGGTCATGGTGGTGGCAGCCTGGAGTGGCTCTTGGCATCCTTGAGTCTGTGGAGTGCAAGGTTGACTGGAGCTCCGAGGCCATTGATACTATCCAGGGGTGAGCTGATGAGGCCCTAAAACATGGGGGGAAGGCCGAGAGGACTTGGCTGCCAGAAGCATTGTAGATTTCTGGCTTCGAGAACTGGCTGACTTATGGACATAGGAAGGTAAACCCAGATGGCTCCAAAATTGTAAGTCCAGAAGAAAGGTGGGAGGATACAATTGCTGACTAGGTCATGGTTGCCCTGTCCCTTTGTTTCTGGCCATCGTTTCTCCTCCCTCCCCCTGCCTTTGTGGGCTGGAGGGCCTGAGCCTGCACAGCGGTCTATTTCATGATGACAATGGCCGATTATTACCCTGCAGTAAGAAGTCTCTCCATTTTATTTGGCAGCAGTAGTTAAATAAATTTAAGGAGTGATGGTGTAGTAGTATTTGTTTTGTTTGTGCTTTTTTTTTTTTTTTTTTTTTAGTGTCATTTAACTGAATGTTATTTCCAATTTCACTGATTGAGAGGCCAAAACATGCTTTGATTTGTTATTTTGTGTTTGAGCTAGTTTATTGCCTCACAGGAATGCCAAGTATTCTGTTGTCACACATCATTAAGTATCTCAAATTGTGTTACTATAATACTTAGCTGAATTACCTCCCTTATTTTGGCTTTTAAAAATCTAAAATCTGTGTGAAACACAGGATGGTGCATCTCCATTGAGGATTGTTGAGAAGTGTGACTTTTGCTGGCATGCTTGAGAATCAGTGACATTATTTTATAGAAACACTTTGTAACTGACAGCAAAGCTAGAAGCTCCTGTAAAGGGCAGAGTAGGCAACGTGTTATGCTTTGAGGGCCACAGAAGTCTCTGCATATATTTCTTTTGTGAAAACTTCAACGTGTAAAAATCCCTGGCCAAGGCTCGGTCGGGGATCATGGTTTGCAGACCCTTAACAGCAGCTTAGCTGAAAGCTGGTCTCCCATGCGGTGAGCAGGAGCCTACCTCATGGCTTCAGCCAGGAAGATGCTGCCCTGATGCTGGAATTTACTTCAAACAAACTTGAAAGCTCTGGCACCGCTGCTCATTTCCATACTGTTGCAGGCTATCTAAAATACGGAGGATGCCGTGGCGTTTTGATTTTGTTACTCCTCTTGAACGGCTCTGAGATGGCTCATCGCGAGTTAGACATTTGCAGAAATGATCAAGCAGAGCTGCAGTCATCTTGCAGATCAAGTGAAGTTTTTTCTGAAAACTCGTTACAGGCTTAAATTTCTGATCCCATTCCATCCACTGATCTTGTATGATTGGTTTCTTTTTGTACCCATTTGGGTCTATGAAGCGTCTCCCCACCGTGGTAGAAATTTAGCTCTGATTTTGTGCATGAGTCGGTATCCTCACTCTTCATCTGCGAGCAGAAAGCGCTGCAGGTCCTGTGTGGTTTCCATCCCCTCCCTGCACGCGGATGGATTGGGAGGTATTTGTGGTGTGTGAACTTGCTACCCCCAGAGCCTTCTGCTTCATTCCCTGGACCGCTTTCCTCCCTCCTCCCTCCTGACTCACTCCCCTGGACCACACTTCTCCCTCCTGGTTCACTCCCTGGGCCGAGCTCCACCCACCTCCCTCCTGGTTCACTCCCTGGGCCGAACTCCACCCTCCTCCCTCCTGGTTCACTCCCCTGAGCCCGCACGCCTCCCTCATAGTTCACTCCCCAGAGCCCCCACTCCTCTCTACTCTCCTGGGCCACATTCCTCCCTCCTGGTTCACTCCCCTGGGTCCCGAATCCTCCCTCTTGGGGGCTTGGTAGTTTCTGATGTGCTTGTGCCAGCACGATAAGGCTGAGTGGCAGCTCCAGGGCTGCGGCTGCTCACGCAGCTGTGGCATGAGTGCAGAGAACTGCGGGGATGCAGCTGCCCTTGCTGTGATGCTTCGAGTGTCATAGTCGATATGGGAAACTGGGTGGGATGTGGATGTCCCAGGAAGGGACAGGAGCCTCCCCTCAGCCTCTGTCAAACAGTTCTCAGCCAGGCGTGGTGGCTCACGCCTGTAATCCCAGCACTTTGGGAGGCCGGGGCGGGCAGATCCCCTGAGGTCAGGAGTTGGAGACCAGCTTGGCCAATGTGGTAATTTTTGACGCATTAAGGATTAAGGAAAATGACTCACACTAGTTTGCCTTGCTTTTTAATTGATAATTGGTGTACCCCAGTAGTCTGAACTTGTTAAGCAACCATTCTTACCGAAAGACTAATCTTTAAAAGTCTCTTCCTCTTGACACGTCTTTGGCTGCTGTAATCAAATGCAATGTAATCAGCACTGGTTAATGGCTTTCCTTGCTTGGCTAACAATTGCTCCTCAAAAACTTTGATTTCTTGTTATTTTCATTTATAATTATGTTTTAAGCCTTCTAAATTTTCTAGCTTTCCTGCGAGTTGGGAATAACTGTGATGGGTGCTTAGTTTGGGATGTTGACGTACACTCTATGCCCAGCTACTATGCCATTGTGTGAACACTGATTTCTCACTTTCTCATGAAGACTGATTTCACCTAGTTTGGTAAATTCTATTAATTTTAAGGAAGGGGGTGGAATGCAACTGCTGTTAGGAGGCTTTTCTAAGGATCGAGGAAATGTTGCCATGATTATTACCATTACAGAAGGAACATAAAAATGCGTGCTGCCTTCAGTCATGATGAATATGTAAGTCCGCATCTGTGACTGCAGAAAACGGCAGCCCCAAATCCTAAAATCGTGTGGATGCACCAAGCCCATCTGCAGGGCACTGTGGAGCAGCCTGCATTAGCCGAAGTTAGCCCACAAGCCCTGAGGGATGGTGTCTGAGTTATGATAAGGCTCTGACTTGGGATTAAACAGGCCTCCAAATAGTGTGATATTCTAAACAAAAACATGATACTGCCCAGGGAGCCCAGTGGGCACCTGTAGGCAGTGTAGGTGAGAAAAGGTTCCAAAGAAGATTCCTGCAGCTCAGCTAGGAGGATTCTGTAAGGCAGTAGACACATCAATGTTCACATAGGAGTGTTGAGCTATATTCATTCCTTTTAAGCAGCCAGGCTTGTGTGTGTTTTTAGGGGCACTCACATGGCGCCCTTTCCACCCTCACTGCTGGTTGTGCCTGTTTGATGTTGCGGACTTCTGTGTTAAGTGTGTCCACTCTCCAAATGTATCTCTGTCTCTAGAATATTTTAGAGTAGACCATTTATTGTTTAAACGCTTGTTTTTAGTGAGGAAGAAATCTTTAAAATGGGCCATACCGACCCTGCTATAAATGTTGAACAATGGCACGTGTAATGTTTAACACGTAGTGTTTAAAGTAGAAGACAGTTTAATTTAGAAATCCTGTTGGAATGCCAACTTAAATTACGACCATCTGTACACATATGGAAAAGAATGAGAGTGAAGGTACAGAATTGGAATTTTGTCTATTTTGTAGAGATTCTGTAATGTATCAGGTACAAGTCTCACTTCATGATTTAAATGCATGAAGCTGAAATTAGAAAACTTGACAAAAACATGCCTTTGAATAGTGAGCCTTTATCCTCCTTGAAATAGTGACTCATTCACTAAAACGTCCACCTGCAACTTTGTCAAATACATTTGTTGCATTAGTCCTCAAGTGAGCTCAGTTTTCCAGACAGGCAGATTATTACTGTTTAAAGTTTGTCCTGATGATGTTGGTGAACAGGGAAAATCCTTTGACGTGGATCCTCTGTGTGTGTTACACATCAGACGCGGCCTGCCCAACCCTCTGCCTGTAACTGGGAACCTTGACTGTCAGGATCATTGTAGAGAACCTTGAGGAAAGCAAAACAAGCCTCTGGAGTAGCAAAAGATGTAGCTGATTTCATGCAATAAAACTTACACATTTTTCTTTAAAATGCTTCCTTCGGAACGTCAGCTTGCTGACTATCTTAGAATCGCTGTAGTCCGCTGACAGCAGTCGTGGGAACAGGTGCATGGCCTGGCTGATGCAGGAGGGTCTCAGAGTGGAGCCACACTCCTGACACTGAAGGAGGGGCTGGAGCCATCACGCTCGTGACTCGTGCAGATGGCCTTGGCTGACCTCCAGAAGAGAAAACGTCAGTATCCAAGGAGGAAAAAGTCTATTAATTTCATGAGTGTTTGCCTTCGCAATGGCTAATACCCTGAGTTTGTGGCACCTGCTGTCTCTGGAATGAGGAGTCTTCCCTTCCTGGCAGACAAGCTCTAGATGGGAACAGGAGCTGTGATTGCTGGATTGAAGAGATTTCCTTCTTGGGGAGGTGGCCTTCGAGCCTGACATGAAGGAAGCTGTGACTGGCGGGAAAGGGCCTTGGAGACAGTGTATTTACCAGGAGGGTCGGTGACTGAGAACCATCCTGTTCCGAGTGTTGCCATTCTGGTTCTAGAGTAAACTTGGGGAGAAACAACAGCCAAAAGCCCCGAGGAATATTCTGTGATGTTGATCACGTTTGGTAGATTTGTTGCTGAGGCTCTGAAATGAGAAGCCCGGGAGGTGCAGGTCTATCAGGCCATGCGACGTGAGACAGCTGCTGCTTCAGGGGTTGGAGTCCCCGTGCCAGAGGCTCAGTCCTGCAGAGACTTCTGCACAGTGGGCAACTGATGCCTCCGGTTGATTGTGAGTCCCCCAGATGAATACCCATGAAAGGTACCGTGTCAGCAAAGAGTCAAACTCTGTGAAGCATTTGGAGATTTATTCTGAGCCAAATGAGTTACCATGGCCCTTGATACTGCCCTCAGGAGATCCTAAGAACGTATTCCCAAGGTGGTCAGAGCCCAGCCTGGTTTTATAGCTTTTAGGGAGGCATAAGACAATCAATCAAATAAATGTAAGATGTACATGGGTTTGGTCTGGAAAGGTGGGACAACTGGAAGCAGGGGTGTCCAGGTCATAGGTAGATTCGAAAATTTCCTGATTGACAGTTGGTTAAGAGAGTTGTCAGATAAGGGGTTGTGGAGACCAAGGCTTTGTCATGTGGAGGAAATCCTCCAGGTAGCTTTGGAGAGAATAGATTGTAAATGTTTCCCATCAGACTAAGCGTCTAAGTTCTGTCTAATTCCAGAAGGGAGGTGGGGTGATGAGGCAAGTCCGACCCCCCAGCGATCATGGCCTGGACTAGTTTTTCAGATTAGCTTTGGAATGCCCTTGTCAAAAGCAGGGGCTGTTCAGATGGGCAAAGGGGCTTCGAATTCTAATGTTTTTAAAACCAGAAAGTGATTGTGTTTTTTTCTGTGGATGACAGCCAGTGTAGTAATTAATATTTTATTAGCAGATTAATTTGGAAGTCAATGTGTTTTCAAGTATGTTAATTATTAAGTCATCAACAAACAGAGAAGGGCTTACTTTGAAACCAGCCTGAGACTCAAGAGGCTCATCAAAGAAAACGATGGACTTGGGAGAACTGATTCACGTGTTTACTGTGCCAAGTTTCAGGCATTATGAGAAGTCTGTGCTGATACATTGTGACTTGAGAACTTAAATCTTGATGGACTCTTAAGAGTGAGGCTTTTCTTTTCTTTTCTTTTTAAATGGTCAGTGTTTCTGTCTCCTGTGTTTTGTCTTCCAGCCGCTGAGCACTTTAGCTTTGTGTTCACGTGGCCTTGTTCTCCGAACCACCTGCTTTGTGGCTCCTCTGTCCTGCCCACCTTGATCGCGTCTTCCCTGCCCCGTGGGTTTTATCCCGAGGACTGTTCTCCGCTGTGGGGAGGGGGGAGGATCAGTGGACACTGGCTTTACCGACTCATTTTCTGTGTAGCTCCCAGTTTCTCAAAATCTTAATTGTCTTGGATTCCCTGTGAAACTGGGAGTCAGGCCTTGGGCGCAGTCCTGGGTGGCCTTGGGCGCAGTACTGGGGCAGGAGGGAGAGATGAGAACAGGAAGGATGGGTTTGTCAGGGGAAGGAACCCCTTGCCAAATTCCTGTGTCTGTTTTAGGTTAAAGATGAATGGCCGGATGGTGGATGTCTCACCTGCTGTGGCTGGACCTCGCTGTGCTGAACCCTGAGCAGGGGCCCCAGCAGCTGCCTCCTGCCAGGCCGGGGCCACAGGGCTGGGCTTCTGCCTCTGGGAGGGCTCGTGCCAAGGTGCAAGGGTCTGCACCGCTCGTGTGTGACCTGAGGGGCATGTGGGAAGCTTTTCTGTGCTCCTCACCTGGGAGAAGTTGAGCTCATCTGGGCTAGAGCCTCTGGGGAGGTAGGAAGGCAGAGGCCTGGAATTCCTGCTTTCCCCAGACAGCAAGAAAGCTCAGCGTTGCACCTGCTCTGAGATGCCCTCAGCAGCCATATATAGTTGATTTTAACATGACGGAAGGTGCCAATTAACCCGGCTCTGTGGAGAGCTTTGAGGAGTCCAGGCCCTGGGCCCCGGGCTTTTTAATATGTTCCTTCCTGAACAAAAAACAACAAAAGATCCCTGTGGCTGATGTCGACTGCGTGGGGTAGGACATGCCGAGCTTGGGTGGGGCTTGCCCCTGAGTTTCCTTGGTGCTCCTCCCAGCCCCCACGGACACCAGCCTCTCCAGGCCGAGGCTTGTCCTGTTTAGACCCTCGTTGGTGGGGTCTGTGGTCCTGGATCGAGGGCCCAAGCACTTCTTTCCTATTATTATAAATGATTCACCAGAGATGCACGGCTGTGCCCAAACATCTCACGAGCATGAGATACAGCCAGTGTCGCCGCCGCAAGCTCATAATTCTAGTGGAAAGAGGAAATTTTACTTTTAATGTGCTCGTGTGACTCAGATGCAAATATTCAATTCCCATTAAACTTTCAAGACCTTGAGATCCTCTGAGATTCCTTGGAAAGCCGTTCCTTGGCCCCACGACTAACTCTCCTGTGGAAGGAGGCTGGGGTGGTCCGCGGGGTCTGGGATCCTGCTGCGTTCTCCAGGATTCCTTAGGTTTCATCATTAGTCCCAGCTCTTCAGCAGGTGGAGCTGATTGACTCTGACATTTCCATTATGTTGTTCTTGTGTTGCCTCAGTTAACTTAGAATAACCAGTATTTACCAGAAATAATTGATGGCGAGATGGGAATTATTGGTGATTCCCTGACATAGGCAGCCTGTATAGATAAGCGTGTTACACGGTGTCTAATTTCTGAGATGTTGGTCCACACCTTCTCAGGAACACACTTTCAGGGGTAGATTCCTGTGCAGGAGAAGCTGCTTTTCCCCGAGACGCGGTGGCGGCTCCTGCACTGGCATGGCAGGGTGGCTGTGTGACTGGGCAGGGCTGGACATGCTCCTGCGCTGGGCGCCCACCTCCGCCCTACATCTGTGTCGAGGGTGCCTGCCTTTGTTCCCCCAGGTCGAACTCATAGAATTGTATACCTTCCTGACACATTCCTGCATAGAGATGATTAGATCTGGGGGCTGAATCTCAATCGGACATGCATGTAGGTAAATTATTGACGTGAATGACTTGGGTCCTCCACCTTCAGGGTCAGGAGGCACGAGGTGGGTTTGGAGACAGCTGCCTGGCCTCAGGAAGTTTCTCTCAGAGCCTGTTTCTTTCTCTAGCAAAGTAAATGATGCCTTCCTCACCGGGCTTAACACATGCTCAGTACTCAGATACTGTCTGATCTTTGTTATAGTTAGTATTTGGGGAACAGCGTGGCTGGTAAGAAAATGTGTTATCTTTACAATTTATACAATGTCATACAAGGCAAGCGTGAAACGGGGACACTACCTTAATCTGAAGATGCTGGTGCTTAGTCTTCTCCTCAAGCATTTTGTTGTCATTCTGGCGTGTGTCAGCCAAGTCATATGACGGTACCGCGTGCGTGATGCCAGCTCAGTTACCTTGGAATGGGGAACCTAAGGCTGCCAGGGAGCATCCCTCCTGCCTCCAGTCCTCGGGGGTTTCTCTCTCTCTCTCCTTCCCTCTGTCCCTCCCTATCCCCCAATCCTCCTCACCACTCCTGCTCCCCTCCCTACCCTCCTCACTTACTCTACAACAGAGGTCCAGACTTTGACAAATCCCAGCTGGGCCTATTTATCGCTTGGCTGGGAAAGCAGAGGGAAAGGGGCCCAGTTACTACAAAAATAGAGAATTGAAATAGAATGTGAGCTACTTTTGCGTCTTGTTTTTTATTTTAATCTGAATATAAAAGGCAAGTGTCAAACAAAATCGGTGCTAACTGCACCACTCAGCTCCGAGTCTGCTTTGTCGGGGCTCCATGGGTTCCCACGCCCTGGCCTTCTCCATGAGCGTCTGGACACGCCGTGGCTGTGAAAGGAGCATTCAGTTATGGTCCTTTGAATGTTCCAGAGTCATGTTTAATAAAAATCTTCACGTTTACCCACAGCCAAGTCTTGATTTAATAACAGGTACTGCAGGTCTCTGGGTGGGGCTGAGCCTCTGTTTTAGAAGCAGCTGCACCATCTGAGGGGCAGGTCCGTATGGGCTGGCAGGCGGCCTGGTCCTTGGAGCACAGGGTGGACCTGACTCAGTCCTGGCAGTGGGGGGCCTTGCAGTTCTAGGATGTAGTGATGCAACCTGTGGCATAAATAAAAAGCCTCATGTGCCCCCATGAGAAGCTGGGGCTTCCCCTCAGTAGTGTGGTGTGCTGTGTTTGTGATCGTGCAGATGTAAAAGGGTGAGGGAGATGTCTAAAAACCAGGCTCCCAAAGACAGCCCTTCATGTCTGGTGCTTTCATGTGTATATGCACACGTGTTTGACGCGTGTACACCTTCACACGTTCACCTCTTTCATGCATGTACACCTGTTCCTGTGTTCATACACCTGTTTCGCGCAAGCGCCTGTTTCGCCTGTGTATGTGCCTGCGCGTTCACCCTGTATTGCGTCATACGTTGTATTTTACATATTGGGTATTTTCAGTTTGTATCGTGAGCTTGTAACGACGTCGCGAAGAAAAGAGGGGGCCCTGGCAGCCTTTGGCTCTGAGAAACGTGATGTCACGGGAACAGATGAGACAGCCCGGGTGAGGCCGGCAGAGGCCATCGTGGCCTTGGGAGTCCGTGCACATCCACTGTCTGTCGCTGTGTGACAAGTGACCCCAAAACCTAGGGGCTTAAGGCAACATACACGTACGACTGTACAGCTTTTTCAGGTTGGAAATTCAGGGCAGCCCTGCTGAGCGGCTCTGGCCCAGTCCCCCGGGTCACTGTGAAGATGCTGTCCAGGGCTGCAGCCATCTGTAGGCTCAGCTGGGCTGGAAGTTCTGCTCCAGGATGCCGTGCTGACGTGTCTGCGGGCAGAGGCCTGGTCGTCCACACCTGGCCACTCCCCGGGGCTGCCAAGTGCATTCCTGCCCAGGGCCGCTCCTTTCCCCAGAGACGTAGCAGTGCTGGTCTTATGCCCAGCGTCAAGGTGGCCAGGTCAGGAGCAAAGACTTGTTTCCCCTACTCGGCGGCTACTCCTGCAGGGCTGGGAGACAGTGGAGGTCGCGCAGGAAGGTGTTCGCTGAAGACCGTGCTCTGTGACTTGACGGGTGTTCCTCCCAGGAGAGTGAAATGGAGACTGGACGCCGGAAGCAGCATCCTGCGTGACCCCATGTGTAGTGGGGTCACAGCAGAGCTAAGTCCTTCCTTTACAGATACTTTTCAGAGTCTACCCGCCTTTAGATTCTCTGATTAACGTGTCTGAGGAGGGTCCCAGGAGTCTGCCACCTGCCAGGCCAAGGAGGTTCCCTGCATGTGGCTCTCCCCTGACACCTTGAGAAACGTGACTCGAGAGAATCACCGAAGTTTCCTAAATGAGTCACCTGCTTTCTCTTCTCTTTGCTTTCATGCCCCCCCAGGGTAGGTCAGTCCTGTCCGCCACAGCGATACCTGCATGCTGGAGTTCCAAGGAGATTGGGGGTGTGTCGGGTCCCCCAGGGAGATTCGGTGACTGAGGATGCTGTCATAGCAGCCAACATGTCCTTATTGTTTTCACTTTTAATGAAGTTCAGTTACTAGGTTTTCTGAGGCACAATGATGTCCTTGTGAAAAATTGGTGATCAGGGAAGCAAGCAAGTGTGGGAAAATGATCCTGCCCTTAAATCTAAAAAACGATGAAACAGCAAACAGCCCTGAAGAGCCCATGAACCTCCTCATGGGGCGGTGAGGAGACACCTCAGTAATGGCTTAAAAAAAAAAGTGATAATACTGAAGAAAAGGTAAACTAAATTTTGGGTCTCCTATGGGTAAAGAGATTGTGGTTTACATTTTGGATGTATGCGTTTATATACTTATTTATTTTTCTTTGTTGGATTTAGAATTAGTTGAAATAATTGTGTTTTTTTAATTTAAAAAATTGGGGTATACGAAGTCTAATCCCTTTGTGATATTTCTGTACTGTGAGACTCCACATACAAAAGTGAAGCCCAGACTGTCTGTTTCTAATGAGCCAGAGAGAGGTGGTCATCTCCTACAGGCCGGTCTGGTCTCCAGGCATCTGGCCATCCTCCCAGTCTTGGGCACACCTGCATCACTGGTGCTTCCTGCCAGACTGTGACTCTGCCCAGGTTTCAGGAGCACCCGGAACTGTTTTCCTAGGGGCTCCTGCTTTGTCCTGGCTCCTGGAAGCACAGGCTTTTGACGAAGGACTCTCCCCACTGCCAGGTAAATTGGTGATTGCCCCACAGTCTGTATTTGTCACATGGGGCACAGAGAGTCTGGGCGTGCTGTCCTGGCCCTGGAGCCAGCTCTAGGACTGCCCGGCGGCATTGCCTCCACCCCTCACCTGGGAACAGGGCGGTGGGGAGGAGAAGGGAAGCAGGGTCTTGACCCTTCTGCGTCTCGAGAACACGGGAACACATCGTCCCATTGCCTCACACCATTCACAGCCCAAGCTTGTGTGAAGTATTATTTTATAACCTCCCCTGACAATGATGTATTTTATATAAGCAGCACATAAAGTGGTAATTTAATACCCTATCGAGCAGGATTAAACAATAAGGAGCAGATATCACTGTAGAAAAGTTACTTTATCCGGGAAACATTTATCTACTGCAGGTGGATGTGAATCATGGCTTCCTCCTCGGTGGCTCCTGATGAGCCTGTGAAATTCTGTCCTGTTCACCACTGTTAGTTATAAGCTACACCTTTCCTTCTATGACGTTACTTACAAGCTCTACCTTTCCTTCTATGATGTTTATTTCTTGCCTGTTCAGCACTGTTAGTTACAAGCTATACCTTTTCTTCTGTGATGTATATTTCTTGAAGGCATGGACTAAATCCTAATTCCACAGTATTCGATGCACATACTCAAGAGATACTTGTTTGAATGAATGGATTAATAGAAAATAGAAGTGGTGACTTCACTTTATTTCATTATGTCAAACTTTGTCTACACGGAAAATTTTATGGTCCTTTGGAAAAACAGGGCCTCTGTGCAGGGTTGTTAGAGATTGTGAGAATGCCGCAAATGGCTCTGTGGCTCTAGGCTCACAAAGGGCTTGAGGGACTTGGTGGCGCACCTGTGTTGAAAACTGAGTTCTGCAAATCCATTGGAGTGACCTGCCAGCACCAGCACACACAGCCCTCCTTCCCAGTTGATTTCTGCACAGAGGCTTCTTCTGAATGCCCCAGGTGAACGTGGGTTCAGCCAGCACTGCTGGGCTTCCACAGCAAGCCAGGGTGCTGCAGGGACGAGAGAGAAGAGGGGCAGGACCAGGATCTTCCTGGGCCCCAGTGCCCGTGTGGGGACGCTGCCTGGCCTGGCTTTTCTGGGGGAGGTCAGGGAAATGATGGCATGGAGGGACTGTTGGTATGAGTCGCTTGCTCAAACATAGATCCCAGGTCTGTGTGGGAGGCAAATAGAAATTTATGTGGGTATCATCAGTAACATAGCAAACATGGGCTTCTTCACTAGGGTGGCTGACCCTCTTGCTCATCTGCTGAGCAAAGGCCCGGCCCGGCCCGGCCCGGCCTGGCCTTCTACGCCTCCACAGTGAGCTTTTCTCAAGCTCTGTCCACTCCATGGAGATGGCCGGAGCCAGGGCAGATATGGGGTGTTTTCCACTTTTTATTTATTTTTTCTTTTTTGAGATGGAGTCTTGCTCTGTCGCCCAGGCTGGAGTGCAGTGGTGTGATCTCGGCTCAGTGCAAGCTCCACCTCCCAGGTTCACGCCATTCTCCTGCCTCAGTCTCTCGAGTAGCTGGGGCCACAGGTGTCCGCCAACACACCAGGCTAATTTTTTGCGTTTTTAGTAGAGTCAGGGCTTCACCGTGTTAGCCAGGATGGTCTCAATCTCCTGACCTCGTGATCCACCAGCCTCGGCCTCCCAAAGTGCTGGGATTACAGGCGTGAGCCACTGCACCCGGCCAGGTATTTGTCAGTTTTTGAAAGCTACATTTAAAGAATGAAATAGACCGAACAGAATTACTTCCTTTTGAATATTTAATACTCAGTCTACCAGAACACTTAAATATAGTTAATGTATTCAAATAATAAGAAAGAACTTTCCCTCTGTTCCAAAGAAAAAGTATAAACAACCTTTTACTTGTCAGGGATTTCACTATGTTTCTAAAAAGCCAGCAAGCACTTTTCCTGAAATAGACCCATCTCTTCCTCTGCATAGACCCTATGAACATTTTAGCTACATTTCTGCTGTATCTTAATGTGATAGATTGTAGAAAATTCCTTGCTACTGGAACTTCACGATGCTTTCCTTTGAAACATCAAATAGAAAGTATGGATAGTAAATCTCAGACTAGTTGCAATTATCAGTCTTGGTAGAGCTGCAACCCACAGCCTCTGTCAATTACAACAGAGTGTGTCTCCCCAGCAACCCGGATTAGATTGCGGACCAAGCCAGGCTCACCCAGGATTCAGTGCAACGTCTTTCAAAGCTGTAGTCACTGCCCCTGGAGGAGACTTGAGAATTCCTCCCTTTGATGCCTGTGCATGGCTGTTCTCAGATCACAGCAGCTGCAGCAGCATCTCAGAGGATGCCAGCAGGGGTGTCCTGGGTAGTGACACCACGGTAGGGGCCTGCAGTGTCTGAATGAAATGGGCCGTGAAAGTGAGCACCCTAGAGGAGTCCACAGCCACGTTTCAAAGGTGCAGTGGCCCGAGGTGAACCCCAGAGCACTGAGGAGCCTGGAGTTGACCTGTCACGACTTCATTGAGAGAGCTGACTGAATTCCGTACCTGTGCGGGCAAAATATGGCTGTTTGCGCTTGGCCCCTTCTCAGTCCAGGGCTAGGGAGGTTGTCTGCACAGCTAGTGGGAGCTTAACTTTGTGCACACTCGGGGTTGGGTCCCACTCCTTTCTGTGAGCCCAGGGAAGATAGACATGCCGAGCTCTCCTGGAAGAGGGCCCTGACGAGCGGAAGCTGAGCTTCAAGATGGTCGGCCTTGTGGTGTGCGTGGCGGGTTCGGAGTCGGTGTGTGCTGAGTGGGGGCCCGGCTGCTGCTGTCGCTATTGGGCTCAGCAGACGCTGCGGGGGACGTGGCTCCTGTTGTACTTGGTGGTTTTCTCCTCACAGGAGTGGGTTTCCCTGCTGTGAAGGTGTCGGGGCTGTGACAGGCAGCCTGGCAGGAGGAAGACGCTCGTGGGGTTGTGCCCCGAAGCCCCCTTCCTCTTGAGGAGCATGAAGGGGGTTTGGGACCCTGCTTCCGGCTGCGCTCCCTTGCTAGGTTCTTGGCCTCGGGGGCCAGGAGAAGCTGAGTACAGGCCTGAAACCTGGACCCCTTCCACAGCCTCCGTGGCGTTTGTGGTGTTATGCAGGACGAGGCCCTTGGAACTCCAAGCCCTACCCTGGCATGCCCGCCCACTGGGGCGTCTTGGGCACCTGCTGTGTGCTAGGCTCCGTGGTGGGGTGGGCGGTAGCAAGGGCTGTGGGGTAGAGTGGACACGGTACGCGGATGATGAGAAGCGTCAGGGAGGCAGTGAGAGCACAGCTGAGACCTGCAAGGAGGGGACTGGCTGTGGGTGTTGGGGCTCAGGGAGTTGCCTCTACCCAGAGCCACAGTGGCCAGTGAGGGCAGAGCAGGGGACCGAGGCCCAGGGAAGCCGTGTGTATGGTTCGCATCAGGTGTGCAGGTCTGCTGGGCTGTGCGGCCCTTCTCAGTCCTGGCTGGGCCTGGGGTCCCAGAGGGAACGGAGGGTCTTTGCATCTCCCTTCTCTTGCTTCCCTGCTGCTTCCTGGTCAACGGATGCTTCTTTTTTTTTTTGTTTTGTTTTTTTTTTTTGTTTTTTTTTTTTTTGAGACGGAGTCATGCTCTGTCGCCCAGGCTGGAGTGCAGTGGCCGGATCTCAGCTCACTGCAAGCTCCGCCTCCCGGGTACACGCCATTCTCCTGCCTCAGCCTCCCAAGTAGCTGGGACTACAGGCACCCGCCACTTCGCCCGGCTAGTTTTTTTTTTGTATTTTTTAGTAGAGACAGGGTTTCACCGTGTTAGCCAGGATGGTCTCGATCTCCTGACCTCATGATCCGCCCGTCTCGGCTTCTTTATTGCAACTCTGGCAGTTATTCTGCATATTAAGAGGAGTTTCACAAAATCATAGGGGGAGAGGCGGACTAGGGATTCATTTTTTTTTCTCCCCCTGATTTTACACGGAGCCTTCTACTACCCCTTAGTGTGGAGGCAGAGTGCAGATGCTCTACAGTTCTCTGTCCAGGAAGAGAAGAGCTGATGGGAAGTCACAGATCTGATCATTGCAATAGCACTGACATTTTTAAGTGGGAGAATGCTGATGTCTATAATAATCAGAGTAAAACTTCAGTAGCTTCAACATAAAGATTCTGAGATGATCTTAGAGCCATTTCGTCCCTAGATCCTTCTGCAGTGTGGAGTGTGACATCTCTACCAGCCTCTGGTCAGTGGCCGCCTGGGGGTAACTGAATGCTTGAAGTGTAAATGAGAACTTCTAATTTTATTTAATTTTAGTCAAATTTAAATAGCTATATGGCCCGGACACCGTGGCTCATGCGTGTATTCCCAGCAGTTTGGGAGGTCGAGGCGGGTGGATCATGTGAGGTCAGGTGTTCAAGACCAGCCTGGCCAACAAGGTGAAATCCCATCTGTACTTAAAAATATAAATAAAATAGTCAGGCGCGGTGACAGGCGCCTGTAATTCCAGCTACTCGGGAGGCCGAGGCAGAAGAATCACTTGAACTCGAGAGGCAGAGGTTGCAGCAAGCCGAGATCGAGCCACTGCACTCCAGCCTGGGTGACAGAGGGAGACTCTGTCTTAAGAAAAAAAAAAGATTTTAAAAAACCCTACATGCCCCTAGTTGCCTCTGTAGGAGACGGCATGGTTCCAGAAGGTAGACTTTGTGTTGAGGACTCTGCAGCGTCAGGCTGGAGACAGTCTCCCTTCCTAGCAGCGTGGGCCCCTGGGCTGTTCTTCTACCAGAAGGGATGGTGGCGTCTCTGGGAGGTATCTGTAGACTCAGATCTGTGTGGATTAGTGACTTGTGTTACTCACAGATACTTAATTTTATGGGTAAATAAATACCTGGACTGGCTGCAACTTCAGGGCGAGATTCGGGAGTAGGGAGTGAAAAGTGACGACGGAACCCTGGGCTTGTCCTGCTGCCCCCAGGACCCGGTCGGGGTGCCTTCTCGTCTGAAGTCCCAGCACGTGGTCAGGGTACCCCTTGCCTCAAGCCCCCAGGAAGTGATCGGGGCACCAATCCCCTCTGAAGCCCCAGCACCTGGTCGGGGCACCCCTCCCTTCTGAATCCCCCAGCCACCTGGTCGGGGAGCCCCTCCCTTCTGAATCCCCCAGTACCTGGTCGGGGCGCCCCTCCCTTCTTAAGCCCCCAGACCCTCCTGGCCTGCGGTGCTGCTTCTCCAAATGCTGTCCTTGGCTGTTTTCCAGGAGTCACCTGCACCAGAGCAGGCTGCGTGTGTCATTTCTTGTCGGATCTGGGGTGACGGTGAAGCTCATTTATCTTGTCTTCCTCCTCACGTGCCGTATCTCACCTGTTGACTGTCTGAGTTTGTGTGAGTGCGTGTTGTGCGTTCTCAGGCTGTACTCGGTGCTTAGGTGACAAGAACGTCTTAGAGCAACGGACTGTCTGCTCCAAAGGACGCTGGGCATGAATCGAGACACAGTTTACTTGTGGGGTTTAAATTTCCTGGGTGTTGGAGGCAATTAAGGGGAAACAAGGTCTAAAAAAGCCCCTGCAGATGAGGAAGGCAATAATGAAAAAAATTACTCTATACACACTTAGCAGATGATTGACTTTGTAGGTGAATTTTGCATTTCGGGAACTACTAAAGCTACTGTTTGTAGGGATTCCTTGATGAGCTTCTTGTTTTCTGTCTAGAAAGTAAAGTGGATCGGTTTTGCCTTTAATGCTGACTGACTAGAATCTACTTCCTTTTCCCCCCATTCACGTTAGGGTGGGGATTGGACTGGAAGAGCTGTAGGATCTCTTTATTTCTGATCTTAAATGAATTTTTTCTTCAATGCCCGGTTCTTTGGTTTGGGAAATGTGCTCAATTTGTACCGTGCTTTAAATGTACACAATGGTCGAAATTGCTACTTTTCTTTAAAGTTAGATATAACATCTTAAGTAAAATGTCATCTATAAATCAGGCACAGTCTGGGGCCTGGAGACCCCTCTTGTCACTTCCTTCCAGCTGTGTCTTCTTCCCTGGCCACATTGCCCCTGGCCACATCTCCTCCCCAAACCACGCCGTGTCATCCGCCCACCACCTCACCTCTGGTCACAACACCTCCCTCCCGGCCACATCACCTGTGGCCTCACTGCCTGCCTCCCTCCTTCCTGGTGGCCTCCGTGGCTCCCACTGTCTGCCCTCCCGAGGGTCTGTTCAAGGCTCCTTCCCCGTTTTCCACTCCTGAGTGGGTCTCGGGGCCTAGATGTTTCACAGGATGCAACTTTCTTCCCTTCCAGCCGTGGGTCTCTGAGCGACAACTCCAGAGAGGGCACTAAGCTCTCCTTACCTACCTGGGGGGCCCTGAGCCCTGACCACCGACCACCAGGGCTTTTCTGCAGTGTGTGGGGCAGACTCATGCATGAATTGGACTAAAAAGATGCTTCCAGGAATCCTTGTTTTAAGTGCACTGGAGCAGAGATGGGGAGAGGGGACCACCTGGTTTGCTCAGAATTTGGTCCTGATCACAGCCAACATAAGCACCTCCTAAATGAAGCATTCCACACACTGATTTTACACATGACGGTTGAGATGGCTGGAAAGGCTTCACACAATGAGTGAGTTTGAGCTGCATTTGAAGGAAGAACAGGTCCCTGTAGGTGGAAATGAAAGGTAAGCGTGACCCAAGCCATCAGCAGCAGCGGGGGTGGGGTGGTGCAGACTCCCCATGGATGGTGGGCATGGCTGAAATGCAGGAGAGGGCAGGGGTGCGAAGGAACGGCAGGGCGGCAGTTAAATCCCCCTGCAGAGAGGGGACGTGACTGAGATATTATCACATGTATACAACTGAGAGATGATTTGAGGAGGATTTCTGGGAGCCTGTGGGAAGAGCACGTGGTCATCATCAGTTCTCGGGATCTCTTTTTATGAAGTGAAAATAGTCTTGCCTCTGCCTATCTTGTGAGCTGTTGTGACGATCAAATCAGATAATCTTCAGCGAGCCTTGTAAATGCTAAAGCTTATGACAGACTGTTCCAGCCCCCTTGTCTCTATCCTCCTTTCCTCCTGAGTAACGTGAACCCTGCTGGGTACCTCACTATCTGCCTGGTTTCCTCCTCCATAACGTGAGCCTTGAGTACTTGCTGGGTACCTCGCTGTGCACCTTCCTTAGTAACGTGAGCCCTGAGTATTTGCTGGGTACCTCGCTACCTGCCGTACAGCTGGCTGTAGAATTGTCAAACGCACTTGGCTGGCACATAAGCAGAAGTGCTCGCTGGGCCTTGGGAGGGCTTTCTGACATGTGGGTGCCTTCTGTTCCCTGTTAGGCTGGAGCTGCAGGAGCCCCCCTAGACCAGATAGAGGACCAAGGCTGTGGCCTCGGGGTGGGGGCTGGGGGAGCTCCCTGGGTTTATTGTGTGGGTGAGAGCAAACTTCAGTCCCGCTGTGGCATTGGGATTCAGGGTTCCTTCTGGAATGTTCTGAGTGAGAAACAGGAAGTGTGCACAGGTGCGTCTTCTGTGGATTTTATGGTTATCTCTTGGGAGAGCACTGGTGCCTCTGAACTATGAACCTGCAGAACCACTTCTTCCACTAACGGCCGCCTTTATATAAAGAATGACTTACAAAAGATGCCACTTCAGATGGAGGTATTTGCAGGTGTGGCCTGAAAAATGAACAAAATGACTTTCATCTCAAGGAAAGTACCTTACATTTTTCCCAATGATAGACATTTGAGCTTTCCAGTGAATATTAAAACATAAAAATCTTGTGTCCACCACTTTCTCATGTGACCAATGGTGATACTGATGTGGGGTTTTTTTTTTTGTTTTTTTTGTTTTGTTTTGTTTTGTTTTGTTTTTTGGACATATAATGAAATGTGGAAGCCGCTCATAACTCTGAACCAGTATTTTCTAACCAATGTGTGATTACAAAATCGTGTGCTGGTAAAAGCCATTCAAGTGCAAGACGGACCAGTCGACTTAGAAGGAATTGGGGCAGAAAGGCCCGTCGACCAGAGCACAGACTCTGTGTTGCAGACAGCCTGTACGGAAGTGCCACTTGTTACATTTGGCAGCAGAGAATACCTAAAATGATCTGAAAACACAATGAAAATACTGCTTCCTAATTGTATATCAGTATGGGGTCGGACTTTCTTCATAAACTTCAGCCATGGCTCTGCAGCCCACTGAACGCAGATGCAGGCATGAGAATCCTGCTGTCTGAGGTGCAGAGATGTTAGGTGTTTTCACAGTAGCACAAACTGTTGCCACGCTGCTGCTTATTTTGGAAAATGGTTTCTTCTTTAAGACTGTGTTAAGATGTAATGACTTTATCCTTGTAAAAGAAACTAAATTATGTTCTTTTTTTTTTTTTTTTTTTTTTTTTTTTGAGACGGAGTCTTGCTCTGCCACGCAGGCCGGAGTGCGGTGGTGTGACCTCAGCTCACTTCAACCTCTGCCTCCTGAGTTCAAGCGATTCTCCTGCCTCAGCCTCCCTAGTAGCTGGTACTACAGGTGTTCAGCACCATGCCAGGCTAATTTTTGTATTTTAGTAGAGACGGTGTTTCACCATGTTGGCCAGGCCGGTCTCGAACTCCTGACCTCAAGTGATCCACCTGTCTCTGCCTCCCAAAGTGCTGGGATTACAGGCATGAGCAGCCACCACTCCCGGCCTGATGAGAAAGCTTTTTTGTGCTCTTTAATAAAGTGCAAAGGGTTCCTGAGACCCAAAAGTTTGAAAACCACTGGCTTAAACCGACAAAATTGTCCATGATTCTTCAGTGTATCTTCTAATCTGTTGATGGAGAGAGGACAGCAAGGGTTGCTTTACTTTTTTCCTTTCACAACTCAATGGTGCTGGGACAACTGGGGTATCCACATAGAAAAGGATGGACTGGACCCTTCCTCACCCTACACGCAAAGCTCAACATGGTTCCAATGTAAGGAGCTGACTGAGACCCATTCTGTCAGTCTGCTGGGTACCATAACGGACACCACAGACCGTGCGACTTAGACAATAGCATCTTATTTCCTTTTTTCTGGAGACTGGAAGCCTGGGATCAAGGTGCGGGCAGGGTTGGATTCTCTGGGGCCTCACCCCATGCTGTGTAGACAGCTTCTTCTCTGTGTCCTCACAGGTTTCTCTTACGTGTATGCAGCACTGAGGACTGTGTCTAAATTCTCTTAAAAGAACACCAGTCATACTGGATCAGGCCCTACTTTTAAGATCTTATGGGACCTAAATTGCCAAGTTAAAGGCCCTGTATGTAAATACAGTGACATTTTGGGTTTCCGGGGTTGTGACTTTAACATGGAATCTTGGGGGAGGGGGACAGTTCAGCTCATAACACCTTTAGGGGAGAATCCTGGAGAAACTGTTAGGTTGGATTAGGCAATGTTTCCTTGGCTGAGACGTCTAAAGCTATAACAAGCAACTGAAGGGAAAAAGACGGTATCAAAATTAAAAATGTTCAATTCAGAGGATACTATTAAAGTAAAATGACAACCCACAGAACAGGATACATTATCACGATAAGGACCTGATATCAAGAATATATTCAAAAACTCTTAATAAAAATCCAATTTAAAAATGGACAAAGGATTTGAATAGACACTCTCCAAAGAAAGACATATAAATGCCTTAAAAAGCACATGAGATGTTTAGCAGAATTCGTCATCTTAGAAATGGAAATCAAAACCACCGTGAAATAACACTTCACAACCACCGTGATGGGTGGGTAAAACCCCAGTATTGGACAGTGACATGTTGGTGAATTGGGGAAAACTGAAATCTTGATATATTGCTAGTGGGAGGGGAAGTAAAATGGTGCAGTTGATTTGGAAAAGTCCGACAGTTCCTCAGAAAAGCATGAAATCACCGTACGACCCAGCAATTTCACTCCTAGCCATATGCTCAAGAAAACTGAAAACATTTTTCCAAAAAGTATGTCATGCCTGAATCTTCACAGCAGCATTATTCATAGTAGTAGAAACAGTCCAGGTGTCTGTCAACCAGTCACTCACTGAGATTCCACTCACCTTAGACGTGAAAGATGTCAGCACCGAAGGTCACACCAAAGGTCATGCACTGTACGATTCTCCTCACAACAGGTGTCCAGAATGTGCAAATCCAGAGAAAAGGAAGTTGGCTGGTGATTGCCAGGGGCTGGTAGAAGGAAGGAGCCAGGTGCTGACTCTTAATGGGTTCAAGGTTTCTTTGGCCTGTGGTGAAAAAGTCCCGGAATTACATACTAGTGGTTGATGTGCAGCTTTTAGAATATGCTAAAAAGACTGAATTGTATTCTTTAATATTGGGGCTTTTGTGCTTTGTAAATTGCTTTTCAATTTAAAAAGGAATTCAAGAAGTTATTTGGTGTTGATATGATAGTATCCAAAACAAGTTACTATGTAACTCACGTCCCCAGCGTTAAACTTCATTTTCTGAGGATCTTGAAGTGTTTGAGGCTAGGAGACACAACGATCCTATACTGTATGTTACACCCCATCTTACTGATTTCTATCTCACATAACCATATTCAGGAAAAACCGACATGTAAATGTGAGCTGAATGCTATGCAGAGGCACATTCCTCTTACCCGGATGATCTTTAGTGGTACAGTAAGAGATGAGATCATAGCAACGTTAGTTTAGTTAGTTTAATTTCCATGGCAACAGGAATTTGGCACATGGGATGAGTTAGATCTCCCTGCACAGCTCCTAACGGGGTTGCCCATTTCTGTGTGGTGTCTGTGTATATTCTCGCTGTGGAAATAAGTGATAGCGCCTGCACAAACACTTGTCCAGAAGCGCACACGAAGCTGGTGAAGGCAGAGGACAGGCGAGAGGGAAGCATGGCTCAGCCCTGGCAAAGAAGACCGTTATTCCAAACGCAAAATATTCAGGAACACAATCCTTGGGAAGACTGGTGATGTCTTTAGACCTCACCACTATCGGGTTGTATCTGTGCAGCCAGTTACCAGAGCCGCAGAACGGCGTGTGTTGGTATTGGTGTCCTCACTCAACGATTCTGACTTTTCCTGGTGCTGAGGATGACTGCATATGGCAGAAGCAAAGTGCTAATCTAGCACAGGTCATCATATCCAAGTTCTTTTCTATGAAGGCGGGCAGGGTTAGGAACCACCCCACCCCACCCCACTCCCCAATCCTATAAGAACTGGGATCTGATGATCTGTGCTGTCGAGAGAGGCAGGGTTAGAACTCCTCATTCCTCAATCCCATTGTTGAAAATAATAGTTGGATTGGGAGGGTTTTTACTCCTAAGGTTGAAGCCGTGCATTTCTGGAGCCTGGGCTGTCAGTCATGGTGGCTGGGGAATGCTGGGGCTGCGGTTGTCTGGCTGCCGGTAGCCCTGCTGGTGGGTCCTCCCTCTTTGACACCGTTCATTTCTGAAGCTTGCTTTCCCCGGTGTTGGAAGTAGCAGCACTGGAAGAATGGCCGCCTTCCTACAGTGAAGCTCTGGCAGGAGAGGAGAAGATACGGAGCGTCTGTTCAAGGACGTGACGTTCTGGGCACCGCACCATGCGTTCTGCTTCTCAGCTGTGCCTCCTGGTTGATGTTACCATCACCTGGCATTTCCCAGGAGGTAACTCGCGAATGCCACACTGATGGAACAGTGCGGCTCGAGTCCAGGGCCGCTGGAGCACATCAGCAAGGTCAGGCTGGACGCATGTGCTTGCTGACAGGAAAATGACAGGAAATGTCATGTCAGTTCAGGAAAATGACAGGAAATGTCATGTCAGTTCAGGAAAATGACAGGAAATGTGTTTGCTGACAGAAAAATGACAGGAAGACGACAGGAAAGAGGCCCATGAGGAGAGGAACCAGTAGATTCAAGGCAGTTAACCGAAGGAGCGAGCCATCACAGGCTGGGAGGACACCCCAGCCACAGTGGATGTCAGCGGTGGTGGCTGGACTCGGGGTCCGTGAATGTTGCATGATCGAACGTGTTTGGTACATTCTCAGCTCCTGCCCAGGTGCCTCCCAAGCATCGGGTGTTGTGGCTCCCCACACCCTTCCCATCTGTGTGTAGCATGACCACCACCTTCCTACCGTGTGTTTGTCCTATCACGGCTGCTGTGCCTAACGGACGCTTTGCTTTCCAGCTACTTTCCTATAACCAAAGCCCTTGAACGACTTTGCGTTTCAGAGACGACAGGGTATTAGTTTTTCATGATTGCTCTGAGGATTTCCGAAAGCAAATGTAACTTACAGGATGGAAGATATTGGAGACAGTAATTATAGATGACTTTTCTCAGTTTTTTGATTGTGGTAAAGTTACACAGCACTCTATTTTTAAGTGTATGGTTTTGTGGCATTAAGTGTGTTCACACTGTCGTGCTGCGATCACCGCCATCCATCTCCAGAACTTTCTGGTCTCCCCACGCTTGAAACTCGGTCTACCAAACACTAGCTCTCCTCCCGCCCCAGCTCTGGTAAGCACTACAGGTTGCTTACAAAATAAGCTTTTTCAGTAAGAGAAGGGGCAAGGAAAAGAGCTCTAAAGACTGTCTTGAGATTTGAGGAAGTGTTTTAGGTTTTGTTGTGTGGTTCCCGGTGTAAAGGAACTATTGAAGACGTGGGAAGGCGAAGGTCTGTGATCTCAGGAAGTGCTGGGCTGGGCAGCTTTCCCACTGTGACGGGGGCACTTGCCCTCAAACCTGCCTGAGATAATCGCGTGAGGATGGTGCTGCATTGTGACAGCTCTGAACTTGGTCTCCTTGAACGTTGCCAGGTACATAAGCTTTGGCGGTTACCGTCTAGTGTCTGTGGGAGACCTAGAATTTGAACATTGTTGACTTTAGGACACACTCATTTTATAACACTCTACCTGTTCTCATCAGTAGGAAATATGCTGTGTCCTTTTTTTTTTTTTTTTTTTGAGAGGGAGTCTCGCTCTGTCGCCCAGGCTGGGGTGCAGTGGCCGGATCTCAGCTCACTGCAAGCTCCGCCTCCTGGGTTTACGCCATTCTCCTGCCTCAGCCTCCCGAGTAGCTGGGACTACAGGCGCCCGCCACCTCGCCCGGTTAGGTTTTTTTTTTTTTTTTTTTTTTTTTCAGTAGAGATGGGGTTTCACCGTGTTAGCCAGGATGGTCTCGATCTCCTGACCTCGTGATCCGCCCGTCGTGGCCCCCCAAAGTGCTGGGATTACAGGCTTGAGCCACCGCGCGCGGCCTTTTTTTTTTTTTTTTTTTTTTTTTTCCCTTAATATTCTGTGTTGCTGTAACAGTAGTTGCAGCGGACGTTACTTCTGGTTCATGGTCATCACCAAACACAAGCTTCAGGAAACCGTGTGAAAAATGAAGGGGAAAGTGCTTTTCTGCAAAGGGCTTTTTTGAACATCCTGTTTTTTTCTGGAATATCTGTTTTGGTGTAAAACGTTTTCATATTTAGGGATTTGTAACATGTTTTATACTGGTTAGCTTTGAAACCCCATGTTTTTGCATGCCATGGGGCTGCTTTATCCTGTTATTCTATGATATAGCAGGTTGGCAAAACTATTGGTTATTTCACTTTAAAAACCAAAGCAGCTTACAGATTGAGTGTGATTCTTGTAAGAATTTAATTGTAAAATTGATTTGTGTTCAACAAGCTTACTGGAATGGCTAGATCCGTGGACAAAAAGATAAGAACATGTCAAGTCTCTGGGCCAGGAAGGACTTCCAAATAATACAAGTGATACACATTAATTTCTTAACAAAAGATTAGATTTAGTACATAACTGTTTAAAACCTCCATATTTTCTATTATAGCCATTCCACAGTGCCCATGGGGGTGGGCTGCAGGACTGCCTATGGAATCCAAGGTCTTTGGGCGTTGAGGTCCCTGCAATAAAATGGCATCGTGTTTGCATATGACATATGCACATCCTCCTGCAGACAGTCATGTCAGGGTTGCTCGTAACAGCTATACCATGGACATACCATGCGAGTAGTTGTTTAATGAATAATAAAGTCTGAATGCTTAGTACAAACACATTAAAAAATATGTTGATCTATGGTTGGTTGAATCCACAGGCCTGGAACCCGGGGAGAGAATACAAACTCTAGAAGCAAAACGAACAAAGCACTTGAGGTCAGCAGTGACGGGTGTGGGATCACACTGAATCTCATGTGTTTTGCTGTCTGTGTCACTGTGTCCCGTGTAAACGGGAATCATTTGTAGCTTAAGGTAAAATAGGTAACAGGAAACACTACAGAGTGGGCACGAAGGCGCGCCCCTCATTACCCCGTGTTACAGCCAAGCGTCTGCCTCCTAGGGAAGGATTTGTTCTGTGGGGAGACTAGATGTTGATGATTTCCGCATGTGTGAAGGGAAACTCCCTCCGAGAAGCGTGGCTTTGGCCGGAGCACATCAGACGAGAGTTAGCGTGGCATGGAGTTTCCACAGTGGCCCTCAGGCCTGCTGCTTCTCTCCTCTCCCCACCCCTGGCCCTGACGCTTACCAAGGGAGGCAAGTTCAGCTCCAGCTGAGCCCCGCACAGGGCTGTGGGTCTCTAGGGCAGGTGCCCACCTTCGCCTGAACAGGCTGTGTCAGAGGAGGGTCTGGCTGTACTTGAGCTGTGAGAGATGCTCTCAGAGATCCAGCATCCTGAAAACCCAGGTGCTGAAGGTTCCTCCTCTTCCACCATCCTGCGGGGAAGGGGGTCTTATCCTGCTTCCCCTCAACCCGAGCTGACTTCTTGTCTGTTCTGTACACCTAGGTTTTCAGAAGAGTTTTGTTAATCATCTAGCAGACAAACAACCATAAGGTGACAGCCTGGGAGGGTAGACGGCGCTGGAAGGTAGTTTCCTGAATAACAGCGTTCAGTTTCCTGTTTTGCCATCATTTGACCCAAGGCCCCAAGATAATTGAAATATTGTCAGCCAAACACCGATTTTTTATCTGAGTTTTTTTTTTTTTCTTTTTAAGTTATGGGTGCAAACTTATAACCAGGGACCTGACAAAAGAGAAGGATTTATTTGCAAAGTGAATGTCGGGGATGGTTGGCATTTGCCAACTCTGACTAGCAGGGACCCAGGCTGCTTCCGTTCTGCCGCCCGACTCCTGACCCTCCAGCTCCTGCCCCTGTTCCCACCAGCAGGAAGAGGAGCGGGAAGGTGCCTTTTCCCCTTTAAGGGGGTGAGGTGAGAGTTGCACCTGCCACTTAGCTAGTCCCTGGGGTGATTCTCCAGCATGGGTGGGAGTTGGGTTTGGAGGCCTGAGCCCCGTGAAGCTGGGGTTGCTGTTCCCTGAGCAGCAGGAAACTGGACTCTGGGAAGTGGGGTCAGAGGGTAGCATCCTCAGGAGGGGCCTCTCGTCCCGTTTGACATCTTCACTGCAAAAGGGGGTGTGGGCTTCATGGTCCATTGACAAATAGAACGTTACTTTTTTTTTTTTTTTTTTTTTGAAGCACATAGAACCCTAATTCCTTTGGCTTTTACTAAAGTGGCATTTTGTAATTCCACATGATTTCATTGATATACTCGCAGGAGAGAATGCTTCCTGTAAACCAGAAGGATCTCTGCGACAGTCCTCGATCCATAGAGAGTTCATTTTCCCAAGGTTATAGACACAGCCTTAGGGAGGGGTTGAGGACACACTGCGGCAGCCTCAGGAGGTCCTGGACATGTGTCCAAGGTGTTTGGGGCACAACTTGGTCTTACACATTTTAGGGAGACGTGAGGAATCAATACATGTGAGACGTACGTTGGTTCAGTCTAGGAAGGATGGATGGCTCGAAGCGGGGAGGGATTTCCAGGTCACAGGTAGATCAGACAAATGCATTTCTGGTGCATCTTTCCAGAGGAAGCAGTCAGATCCGCATTTATCTCCGTGTGCAGATGGTGACTTTGAGTTCTGTCCTCTGTCCATGAGGAATTTCCTTGTGGATCGGTTGTGAGGGAGGTACGTGGCTTTTCCCCCCACCCCCAGTAGCTGTCTCTGTTAGGAAGAGCATGGGAGGCAGGTTTGGTCTAAGCTCTTCCTCACCTTGACGTCCCTTTAGCGTAGTGATTTTGGGGTCCTGAGATGTAGTTTCAACTTCATGTTTCTGAATACACTGGCACTCTAAACAGTGTTGTAGGAGGCATCTAACTTACTTAGAAGAAGAAGAATATTTGGAAACACTTGAGCACCTTCGTCCTTGAGAGAACCAAGCCTTTGTTTAGTTTGCTTTGCCCTGAGGCTGTTACGCTGTCCCGGGCTGTGCGGCCTTAGAAAGCTGTGCCCCTGTGAGCTACTGCCTGTGGAATCTGGTGACTTTGAAGTTAATCCAGCAGCTACATATTTTGGAAAGCAGATTCCCTCTTAAAGTGTTGGTGATTATGATTCTAGCACTAGAATTTCAGTGTGTGTTTTCCACCCTTCTTACTTTGTCTCCTCATACACTGAGATGCTGCTGCATTTGCCCTTAGGCTTCACTGAGGGAGGGTCAGTTCTGACCCTTTCTTAGATATTGATCTTGAACGGACAGAATCGAGATTCAGGAAAACTCTCGAGCTGGGAGAGTGTGCTGATATCTATGTAAGTGGGGTTCATGTGTCAAACTCAGGTTTAAGAAAAACCAATTCTAGGCTGGGCATAGTGGCTCACACCTGTCATCCCAGCACCTTGGGAGGCTGAGTTGGGCAGTTCACTTTTGAGCCCAGGAATTCAAGACCAGCCTGGGCAACATAGCAAGACCCTGACTCTACAAAAAATTAAATAGGAGAGGTGATGTGCACCTGTGGTCCCAGCTACTCGGGAAGCTAAGGCTCCCCACACACAAAGTATCAATTCATGCAGTGGCCAGTTCTGCTGGGACCACCTGTTAAGACTACTCTGGGCCTCATGGTTTGAGAAGCGTCTGTCCAGGGTCGAGAGGGAGTAGCTTGAGGGCCTAGAAGCCAGTTCTTGTGGTTGAGCGTGATTGCGGGTGTGGAGTTGGGGGCAGGGCTCTCCACGGCATGAGTGGGTAAATGGATGGGCTTCCAGGACGAGCCCCTGTGACTTTGCCTGGTTTACATCCGTCCAATACAAATCCACAGGCTCTTACTCTAGAAGCTTCTGCTGGGGCTGATGGACTGGCCTGGGGACAGAGGGTGCCCTCAGAGCCTCATGGTGCCGTCTGGTTTAGGAAGAGCACTTAGTCACCTAGATCTAGGATTTATGGCACTACAGGGGACTCCTCACACTCAGAGCAACAGCCATCTGCATTCTAGACTTGGTTCTAGGCAAAGTATTTTGGAGCCTGTTGGTAGGTACCCTGTGTTCTGTTTATGTGTAAAACAAGTTAGAGTTATAACTAGTTAAAACCTATTTTTAAAATTTTGCCACAGAATATGGCAGTTGTGGTGGAGCCTGGCCAGAGACCCCCACACTGAGACGCTGTTGCTTGCTGGGGTTGCAGGCGTTGCCTGCATCAGCTGCCCCTCCCGGCGTGTCTGTGTTCTTGACACGGGCGCCCATCGAGGCTTGGCCTGTGGGAGTCGTGCAGCCATTTGTCTCCGTGTTCCTCTGAGGTTCCGCAGACTTCACGGTCCCGTGGCAGAGCATACGGTATCTGCTTGCATCCTGATTTCCCCAAACCCCAGGACAGGCCAAGAGTTCCTTACACACAACTGCAGAGGGCCCCGTGGCGTGGATTTGCAGAGACACAGCCTTTCCCCAGCTCGGCCTTCGTCTCCAGAGTTGGCTTTAGGGTGATAGAAGCTTCCTTCAGACTGGGGGGCCTTGAAGCTTTGGTGCTAGGAATTCGGTGAGCAGCACGGATGATACCCCGTTTCTCTGCATTTGTAGCACTAGTTGTTAACACGACCACGAGATGTACAGAGGAAGGAAAAAGGAGGTTTTATTTTCAGAGTAACACTCTGTGCTTTGGGAAATGTGGTCTTGGGGGAGCTGTAAGCACATGCCCCCACAGGAGGAGAGGAGGCCGCGGCATTACACGTTCCGGGGTTTGTTGGCTGTGTGTGTTCATCGTGCTCAAGGAATGTCTGAACGTTTACAGGGAAAGTGGGGTTTGTTCATCCGGTTCGTGCAATGTCTGAACACTTACAGGGAAAGTCTAGCACACATGCAGTGAGTTAACCTGTAACATCCGTGTTCGCCTTGGGGCAAGTGTAACATTTGAAATGAGGTGGACTGGGCGTGTCATGTACAAAGGTGAGCTGTTGGGCGCAGACGTTTATGCGCAGCCTCAGTCACAGCCAGGACTGGCTCGGGGTCTGCAGCCTGTGGCGGGAAAGGACACTCATGAGGCCATTCTGTCCAGTCGGGGCTGCCGGCAGGGTCCCATGGTGGGGCTGTCTGGTCGGCCGGCATCTGGAGTCCACCCAGGTCCAGTGGGCAGCGTTCCTCTAAACCAGGCTTCTGATTGTGGAGGAGACTTCATGCTGGTTAACACACTGTGCAGGAGTAATGTTGTGGGGCTTTGGGGTCCACCTTCCCTATGATGCCGGTTACATTTCTCTCCGGACCTCACAGCCACAGAGATTGCACCTCGTCTGGCAGCAGGGTGTGCCATGTTGACATAGTAATTTATTGTATTAACCTTTTTATTGCTATTTTAATAACCATTTTTTTTCTTTTTAAAGAGATAGGGTATTGCTGTGTTACTCAAGCCAGTCTTGAACTCCTGGCCTCAAGCAATCCTCCCACCTCGGCCTCCCAAAGTGCTGGGCTTATAGACGTGAGCCAGTGCGCCCAGCCTACAGCCACGTTTTTAAAACTCAGCAGTTTAAAAATCCTATTCCTTTTACCCCCTCAAGCAGGCTGGTTGGCCTTGTGCAAACTGGGGTGTCACGATCTTAGCCCCCCTTTTATTTTTACCTTTGGCCTCAAATTCTGATGAGAACAGCAGTTACAAAATGGGCTTTAGGTGATTCTTCCGTTACTAAAGCCAGAATTCTCACCAGGTAGAGATGTTTGTCCCCAGGATTCCAGAAAGCTGTTTTGAATCAAGCCCGTAGGAAATAAGTAAGGAACTAAACTCTTGGTCCTCTGCTTAGTACCAGGGGAATGGGTTAGTTGCTGATACCCTTTGATCTGTGCTCACGTGCTGCATCTCATCACAGGAAGCAGAGTCGCCCTGTGGAATAAAGCCCGGCTCAAGGTGGCGCGTCGAGACGCTTGGGGCTGTCAGTCCCTTATACAGCGGCAGACTTGGAGACTCAGTATCGCGTGCAGAGCCCAGGCAACCGGAGTGCATCCACTTTAGAGACCACATGGACGGTCGGCAAGGTGGATGTCCGGGCATATGGCCTTGACAGGCCCACTGCGAGGTGAATTAGGAATTCGTTAGCAAAGAAATCAAACTCGTCTTTGGGTCCCGACTACTTGGAAGGTTGAGGCGGGAGGATTGCTTGAGGCAGAAGGTCAAGGCCGCGATGAGCCATGATTGTAATACTGCACTCTGGACTGGGTGACACAGCGAGACTCCAAGTCAAAAAAAAAAACAAAAACAAAAACAAAAAAAAACAAACCTTACTCTTCATAGCAAGAGGGAGAATTTATCAAAGTAACTGCAACAAAATCTTAGATGATGTAATTTCAGTGGCTGAGTGAGCTGTCCAGCCCACGTGGCTGGCTCACAGCGCAACAGAGCCAGGTGCTGCTGCAACTGCCCCCCCACCCCGATCGCTTGTGGACATTTTCTGTTTTCCCATATCTCCCTTTTGGATACGTAGCTCGCTACTTTATAGCTAAGCATCAGTAAAACAGGTTGTCTATTTTGAAAAGTAACTATTTTGTCTTTTAAGGACAGAAAATGAAGCAGGTGACAATAGCATGGCGACCTGGTGAATAGATTTAGAGGAATATTTAATACTTGGCACCACTCTGATCCCTTCTTCTCTCATGCTTAGTTACAGCTACCGCCTCCTAGGACAGAACACTTTGAGCTCTGTGAGTAGGAATTAAACATGTTCTAAATCAGAAGTTTTAGTTAAGCAGTATTTTATGTGAATGCCCAGATCCTAAGTGTTCACTGTACTGGTGTGTGGTGTTGAAGAAGGAACGAGGGCTTGGGGCTGCGTTTATGGTGCAGCGTCCGGGTTCCCATATGTGAGATGAGGGCCAAGAGACACGGCCTGGAAGGTTCAGACTGTAGGATTGAATGGATCTACCCACTCCTGGAAAGCCTCAAGTCTAACTTGACTTGGGCTGGTTTTAGGGAGATGCTGGCAGCGCCGTCCTCACAGGTCACTGGGAGGGGCTCTGGCACCGTCCCCGTCAGGTGTCTCATGATCAGCCCAGCTTGCTCATCTCAGAAGCTGTTGGTCGTGTTCTCGTTCCTGTTGTTCGTTGCGTGTTATTTAGGTTCTGTTCATGTGGGGACCTAGGAAGTTCCACAGTGAGAGGAGAGCCGCTGAGCCGCCTTCCTGCCTGGATGCCAGCCCCACGGAGGACCGTAACTGCTTGAGGTTGGCTTCTGCCCCCGGCCTCACCTGTGGAGGCATTGATGCAGTGGTACTTTCTAAGCTCCTGGGGCACACAGTGCTGTTGTGTGGATCCACAGGCTACTGTGGCGTCCAAGCACGTGCTCCCGGAGGAGAGGACTCTGCGGGCACTGATAGTGGGAGCTGGCTGAGAGTCGAGCGAGTTGAGACTCCCTGTGACGTGCACAGCTGCCATTTGCACAGCCCCTCCTGACACCAAGATGGTCGTGCGATAAATGCACAAAGCACATCTCCAGCAAAAAGCCGCCGATTGTCCATATCCAGGATATCCACCACGGTGGCTTTTTGGTGTTAATACGATGAATGTGAGCAGCAGGTGGTCTGCGTCGAGTGTGACTGTGCCACTGCAGTTTTGTTCTCATGTCTTGATGAGCATGAACGGTTCCTGACGAGGGTAGGTAAGGATGCTGTGACCTGAGACTCTGCAGTATTGTAGCTTGAGGAACCAAGGAGTTTTTCTGTCTTGCAAAGCTGTCAGGGAGGATGTTCCAGGCTGGTGACTGCTCCATGAGGTATTTAGGGATCCAGGTTTCTTCCCGACCCCTGCTCTGCGTTCCCAGGGACACGGCTGTCCTTGCCGTGGTTGGGAATGGGTGATTGCCATGCTGGCGGGGGAGGCTTAAGGTGAGAGTGGCCCTGATTTACCTAATCTACATAATGACAGGGAGCCTGGGAGTAAAGTGTAGCCATGGCCTGGAGGATGGATGATGGTTGTTGGTGAACGACTGGCTGCACTCACCGCAGCTGGCCCAGGAATGGGGAAGGATGGCTGAGTATGCCGTTCAACGGTACCTGGTTCTTTCAGATTTGACTTCCTTACGGATTTTCTGCTGTAAAGAGGAGAGAGCCTGTGGTTCTAGGCCAAGCATCTCACTCATCTCATAACATCTTGTATCCCTCAGCCAACATTTATGTCAAGTTTTAGAAGTCCTATCAAACTGGCAAGCATTTCTCAATTTGGTTTAACCATTGGATTTTATATCTGTGTCTGCATCTCTATTTTACATCTATGTGGTTATTTGACACTCTGTAGTACCTTTGTAATAGGTTCTCTTTGGTGGAAGTTACTCTCAACAAACCCTTGCTGCTACTTGAATTTTCAAGGTTGCAAGTAGAAAGGAGAGAATAAAAACCACATCTTCTCTAATTTTAAAATTTGTTGTTTCTCAAATCACACCAGAAGTAAAGATATTACAAATTACAAAAGCAGCCAGAATCAAGGTTAAGAGATTTCTGGGCGATTCTGGCTAATCAGCAGTATTTGCTGAGGTGTGTGCAGCAGAGCAACATGCCAAGAAGCCCGCGACGGGGGAGAGTTGGGAGGCCAGGCTGTGACTTCGGAGGTGTGTTGCCTCAGGGAGAGGAGCTAGATGTAGAGAGGATAAATGGCCACAGGTGTGACCACCGCCATCCTTGCTGCGGTACAGAGGCCTTTGTACAGGGGCCTTTGTGAGCTGAGTTAAAAATCAAAATTGAGAGAGTGCAATGCATTCTTAGTTTTTAAAATAAAATGCTAATAGAGAACGTTTTGTAAGAATGTAAAATGTTACATCTTTGTTTAGAATTTAAGAATAATAATTTGCTTCTGAGATCTTTGCGACTGAGATTTGAAATCTTAAGTATGGTTTTTTTCTTCCATGTTTTATACATATGCACGTGTACACATATATGTAAGGTATATAAAAGGAAAATAAGCGTGTCTGTATTCACATTTATATACACTTCCATAATGTGTATACTTCTAGTCACACATAGGTCTAAGAGACTATGACGTGACTTGATAACCATGAGAGGGTAATCGCGCCTCCCACGTTCCAGGCCTCACACAGCCCGTGCCAGGTTTTGGAAGTAGGAGTTTGTCTGCAGCCACTTCGGGAAGCATGTGGTTGCCAGGATTGCCTAGAGCTCCAGGCTGTCTCCAGTCCCAGCCTCCCTGGGGTAGAAGCTGCCCTACCAGGGGCCTGGACATGGACGTTAGGGCCTGGAGCCAGGGAGCGCTCCTGAAGTGGGGGGCTCCCCTCACGGCTGGGCATGACAACCGAGGATAGGAGGCGGAATCAGCCTCGGGCCAGTGCACGGCCTCCCTGAAGTGCTTGCGGGAAGCCCCAGCTGCACTTTGATGACCCCATAGACAGCACCACAATCTGTGAGATCCCCCTGGCCCACCCCTCAGGTTCCTAAAATGATGAAGGTTTCCTGAGCTCTGAATTTTTAGGTCTAGGCTAAAAAGTCCTGGGACAGGCTCACAGGGTTCTTTATGTAGAAATGATGAGTGTGCTGGTGACTCAGAGCAGGCACTGTACCCTCACTCCAGGGTCCTTTGTGCCAGGTGGAAACGAGCGTGTGGGTCACCCAGAGTCCCTGCATCCTCACTCCAGGCACTGCTCTTTGGTTTCTTAATTAAAAGCCTAAAAGCCTTGATAATGAAAATGTATTCTCCCCAGAGAGTAGAGTTTCCGGTTATGGAGGCTCACCAGTAAATGCCGTGCCAGGTCAAATATGCTGAGATCTGGGCCAGGTCCTGCTTCCTGCCCACGGCCAAAGCAGGTACTTCATTTGGGAGGTGACCCGGGGGATATCTGAGAGGCCTGCCGGTCCCCGAGGGATGAATCCGCTGGCCTTCACATTCTGCTCCGGCCTCCATCGGCTCCTTCCTACCTGCAAACTGCCGGCTTTGACGTTGCCATCATTGGAGATATGTTAGGGACTTGGTATGGGTTGATGCCCATAGGACCAGCAGATCGTGAAAAGGTGGGAACCAGGGCTGGGAGGGTGGTGACCACGGCCAAACTGAGAACCGTGGTGGGCTGGAAGGTCCATTTTCTGTCTGAGGTGTTTTTTAAAATAAAAAACAGTGTCTCAGGGACATGAGAGGGGAGGCCACAGACGGGGAGAACGCATCTGTAAAAGACTTATCTGATAAAGGCTGTTATCCAAACCGTGCAAGGAACTCTCAAAACTCAACAAGAAAATGAACAACCTGATTAAAAATGGACGAAAGACCTGGACAGATATCCCAACAAAGAAGATACACAGATGGCAAATCTACACGTGGAAACATGACCCGCGTCTTATGTCATAGGGCGAGGCGTCACTGTGCACCCATCGGCCTGGCCAAAACCTGAACTCCGACACCACCACGTGCTGGTGGGTGTGTGGGCATCAGGACCCTCACTCATCGCTGGGGGAAGTGGGGCAGCTCCTGTGGGAGGCAGCGTGGCGGTTTTCCGTGGAACTAAGCTCTCCGACCACAGGAGCAATCACAGTCCTGGACGTTTACTCGGAGGAGCTGAAAGTTTACTTCCATGCGGAAATGTGCACACAGACGTTGACAGCAGCTTTATAATTGCCAAAACTAGAAAGCAACCAAGATGCCCTTCAGTAGGTGAATGGATAAACTGTGGTATGTCAGATACTGGGATATTATTCAGCACTAAAAAGAACTGGACCCCTAAGCCATGAAAAGACACAGAAGGATCTTAAACGCATGTTGCTAAGTGAGACTCCAATCTGGAAAGGCTGCCTGCTGTCTGAGTCCAACTACAGCACAGTCTGGAAAAGGCAAAGCTGTGGAGACAGTCAAACAATCAGCGGCTGTCAGGGGTTGGGGAGGGGAGAGATGAATGGGAGGAGCATAGGGGGTGTGTAGGGTGGGGCAGCAACTCCAGGTGGGGCTTTCATGGGGGATCCATGCCGTTCCACGTCTGTGAAACCCACAGAGTGAGCAGCAGCAGGCCGAGTCCTCGTGTGAGCTGTGAACTGTGGGTGGTGGTGCCGTGTTGATGCGGGTCTGTCGGTCGTACAGACATGCTGGTCTGGTGAGGGCAGGAGAATGATGGAGGCTGTGCCTGTGCTGGGAAAGGATATGTGAGGACTCTCTGTACTTTCCTCTTGATTTTGCTATGAACGGAAAACTGCTTTTAAAAACGTCTATTGAAAAGGCAAACAAAAGAGTGCTGGCCAGACAACATCAGTGTGAGGGTGTGGCCTGTGTTCTACGTTCAGAATTTCCCTTTTAGAATACACATATCTAAATTTTTCAAAGTTAAACCTTTGCATTAAGTAACTCACTACCAAGTTACAGTATCAGCTCGAGCACTGCCAGGATGGCCAGGATCCTGTATCCTGACAGGCTTCTCCCCTTACAGGTGCAGTTGACGTCCATGGCCACATCTCAGTAAGCGGCAGGGCTGGAATCAGGAGTCAGACTTTGCGGGACAGAGAGGAAGTGAGATCTGTAAGCACGTGGCTGAGGGCGGGCAGGGAGGAGCCCGTGGCAGGGAGCCGGCAGGGATGACTTTTTGACCAGTTTTCCTTATCGCTGAGGCCTTCTTAGACTTGGGGAGTTGGGAGTCCCCACTCTCGGGTGCCTCAGAAACCAAAGGCTGCTTGTAATGCTCAAGTTCCAGATGCCTCAGGGGAGGTACCTGGGTTGTTGGGTGCAGTTCCGTTATTTGCTGCTTGGTGGGATTTGCCCGCAGCATTTCTGGTTGTTTTTAAGAGCTGATGTTTGAGCTGCTTAAAATCACATATGGATGTCGATTTATCTATAAAAGTTAAGAATGGAATTTGAGTGCAAAGAGTTGTGAAAATGCTCAAGGTGATGTACTAATGTATACATTACATTTGTGGAAGTATTTGAAAGTGCAGGATTTACATTAAACACTTCTCTTGATTTTTGTAATATCTACCTGTCATTTTCCCATTTGATTAATAGATGTCAGAGGGCTTAAATTTTGAGTGCCTGAATTCACTGAAATTAAAACTTCTTACATCAAATGTAATTGAACTGAATGTAGCAACAGTGCATACTTTTAGAAGTACTGATTTAAAAAAAATATATAAAAACACATATCCATGAACATGCAGATGGGGGCAACATATTAAACCATGGAAGTAGAATTAGTATTGTTTTCTGAGAAGACAAATTTTTAAAAAGTCAAGGGGTTTTATAACTTTCTAGTTTCCAACTTATTTGCCCTAAAGTGGAAGATTGACAGCAGCAGAAGAGGAGATCCTGGGCCAGTGCAGGCTCTGGGAGCAGCGGGGTGAGTGCTGGAAGGAGCTGGCTGGAGGCAGAGCAGGGAGGTGCTCAGGCAGGCCAGGACGGCCTCAGGGCACGCGGCTCAGTGAGTGAGAAAAAGTTCACATTTCTTGGAGAGCCCTTGACTCTGCCCACAGAAAACCCAAACTCCTTCCAACGGGGATGTGCATCTCATGTAAAAGTTGTTACTCCCAGAAAGAAAACCAGTGGAAGTAGAAATTTTACGTATGCAGAAATTACTTCAAATTTGTTTCTAACCTTATCCTTTTCTTCCCCCATCTTAATGTGTGGTGACTTTCTGCAGGTGACGCACACATCTTAGGAGAGCGCTGTATTTCAGTTGCTGTTGGCTCTGATGTGACTTTGTGGTGTCCGATGTTCTGGTTCTGAGGTTCTGCGCAGAACGTGGCTCCTCCCTGCTGAGTGTTGCTTGTTGAAGGCCCGTGTGGAAACTTTTCCTGTAAGCTCGTTGACCGCAGCAGTCTTGGTTCAGAAACCTTTGGACCTCCTGAGACTTCACACAGCCTTCTAACCTTTCTAGTGTGACCTTTTCATTTTACTGTTCCCCATTAACCCAGATGTTTTCCAGAATGTAAGTAATCTGCTGAATGCAGGGTCGGGGGTGCCCTCCGTTGGCTCTGGGGAGAAGCATGGCTGTTTCTCCGGGTGGAGCTTCCCGCCCACCATGGTGTGCTCCAAGCCGCAGCAGGGTTCTTTGGCAGAAATAATCGTCGAAGGCCTGCGTGGTATGGCTGTGGGTATGCGACCTCGCGGCCATACCGGCCCCTCCCCATCAGTGGTACCACAGAGAGGAGCAGGGGGAGGCCTGATGTGCTTCTGAGACTGCGTTGTCCGTGTGTAACTAGACATGCAGAGAAAGTGTTGGAGATGAGCAGGAGACGGTGTCTGTCCCTGATGAGCTTAGCCGTGCCCTTGAGCGGGTCAGGTTTCTGTGCGGCTGATCTGGACTCAGCCTGGCTGTGGCAGTGCAGGTGACTGCTGGGCTTTGGCAAGGCTGCACCCACTGTCCGTCTGAAACGGCCCCCTTCCCAGGCTCGCTGTGCCAGCTGGGCGCCCAGGCCTGATTTCCCGCCAGGACGGAGGCCCTGTGTATGTGTTGGGGAAGGGGGAGGTGGGAGTCCTGCTTTATTGCCGTATCCAATGCCACGTGGGGTCAGCACTCAGGAAACATGTGCTGTGTGGGTCAGCGATTGAGTTCAGAAACCTGGAAAATTCAGCAGTGTAGGCTTTGGCCATGACCTGTCCAGCCCTGCGGCTCTTTGTTTCTGTCTCTGAATTTCCTGCCATAGCATCCTCCTCCTTCCAGGGGCCCCTGTTCCCATATGGCTGTTGGCAGCTTCACAGGTTCCTCTGCCTCCCCTCCCGGGCCCTGGTGTGGCTGGGGCAGCTAGTAGCTATGCAGATCCCACAGCCAGTAGACGGTTGGTGCCAACGTCTTGGGCCTGGGTTACCTGAGTCAACGACTCCAGTACATGGCTGAGCTTACCCCGAATGTCTGGATCGGAAGGCCTTGGGTTGCAGAAAGGTGGGAGTTCGATATCAAAGGACAGCCTGCAATGCAGAAGGGGAAATGGCTGTGCTGGATGGCCAGCTAGAGGAGTCTGTGCAGAGCCTGGGACCCGGTGCAGACACAGAGCTGACATGGGCAATGCAGTGACACGGCCACCGTGGAAGTGGGCAAAGTTACAGGCTTCAGACCGATATGGAGGGGCTGGTCTAAAACAATCCTCATTTTCCTTTAATCCTAGCAACTGCTGGCTTTTGGGGTGGGGAAGTGAGATCTGTGGTGGCCGCGAGGAGAGACAGGGATTTTAATTAAACCCCTCTTTCTGGGAGAGGGGAGTAGCCTTTTCTTTAGGACGGTGAGCATCGTCATCTCAGGCAGCTCAGGCTGCTGTAACGAAACACCATTGACTGAGTGGCTTATGAACAACAGGAATTTGTTTCTCACAGTTCTAGAGGCTGGAAGGCAGGATCAGGGTGCTATTGGGTGGGTTCTGGTGTGGGCTCCTTCCTGGTTGGCACATACCTTCTCTCTGGCCCTGATACAATGGGAGGGTGAGGGATTTGCTGGACCCCTTTGTGAGGCACAAATCCCATTTAAGGGTCTCCAGCCTGAGGAACTCATCACCTCCCAAAGACCTCCTGACAGCATCACATTGAGGGTGAGGATTTCAACCTGTGTTTTGGGGGGCAGGCAGTTCGTAATCGTCACCCTCTTTGTGTATTTCTGACTCAACATTGAGTCTGCCTTTGGCTCTCCAGGGGACAGAGCCTGTGTGGACACTGAGCAAGGTCAGAGCTGCAAGCATGTGCACATCGGGGGCAAGGGAGCTGCCAGGGGTGTGAGAAGGGGGTTTCAGCGTCAATCGGAGCTGCTTTCCTGGCAAATGTACTCATAAGCTATCCTGGCGACATTTGCTTTTCACGAAGAGTCGATGAGGCAGTGGGGGCAGCAGGCGGTGTTGCCAGAAGCTTGGAACTGATGGGCAGCAGAGAAGGGGCAGAGGCCACGACCTTGGGGTGGTCAGCAGTGCCAGGTGTCTGCCCTCCAGGACTCACGCCTGTGATTGTGCGGAGACTGAGCCGACCGGGGCTTGCCGGCCAGTGTGGCTCTCATGCAGGTGATTATCGGGGTTGGTTTCTATGTAATGTTCCCTCAACCTCATGCCCCCCCCCCCAACAATTTCTGTGCCTAGCAGAAATCATGCTGCATTTCCTTGATGAAGCCTTGAGTTTCCTGTGGAGATGTAGGAATAGCACGATTTGGCTCACGTCAAAATACTTTGCAGTGAAGCTGCACGGAAGAGGTTTCTAGGCTTCCATTTGACGTTTTCAACAATGCCTGAGTGTTACAGGACTGTCTTGCTTGTTAAAAAGCACCAGATGAAAAAGGCTAGTAGTTAATTATGGAGACTTTTTACATTAGCACAGAGACGGTGGCTTGAGGCAAATTCAGTGTAACGTAGGTGTGTTTGTAAGCCGTCAAACGGACCATCTCTCTGCGGGCGACACATGTTTTCCGGTATTGGTTTTGTTCTGTAAAAGGATGACTGGCATGCGGTACAGTCGTTCCAAAATTCACCTGGAAGGTGTCCACATGGTGCTTTGTTTTCTCCTGACATTCTGGGCACCACGAGGAAGTATTCCTGTCTTCAGCACTAGCAGGAGACTTTTCCTGAACACCTGCTCCTCTTTGGCGTTGTGGGTGTGAAGGGGTCAGAGTGACCCTGTCTTCATGGAGCTTTCAGACACCATGGGGATAGTGTGGCACAAGTGTCGGGCTCAGGTGGGACTCAGGTGGGACAGAGGCTTTCCCCAGAAAACAGCTGCCGATTCCAGGACGGCCCTCCTGCATCATGTCTGAATTAAGGCTGTTCTATTACAGCAGGGGTGTCATGTTAACTGGAAGTGCGCTTTTGTTCTGGGCAGTAAGTAAATTAATTGTACATTTGCCAAGGACAATGAGGTTTGATTTGATGAATCCAGTAGGGAAAAGGAGAAGGGGCGTGGCTGGGTGGGGACGTGTGTGATGGGAGCAGAATGGAGCAGCCATCCAGGCTGTTGGGATGGAGGGGCCGCGCCCGCATTTTCATGGGGTCTGTCGCTGTTTGTGCCACTAGACCTGAACCTCTGTCTCTACAGTAGTAACGCATCATTCACGTCCCAGCAGGCCAAGTCCTCAGGAAAATGGGGCCAAAAAGTAGAAAACCATGACCGTAGAAGGCAACGGCACGTGACTGAGCTTTCTGGGTTGTGCGTCCTTGTGATAAAAACAGTCCTAACTGAGCTGAACACCAGAATGAAAACGAACCTTCCTCCGTGCTGAAGTCGGAAGAGGTGTGCTTGGCTATCCGCAGTGCCTGCCTGTTTGGGCGGTGATTACTGCAGGTCACACGTGCTGTACAGGAGGAGGGCAGTGAACTCTGGAGCCAGGCTGGCCGGGTGCAAGTCCCAGCTCCATAGCCAGCTCTGTGATCTGGGACAATTCACCTATGTCCTCTGCCTCTCGGTTTCCTCCTCTGTAAAAGGGGGGTAATAGTCGCATCTATCTGAAAGGGCTATGTGAGAATTAAACGACCTTGTAAATGTAAGGGGCTGAGAACAGTATCTGCTCTTGGTGAGCAGAAGGATGACCAGGAGGTGACCAGCAAAATACCCCTTTCGAAGCCTCAATACTGTTCTGTAGTGAGCAAAGACATAGCTCCTCTCTGGACGAAGCCATTAATAGTCGATCCTGGCAGGCAGAGTGCAGATTCCTTCAAATCAGAAATTTGAACTCTGGCCAATGACTGCTGTACTGATTAAATCTTAGGATTTGTTGTTAATGGTAAAGTAGTCTACAAAAACAGAAACAGTCTGAAGGAGTTTGAGAGGGTGTGGGCTCAGCTGCAACCTCTCCTCCCAAGGCCGTTGGTCAACATCATCTCTAGCCCTGTGGAAAGACAGAAGCAGTGAAGAAAATGTCGGACAAACATTTGGTGTGTTTGTACACTTCTCCCAGAAATCCTAAATGCTTTGCATGTTTCAGCTAATAATTCATTAAAATGGATTATGCTGACCATTTTATAACCTACTTCACTGCTCTCCTGTCTAAATCCATCCCTTTGTGACACATTTTTTTTACACTTGGCTCATTTTTTCAATTGTGTTTGCTGTCTTACTCCCATGTAAAGGATAAATGTGCATGTTTGTTGATTTGACTGAGACAGCTAATGCTAAATGTCTCTGTTCCTTGAATGTTGACTTGTGATGGTGTCATTTAAGTCTCTTCTCTTACCCCTTGAGTCAGCAAAATATTCCGTGTTACTTTGAGCAAAACTTGCTCATTAGTGTTATGGAGAGTATAAAAGCAAATGGAATAAGTTTCCTGCCTTCAGGAGGATTGAAATCTCAGTCGGTATGACAGCATGGATGGGAGTCGGCTCAGTTTGCAGCTTTTAAAACATGTTGGAATCTTTCCTCTGCCACTTTTGATGGTGAGACCCTGAGCAAATCATTTCCACAAGCATCATGCTCTCCATCTATGACATGGAAGTAAAAATAGCAATCTTGACAGAATTGTGATGACTACAGACGTGTACCTAACCTCTTATTTACTGCCTCCCGATAGAAGATATTGTAACTCATCCCATTTGAGAGCAGGTGGTGATCACCCCATCCTGTGAGATTCAAGTATAAGTATCTGGAATCCCCCATCTGCAGGTGAGGAAGACCCAGCAGCCCTCACAATGTCTTCTGGAAACTGGATTTTGTTTGAAGGGTGAACTGACTCCAAGTTTCTTCTGTTTTCACGTATTGTCCTTCCTACGTGGCTCCTGGGGTTTTTCCCTTCCTCCCAATCTACATTAACCTGATAACAGCCAGCTATGTTTTCTAGAATTCCCCTAAATTGACTCATGCCAAATACTGAATACAGTAGATTGTGAGGGGTTCATTAAATCACGATAGAGCATCCTAAGAAGGAAAGTAGACACCTTTGTTCTTAAAGGGTCTTCAGCTATCCCACCCTGGAGAAGGTTGCTGATTTCCTTTTCTCCTCGGGCAGTCTTGTTACTATGCATCACTTCTTTTCTCTGAGATGGAGTCTCGCTCTGTCACTCAGGCTGGAGTGCAGTGTCATGATCTTGGCTCACTGCAACCTCCATCTCCTGGGTTCAAGTGATTCTCCTGCCTCAGCCTCCCGCGTAGCTGGACTACAGGTATGTGCCACCACACCGAGCTAATTTTTGTATTTTTGGTAGAGACAGGGTTTCACAATATTGGTCAGACTGGTCTTGAACTCTTGACCTCGTGATCCATCCACGTTGGCTTCCCAAAGTGTTGGGATTACAGGCATGAGTCACCGTACCCGGCCTGCATCACTTTTTATGCCTCGTCTTCATCCTTACAGCTTCTCCTTCCTAGTGGCCTCAACTCCCAACCCCGGAGTACGGGTCACAACTGTCCATCTTCATGCACCACAGCTTAATTCCCCTTCTTCTCCTCCCCACCATGCCCTATGGGCTGCTTTTCTACAACCAGAGTGGAGACCCAGGGAGATCTGCTAAACTAAGACAGTGCTCACCCCTGGGAGAAAAATCTACTTCCCAGTTCTCAGTCCTGCTAAACTATTGTTAAGATAAAGAAGGACCATGATAAATCCTATTGGCTAAGAGAAGAAGATTCTCCATGTTGCCATAGGACAAGAGAGGAGGTGACAGAATCTGCAGCCATTTGGTCGAATATGTGATATGTGAGTCATTCTGAGGAATACGTTAAAATTCTGTAGTCAGATCTTGGAAAATGGTAGTTCCAGCAGAGGGAATAATATAACAAAAAACCCAGGCAGAAAACAAGTGTGTGTGTGTGTGTGTGTGTGGAGAAGAACAATAATGTGATGTGAATGAAGGGTTCGGTGTCATGAGTGAGAAATGGCTGACCGAAAGTAGGGAGATGCAGAGAGGAAGATACCACGGGAAGACTGAACATCACATTAAGTGATTTAGGTGATTCTGCCTGCAGTGCAAATATTTTGGGCTCTGAAGTGAAGTCATCAAAAGGTTTACATCTGTAATGGAGGATTGGTCTAGATAGCCTCTCAGATCCCACTCGGCTTTGAGATCCTTGATTCCGGGTCACACCTGCGGGTCTGGAGGGCAGTTCTGCAGGGTCATGAAGGAAGGATTCCAGGAGGCTGGGACACGAAGGGCATTCAGGTGACCACATCAAGAGATCAAGTGGGGTAACAAAAGCCTGAACTAAAAGGAATGCAGTGTAAATATGAAGGAGAAAGAGGAAATGGGAAACTTACTAGAAACGATAAGTAGAGAAAAAGGGGAACGTGTGATTCCAAGGTTTAGAACAGTATTTGTAAGTTACAGTCCCACAACTTCTTGCATAAACAGTATCTAAGAGAGTCATTTTAAGAAGAAGAGCAAACTTCCAAGTTCCACTGAAAGACATCAGCATCTCTGTGGAGTGAATTGGGGAAAGAGAATGAAGAAGTCTGCTCAACTTTTAGACACACAAAATGTGAATTGAATTGCATGAGTGACAACAATGTGAAGATATTTAACAGGAGCTCTTTTTTCTCTTTTTGGCCTACGGTATTTAATCCTTCTATCATTATCGTCCTTTCTCTAATTTGATGTCTTTGAACCTTTATTCAAAAATCTACTACGTATATGTAACATGTTTGTGAGATTATTACTAGACCCTCTAGGAGGTTTCATTAACCCAGTTTTCTCTTATTATACCAATACCACACTATCTTGGTAGTTCAGGTAAGTCCTCCACCGTTTTATTCCAAGTTGTCTTAGCTCTGTTGGGTTCTTTAAATTTCCAGACACATTTTGGAATCCGCTAGTTCATTTCTACTGAAAAATAAAAATAAAAATAAAAATCATGCTGTGATTTTGATTGGAATTGCATTAAACCTCTGATCCACAAGCGCAGAACTGACATCTTAACAATATTGAGCCTGCTGATCCATGGACACAATATATCACTTCATTTATTTAGTTCTTTAATTTATTTCAACATCACTGCCTGCTTTTCAGTGTATAGATCTTACACATCTTTTGTCAGATTTAGTCTGAGGTATTTCATGTTTTGATGTGCTATAATATTGCTTTGTAAATTTCCATTTCCAATTATTTCTTTGCCAGTGTATAAAGAGATATTGCTTATGTGTTTAGCTTGTATCTTGCAAGCTTTCCAAACTCACTTATTAGTAAGTAATTTATTATTATTAGTTTTAGTGGCTTTTTGTGATTTCAGGAGATTTTCCACACAGGTGATCACGTCACCTGCAGATCCAGATAGTTTTAAATCTTTTCTAATAAGGGTGCATTTTATATATTTTAACTTGCCTTATTGCACTGACTAGACTCCAAAAAAATGCTGAAAAGCAGTGAGGAAAAAGTCATCAGGTGGGATGGTAAATACAGCCCCTGTTCTTCCATTTTGACCTGAAGCACCCAGTGTGATCATTTTCTCATTTGATTTTCGTGAGGACTTTTTGTTTCCTTTTTTTCCTTTATTTTTAAAAAATACACTATCTTTTAGGCAGTTTCACCTTCACAGAAAAATTGAGGGAAAGGTGCAGAGAGTCCTTCTATATGCCTTCCCTTCCCCCACGTGCACAGCCTCCCCCACTAAAAACTCTCCTGCCCAGAGGGAGCGTTTGTAACAATTGAAGAACCGACGTTGACATATTGTCACCCAGAGTCCACAGTTTACATGAGGGCTCCGTCTTGGTGCTGGTTCTATGGGTTTGAACAAAGGTGTCATGACATGTATCCACCATGATAGCATCGTACAGAGCAGTTGCACTAAAATCCTAAAAATTTCCATGTTCCACCTCATCATCTCTCCCTCTTCCCAACACCTGGGAACCACGGATAGTTTCACTCCATAGTCTGGCCTTTTTCTGAATGTCCTTTAGTCTTTTCTGATGGGTCTCTTTTGTGTAGCCGTGCATGTTTAAAGTTCCTAAGTGTCTTTTCATGGCTTGACAGCTCACTTCCTTTCAGTGCTGAAGAATATGCCATTGTTTGGATATATCACAGGTTATTTATCCACTCACCTAGTGAAGAACATTTTGGTTTCTTCGTTGCCTCCAAGTTTGAGCAATTATGAATAAAGCTGCAATAAAATTAGCAATTATGATTAAAGCTTCTATAAATGTCCGTGTGCAGGTTTTTCTGTGAACACAAGTTTTCAACTCCTTTGGATAAATACTGAACAGTGCAATAGCTGGATCACATGTTAAGAGGATATCTCGTGCCCATCAATGATACACTGGATACACAAAATGTGGCACGTATATACCACGGAATACTATGCAACCATAAAAAAGAATGGGTTCCTGTCCTTTGCAGGGACATGGATGAAGCTGGAAGCCATCATTCTCAGCAAACTAAACTAAAAGAGGAACAGAAAACCAAACACCACATGCTCTCACTCATAAGTGGGAGTTGAACAATGAGATCACATGGACACGGGGAGGGGAACGACACACACGGGGGCCTGTTGGGGGTTGGAGGCAAGAGGAGGGAGAGCATTAGGACAAATACCTCATGCATGCAGGGCTTAAAACCTAGATGATGGGTTGACAGGGGCAGCACACCACCATGGCACATGTATACCTATGTAATAGACCTGCACATGTATCCAAGAACTTAAAGTAAAATTTAAAAAATAGGGAGTATAGTTTGGTAAGACAATGTGATAATTTTACAAACACAAAACATGTCATACCCACTTCCCCACCTCCCTCAAGTGCTTTCAACAGCATCCTGTTGCTGTTATTAAGAGAATAAAGCATCTACCATCATCTCCCAGCCCCTGCCTGCCTGCCTTCATTCTTGTCTTGTGCCACTTTCTCCCGTGCTTACTTCCTTGCACGTGCCTGTTTCCTGCTGCAAGAGGCATTCTGCAGCACCCCCATCTCTGTTTAGACCGTGGTGTCCCTACACTCCACCGCCCTCAACAATCAACCTCTACTTCTCTCCAGACTGCAAGGGGATCATACCTTCCAGAATGCATCGGTTTTCTACCTCTCATCCCAAGATACGCCAGATTCTTTTACAGCATAAATTTAGAGAACCCCGCTTCCCTTTCTTTGGTGTGCTTTCCTGAATTCTTCATCAGAAACCCATTAGAGTGATTGTCTTATTAGTGCCCATTCTCCCCATCAGGCTGCAGGTTCGTGAGAGCAGGGGCCACGGTCATGTTGGTGAACCACGGTATTCTCAGTGACTATCCATGTGCTTAGAAAGTATTTGCTGAATGAGTAAATGGGTCTGCAGTTCCAACCAAAGCTAGAAGCTTGACTTTGGAAGAATGAAAGTAGATAACGTCTCCAAAGCAGACCCCATAGCATGAGAAAAGAAAGGAAGAACGGAGGCAGAGCTGAAGGATGAATATCGGCACAGGAGTAGGTGAGAGTTCCAGAAATGCTGGGTTTTCACGTGTTTTTACTTACCTCCTATCTGTGTTTCCATCTCTGTGTAGCGTGACTCTCACATCCCTCTCAATTTCTACATTTCTTTACTGACAAGGACAGAGGTAGTGCATTGGACACACTACTAACCAGCATACTCTCTCGGACTTGCAAGGAAATGTAGAGAAAACAATCTAGAAATGGTATCTCAGAAGAAAAAAATATCAAAAATATGAGAATAAATGTGGGAAAAAAATCAATGTTTAAAGACAACTTCTCAACATATTTAGGTATCTCTGGGACCTAAAATTTCATCAGAACTCCCCACACTTCTTTCTTTTTACATTGCTCTGTGTGTGTGTGTGTGTGTGTGTGTGTGTGTGTGTGTGTGTATTCAACAGAAATCTACCAAAAAAAAAATAATAATAATGCTATTGCTAGAATAATGCTACTACAGGGGAGAAAAATGTAATCTTTTCTTCCACCCATCTTAGCTTCATTGGTTGGGGTTCCTATAACAAAAGACAGATGAACCCCCAAAAAAGCAAGCGGAGGTTTATTAGCATGTATATTTCATATATACATGAGAGATACACAGGGAATGAGGGAATCTCAAAGAGACAGCTCAGACCTTTCTTTTATATAACATCTTCAACAAGGATAATAAATGTTTCTAGAAGTGCCAAGACAAAGTAAAAGGACTTTGGGTCATTGGGGGCAACAAATTGTGGGAAGGCCAATAAATGATAGATTTTTGTGTAAATTCCTCTGGTGCTGTTTCCTGAATAAGGGTCTGAAGTTGTCTACAGAGATTGACCTGCGTCCTTTCTGGCAGAGAGGGGAGAAAGGGCACTTTTGTCTTTGTATAATATGATTATGTTGTGTGCTTTTCAGAAACTAGAGGGAAGGCCAGAGCGCTTCTTAATTGCTTTCAGCTCAAAATATTTTAGCATGGCGTGTTGTATTCTCTGCACTGTTCCTGCTGCAGATATCTCTAAAGGCATCAGTCGCATCCACAGCACTACTTGTGGGGAAATATTGAGCAGAACTGGAATCAAATGTATAATTCAGCCCCATAGAATCTGAGCCACAGGACAGAGAGAACTGCCCGGGAGTCAAAGCAGACACGGAGCAGCTGACATTCTAAGAGTCTCCTTCCAGTAGATCGGCGCATAAACTCAAGTTCTTTTCACAGATTTGTCTGTGTTTCTTTTTTGGAAAAAAACATAACCCTGTAGCGAAAATGTCTACTTCACAGTGCACCAAAACATCTGGAGCCTTAGCCAGAAGCAGCACAGACCCAGCCAGAAGCAGCACAGACCCAGGCAGCCTGGTGATGTCCGGCGGGGGCAGCCCATAAAATCCATCAGCATGTGGCCCTGCGAGCCGCCACCAGTAACATATGTTTACATGCTAATGAATGTCAGGCTCATTTAGAACAAATTTGCATCCATCAAAGTCAAACAGCGAGCAGAGCAGCACATTTTCCTGTGTGTCAGTGGCCCCTGAGATACCAGGGAGAACTTGAATTGCCTGACCCCTTCAACTTCCAAGCATCCCAGAGGGAAAATGCAGACCCCAGGAAAGGACTGTGCTGGAAACCATTTGTTCTTACAGATGTCCGGAGTAGTCTTGTGACTGACCCAAAGACTCCCCTCTGAGGGTGGGGGAGACCTAGGTTAGGAGAGGGTGAACCGTGCTGCCTTCTAAGACCTTCCTTCTAAGGGAGGTTGGGAGAAACCCAGAGTAGGTGGAGGTGAGCCATGCTGGCAGGACCTTCCTTCTAAGGGAGGGTGGGGAGACCTAGGGTACGTGGAGGTGAGCCATACTGGCAGGACCTTCCTTCTAAGGGAGGGTGGGGGAGACCTAGAGTAGGTAGAGGTGAGCCATGCTGGCAGGAACTTCCCTCTAAGGGAGAGTGGGGGGACCTAGGGTAGCTGGAGGTAAGCCGTGCGGGTAGGATCTTCCTTCTAAGGGAGGACGAAGTGTGCTTTGCTAGACTCTGCGCTTGAGTCTCAGCGTGGCGGACCCAGATGGGAGCAAGTCACTTCTATCCTATGATTCTGGGTGTCCTCATCTGTCATGGAAGGTTTGGTTAGATGAGCTTAAAGTCACTCCAGTTGCAAAGCTGTGTGACTTGTAGATACATGCCAGTGTGAATGACTCACTTCACTTTTACAAGTTGCACAGATAGCCAGGCTTCCCCTTGTATCAGTCAGGAGGTCCCAGAAGACTTTGTCACAGGCAAAGAGGTGATTAAAAGGAGTCACTGACGGGATTCTTTGGAGATCGGTGGGCAGGGCCCAAGGGAAGTGAGAATAGCACTCCCCAGATTATGGGCAAGGGATGCCTGGGGAGGGGCTGCTAACGTGGACAGGCATGAGTAAGAGAGGACTGAGGACAGCTCCTCTCCCTCCTCCACCTTCTACCTGCTGCCAGCAATGAATCCAACCAGCAGCCCTAGGCCAGGCCAGGCTCCCAGAGTCAGAGCCAGGAAGAAGCCAGGCACATGGAGAAGCCACTGGTCCCCACCAACACCAAGGGTGCAGTAAGAATTTTGATGGAAACATTTAAAAACTCATTCAACAACTTCCTATCTCCCCAACCAGCCTCTACATATGATTCCACCTTTTCCGACTCCTGAGCCATCCTCAGGGGTGTCACAGGGGTGGGGCTGCCTGCTCTGCCCAGGGCCTGGGACCCTCCAACCTTCGGAGGTCTGGAGTCCCCTCTCCCCTCCCTGGCAGCAACTGTCTTCTCTGCTGTCAAATTATCACTTCCATCCTCCCACAACACATGAGAATTTAAGACGGGATTTTGGTGGGGACACAGCTAAACCATATCAAAGGGGGGACCTGGGGCTTCCTCATGGGGCTCTGGCATGAGCTTGGGTGACACAGGTTATAAGACCCCATCTGCTTCAGGTTTAATTGCATACCCCAATATTCCCAGGTTGTAGTCCTAACCAAGGACCTCAGAATGTGTCTGTATGTGGAGATAGGCCTTTTAAAGAGGTGATTAAGGTAACGAAGTCATTAGAACTGATGCCCTTGTAAGAAGAGATCAGGACACAGACATCTATTGAGGGACAACCGCACGAGGACACAAGAGAAGATGCCATCTGACAGTCAAGGAGAGATGCCTTAGGAGGAGCCAGTCCTGAACCCACCTTGACCTTGGACCTCCAGACTCCAGGACTATGAGAAATACATCTCTGTCTTTTCACAAAACTGCCTGTGGCAGCCCAACCAGAGCCATGCGCCATCTTTGGTTCTCAGAAATTCCACTGGTTTTTATACTCCTGGATTTTAGGAGGCCCCTGGATGACCAGCATGTGGCTAAAGTTAGAGAAGGAGTTACTTGTGTAAGAGAGCCCCACACATCTCTGAGTGGACACCGTACAGCCCATGAGATATTGGGTGTAGTACCATCCTCTCTTCCCTAGGATATTAAGAACAATATCACAGGAGGGGTGTACAGCCACAGCCCCTGCGTCACTGGGAGCAATAGCATCTTCTCCCCCTCTCAATATAAGGAACAATATCCCAGGGTGGGTGTACATCCCCTGTGATATTGGGTGTAACGTCATCGTCTCCCAATGCGGATATTAAGCATAGTGTCACAGGGGGGTGTATACCTTCTCCGCTATCGGGAATAATATCCTCTCCCCTCAGGACTGTATGCAAAATATCGAAGGGGTTTTACAACTCTTGCGATATGGGCAGTAATATCATCCTCTCCCCACCTAGATGTTAGGAACTCTATCACAGGCGGCCGTACATTTCTTGCGATATTGGGAGTCATATCCTCTCCCATCATGGATATTAAGAACAATATTACAATGGAGGTGTACCACCCACTGCCATATTGAGAGTAATATGCTCTCCCCTTCGGGATATTAGGAACAATATCGCAGGAGGTGTGTACAACCTCTGCGATATTGGGAGTAATATCATCCTCTCCCCCTGAATATAAGAAACAATATCACAGGAGGATGTACACCCCCTGTGATATTGGGAGTCATATCATTTTCTCTCCCTCTGGATATTTGGAACAATATCACAGTGGGTGTGTACACCCTCTGCGATTTTGCCACTAGTATCATCGTCTCCCTCCCAGGATATAGGGAACCATATCACAAGGAGGTGTACACCCCCTGCGATACTGGGAGTGATATCGTCCTCTCCCTCCCTGGATACTAGGAACAATATCACTAGGGAGTGTACACCTCCTGCAATATGGAGACTAATATCATCCTCTCGCCCCCTGGATATTAGGAACCATATCATAGGGGTGGTGTACACCCCCTGTAAAATCAGAAGAAATATCATCCTCTCCACCTTTGGATGTTAGGGACAATATCACGGGGGAGGTCTACGCCCCCTTCGATATTGGGAGTTGTATCATCCTCTCCCACCCAGGATATAAGGAACAAGACGACCGAAGGGAGGTACACCCACTGCCATAGTTTCAATAATGTCATCCTCTACCCCCTGGCTGTTAGGAATAACATCATAGTGGGGTGTACACTTTCTTCGATATTGGGAGTGATATCATCCCCTCCCCGCTGGATATCAGGAACAAGTCTATTAATTATTAATATTAATAAATATAAGAAAAATTAAGAGTAATCATCGACATTAATAATCACAATAAAGATAGTAAAATAGTTAAAAATGTTAACGATTAGCATTAATAATCAGTAGTAATATCACTACTAATAAAATAATGATATCAGCAATTGTTACTTAAATCAATATTAAGTGATGCTGGTAATAAAATAACAATATTAGCAATTATTTTAAGCATGCATAATCATATATTTAAAATAATTATCCATAACAGTATCCTATTAATAGTATCATTGATAATTGTTAATATCGATCATGGATGTTTAATAATTAATCATATTACTCCTAATACCGCAGGGGGTGTACACCTACCTGTGATGTTGTTCTTAATATCCAGGGACAGAGAGCATGGGATGTTGTTCCTAATTATCAAGGAGGGGAGAGTGCAATATTACTCCCAATATGACAGGGTGTGTACATCCCCCCCAAGGCACTGTTCTTGCCATTCAAAACAAGAGAGGATGACATGACTCCAGATATCGAAGAAAGTGCAAACCCACGTGTGATATTCTTTCTAATATCCAGAAAGGAAGAAGAGGATAGTAATCCTCATATGGCAGGAGGGGTACACTCACTCTGATATTTTTCCAAATATGCCGGGGGAAAAGAGAATAATTGCATTCCCAATATCGCACCAAGGGTTGTACACCCCGTGTGAGATGGTCCTTCATAATGTTTCAAGGCGGGAGGGATGATATTATGACATATATGGCAGAAAGTGTACACTCCCCAGGGATATTGTTCCCATGATCCTGGAGGGAAGGGGATGATATTACTTTAAATATTACAGAAGGTGTACATGCCCCCAGTGATATTGTTTCTAATTTCCACGTGGGAGAGGAAGATATGACACCCAATAATGCAGGGAGTACAAACAGTCCTGGGATATTCTTCTTAACATTCAGGGAGGAAGAGGATATTACTCCCAATACAGACGGGTGTACACCCTCTGACGGTGTACACACTGAGGGTATACACCCATCTGTGAAAGAGTTCATAATTTCCAGAGAGGGAGATGATATTACTCACAATATCATAAACAGGCTGTGAGTCCACCATGGCCCCTAATAGCCAGCGGGAGGAGAAGGGGTGGCTATTAGTCCCCACCTTGTGGGGGTGCCTCACCCCCCTGCGAGGTGACTCCTAATAGCCAGAGGGGGAGAGGGGGTGGCGATTAGTCCCCACCTCGCGAGGGGTGCCTCACCGCCCTGCGATGTGGCTCTTAATATTCGGGGGGGAGAGGGGGTGGCTATTAGTCCTCACATCGTGGGGGAGGTCCTAAAATAAAATATATGTTAACTATTTAAAGGTGTGAATTTTATTACATATAGAAAAATGTGCGTTTAGCGTACAAATGTGCGCATTTATGTCAAATACATGAAAACACATAATCCAGGTGTTTCGGTTCATACCACTGTAGAGACTTTTCGGTTTCTTTTCATACAACTGCCCAACTGGGGCCCAGAGCCAACACCCACCAGCTGTGTCACTGCGTCTGTTGTTTTACTGTCACACACCGGCCCTACCCCACAAAAAAAAAAAAAAAAAAAGCCATGGCATTTAATAAAAAATTAATTTTACAACGTTATTAGAGATGACTTGTAGTCCTCTTTGAAGAGACTGCAGCATGTGAAGGATTTCAAATACAACTGTGTTCTGGGTCTCCTGATCTAAGGACCTATCCGCACTGGTGGCTTTAGCAGTGCTTCATGCAAACTTCCAGAAGGCATGTGTGTCATGTCTAAGAGCAAACTAGAGTTCACGCCTCAGCACTGTGTGCCTCTTCTTTCTTCCGTCCCACGGGCACCGTCTTCTCCCAGGGAGCTGGTGCTGTGCTCTGAGGCTCTGTCCCACCAGTCCCTGCCAAGTCCCTGGGGCCACTGTGGAGAACCAGCCTCCGTCTGTCAAAGTGTGTTGTGCAGAAAACAACTCATCCAAATCTGTTTAAAAACCACACATTTGCGACGCCTATAGGCCTCAGAAGGTGGAGGCAGACAGGTAAAGGCAGCTGCCATGGGGGCTGAAGTTCAAGCCGGTCTGTCCGGCGACTGATGGGCACTGTCTGCAGTGAGCCACTGCACATTTAGCGAGGCTGTCTGGCCCCTCACCTCTGCCAAGCCTCCACCCGTCGAGTCTGGCCTGGATTCTCACACGCCTGCACAGCCTTCATCTGGTTCATAACTCAGCTCACAAAGGGCCCCATACAAAGGCCCCCGTACCGCGGCAAGGACGGCGGTGGTCACACCTGTGGTCATTTATCCTCTCTGCATCTAGCTCCTCTTCCTGAGGCAACAGCACCTCTGAAGTCACAGCCTGGCCTCCCAACTCTTCCCCGTCCCGGGCTTCTTGGCATGTTGCTCTGCTGCACACACCTCAGCAAATACTGCTGATTAGCCAGAATCACCCAGAAATCTCTTAACCTTGATTCTGACTGCTTTTATAATTTGTAATATTTGTACTTCTGGTGTGATTTGAGGAACAACAAATTTTAAAATTAGAGAAGATGTGGTTTTTATTCTCTCCTTTCTACTTGCAACCTTGAAAATTCAAGTAGCAGCAAGGGTTTGTTGAGAGTAACTTCCACCAAATAGAACCTATTACAAATGTACTACAGAGTGTCAAATAACCACATAGATGTAAAATAGAGATGCAGACACAGATATAAAATCCAATGGTTAAACCAAACTGAGAAATGCTTGCCAGTTTGATAGGACTTCTGAAACTTGACAAAAATGTTGGCTAAGGGATACAAGATGTTATGAGATGAGTGAGATGCTTGGCCTAGAACCACAGGCTCTCTCCTCTTTACAGCAGAAAATCCATAAGGAAGTCAAATCTGAAAGAACCAGGTACCATTGAACGGCATCATCAGTCGTCCTTCCCATCCCTCGGCCAGCTGAGGTGAGTGCAGACAGTCGTTCACCAACATCCATCATCCATCCTCCAGGCCATGGCTACACTTTACTCCCAGGCTCCCTGTCATTATGTAGATTAGGTAAATCCTAGCCACTCTCACCTTAAGCCTACCCCTGCCAGCGTGGCAATCACCCAGTCCCAACCACAGCAAGGACAGCCGTGTCCGTGGGAACACAGAGCAGCGGTCTGAAAGGAACCTGGATCTCTGAATACCTCATGGAGCAGTCACCAGCCTGGAACATCCTCCCTGACGGCTTTGCAAGACAGAAAAACTCCTTGGTTCCTCAAGCTACAATACTGCAGAGTCTCAGGTCACAGCATCCTTATCTACCCTCGTCAGGAACCGTTCAATGCTCATCAAGACATGAGAACAAAACTGCAGTGGCACAGTCACACTCGACGCAGACCACCTGCTGCTCACATTCATCGTATTAACACCAAAAAGCCACCGTGGTGGATATCCTGGATGTGGACACTCGGCGGCTTTTTGCTGGAGATGCGCTTTGTGCATTTATCGCACGACCATCTTGGCATCAGGAGCTGCAGCGCAGATGGCAGCTGTGCATGTCACAGGGAGTCTTATTCGCTGGAATCTCAGCCAGCTCCCAGCATCAGCTCCCACAGGGTCCTCTCCTCCGGGAGCACGTGCTTGGACGCCACAGTGTCCTGTGGATCCACAAAACCGCGCTGTCCTCCCTGGCCACTGTGCCTGTCCACTGTGCCTGTTGCGGCTCCGATAGTCCTCCGTGTCTACCTGTTGGGGCTCGGATAGGCCGCCTTGTCCGCCTGCGAGTCCCGTGCACTACAAGATTACGCCATTCCAAGGCTGCTCGATGAGGCTTCACACGGGGGCATTGTATTTCATTCACTGCTAGGTTCTACACTGACTTTTATGACCCCGGGGAAGGACTAAGACTTAAATAGAACAGCGGCTAGGTGATACAAACCGCCGCTGTAATCAGAACATACCAAGACCAGGCCACAGGAAGGAAGAAGCAGCCCTGGGCCGCAGCCTGTTACCAAGTCGCTGACATCTCTGTCCAACATGGATAAAAAGACCCTCTTTCCTCCGAAGTCTAAAGCAACATATCGGCCCATCTAACAGTAATTCTGTTGTACATTTAACTTCATCTTGCCCTTCTAAGTGACTGTTCACGGTCTTAACACCTGAACAAGAATTTCTCAGTTGCTGAACCACTGTTCGTTATTCAGCAGATAAAATGGCAGCAGATTGCACCCCAGGAAGAAACACACCCAGTCACGGGCACAGAACGGGACATCAGCACAAACCGTTTCCCAGAAAAAAACGCATCTCTGCTTTGGGACATACCATCCCCGGTCTCCATGAGCTCGGCGTTGCAGTACTTGGGCGCTGTCCGGGACCCCGTGGAACCCTGTGGTCGCTCCATCTGTATGGAGTGCTCTGAGGTGTACGTGGTTACGTCAGGAGGTGCAGAATGATTATCTGTAAAGAAGCACATCGTGAGTGTTTCTGGTGGTTGTGGCGTTTGCTCTGCAGGTTGAGCAAGCCATAGCTCAGGAAGAGACGGGAGCGCAGACGCTCACCCTGGGGGTGCCGTGAGAAGCCAAAGCCGATCTCAGCCACGTCTGCCACAAACATCTGGCACAAAGGGGGACCCCAGCATAACTCATGTTGCCGAAAATGGAGTAGAGTTCGGTGAAACCTCAATTTCCTAACAGGAGCCACGTCAGCGGCATTTTAACTAGAATAACGTTAGACCGGCAATGGCAGGGCGCCAGGAAGCGTGTGTGTGTTCATGGAAGGGTCCCGTTTCCTGTCGGCCACCGTCCACACAGCCCAGGGCTTTACTCGCGCTTTGGAGCCCAGGGCCTGGAAATGGAAACCCAGCTCTGAAAACTTCTGGGGATTTGGGGATGTCCCTAAAGCTCTCCGTGCCTCAGTTTCTTCATCAAATGGGAACAGTAATGGCTATGACCATGTAGGATCGGGGCGGGGGGGTTGGCCAGTGTGACTATGTTGTGCCTGGACTCCTTAGAACACTCACGCACACATGATCACAGATGCTAAGTTCTCATTCACAGGCTTCTGATTATCTCAGAAGGTCAAATGCACATCTGACTTTTTACTTCTCTTCTTTTGCCACACAAAATATTTCTGCTCTTCAAGTTTCATTATTTTGTCACAGCTTTTCCAAAAAACTCTCAAACTTATAGAAAATTTCCAGATAGTCTAGGAGGATTATCTTTGTGCCCAATTAGAAATTACCGGAACGCGATCAGCCGAGAGTTACATTTGGGTCACACTGAGCCCTGACGTACATGAGTTAGGAGCCCCTCATAGTTTGGATAAATTAATTCTTTGTACTAAAACTTCCTCCAGTATTGAAAGGGTAAACCCACAAAGGGAGGCCCAAGTGCAGTGATCCATTTATTCAAAAATATGTGTTTTCCTTGGTAAGATTCTGTGCATTTTCTTAAAATTGAATAAAATCCGAGGATACAAATGCTTCCACCAAGTGGCAGAGGCGGTGTCTGGCCTCCCCGTTCACGTCTGGCAGAGCCTTGGCCACTATCCTGCAATCCAATATACACATGGAATTTTATTATGGAAAAATACGTAGCAGTCACACATTTCTGTTCAATGTTTAGCCTGCTGTGATTTCAGGTAGGGTTATTAATTCACATAAACGAGTGTACATGTTCCTGAAACTGTGTCAAACTGAAGTTTAACACTGCTTTGCATTTGAGTACTACTTTGCAAACTTTTAAAGAGTATTTCTGTTTTCTCCTTTATACTCACAACAGTTGAGAGAGAAAAATTATTGTTTTCAATTTTTTTTCCCTCACTCAAGCCTAAAGCAGGAGAAGGGACTTCAAGATCCCAGCAGCAGTTATTGGGAAAAGTGAGACAGACCCAGCTCTCCTGACAGCAAACTCCTGTTCCAGACAGAAAACAGTTGACGCTTTCAGTGTCAGTGAGCACCGAAGGGGCTGGGACCCAAGTCAATCCCAAACACCTCTGGGTGTGAAGGAGTCAGTGATCTAGAAGTGAACATTCTGGGGTTCTGGGGTGTCTGTCGGCTATCTGATCACACATGACGTCCACCTGCTTCCCACTGAGGGTTTTGCAGAGATCAGGCTTTCCTGTGGTAGCTGGTGCCGGGAGGGTCTGAGCCTGCGGCTCGTGCTCCGTCATCGGCGAAGTGGTACACAGTCATCTCCGGTTACTGCTTTAATAGAGACACACACCAAAACCTATTCAACCCAAGTCCCATACTTGATGGAAAACATTTTCTCCTGAACCATTCAAAGGCAGAGCGACGCGAGGCTCATCGTGGCTCCCCCACGTGTCGACTCTAGCTCTAGTAATTCTCACTTCACTCCTTTTCCACGGCATCTTCAAACGTTGTAGGGCAGTGATCCTAACTTTGCTCTTTTTCTAATACAGAGGATCTCCCTTGTCATAGAACCTACACAAGACAGTGCGCCACGCCCAAGAAATCTGAACACCTGTGGCAGACAGCAGCGTAAAGCGGCCGTGCTTAAAGCCCTCGTTTCCTTAAATGACTCCCGTGGTCAGGAGGAGCACACTTTAAAACCCTGTCCTGTTGACTGGGACTGTTAAGGTTTCACGCAGGAGCATAAGTGAGAAGAAAAGATAGAAGCGGATATGGCTGCAGGATTCCCCAGGAACACGAAAGGACTTATAAAACAGAAGGCCCCTGGAATTCGGATATGGCTGCGGGATTCCCCAGTAACAAGGCCCCTGGAATTCCAGCTGTGGGAGGAACCTGGGCATGAGAAAAGCAGTACAGCAGCTTCCAGAAACAATCCAACCAAAGCACCCCAGGGGCCAGAGGGGCTCTGCGCTCTTTCCACTAAGGGATTCCACAGCCAAGATACAAACAGAGGAAAACGTGCACACACAAAGGGGTTTAGACAACAGGCACAGAAAGACACTGTGAAGCGTGCTCACCCATGGGGGTCTGGGCCATGACATCCGCTAGCCTGTGGGCAGCTCTGCTGCCCCCGCTCTGCGTGGAGGACGAGGAGGTGGTGGACGTGGTGGAGCCGTGGATGGCCTGACTGATCCAGTGCTCCACTTTGATGCTGCCCTGGCTGGAGGTCGGGGCGCCCTGGGAGTCCACCTGCACTGAGCCTTCATCTTCTGAGCCATAAGAGGTATCTGTGTAAGAAGAAAGGCAATTTGCTATATGCTGTAGCAAAAACAGGCACTACAATCTCAGTCCCTCCAACACAGATTTACTTCACGCAAGTCTGAACAGTTGTTTAATGACTTTTTGCCGTAGACACTCTTGAGAATTTAAACCACTTTTCAGATAATGAACCATTTATTTTAGCATAATGAATTTTGCTTCCAAAGCACCTTATACAAACATGCTATAAGATGTTTGATACTGTCATCTCAAAGATGCACTGACACATTTCCTCTACACAGCAGTTTGGGAAGAAACCAAGTGTTTTCTTGTGTCAGTCAGAAAGTGAGAGGGCAAGGGGAGGCGGAGGGCCTGTGCAGCTCTCAGGAGTCTCAGTGTGACTATGTTTAGCCCCGGTTAGTCCTGAGATGCTCTTCTGGGCTCTGATTTATTTCTACGTTGGTGTGTGTGTTAGATACCCTTGCAGGTGATTTTTGCATCTGTGTGTTAGTTACCCATAGAGCTGATTTGTTTCTACATCGGTGTGTTAGATACCCATGCAGGTGATTTCTGCGTCTGTGTGTTAGTTACCCATACAACTGATTTCTTTCTATGTCAGTGTGTTAGATACCCATGCAGCTGATTTATTTCTACATCGGTGTGTTCGATACCCATGCAGCTCTCTAAGGATCAAGACGCTGATGATGGTAACAGGAGGGAAAGCAGAATGTGCCTCACATAGAGCGGCCCCTCCACCTCCCCGCTTTCCTCTGGGGCACACAACAAACCCTCATGTTACATTTTGCACTCAAATCTATTCACCTTTACACTATTCGTTTCTTATACATTGTCATTATTGATTTTTCTATCTGTACAAATTGGATATCTTGGATTATGAGAAAATACATCCCTTTTTTCACTATAATTCGCGAGAACATTTTTCATTTAATAACTTTTCATGCAGCACCAAGGTTTTTGGGAATAAATTGCTGCTGTATTTGTTAAACTTCAACGTAAGAATGACACTCAGAATCCTACCTACAAGTGAGTGATGGGAGGCGCTGGCTCAGGTGAGCAGCTCCAGATCATTGGGTGAGAGAAGGAGTCACAGCAAATAATCTTAAGACACTGGTTTGCTTCTTAAAAGACAGTAAGGGCAAACAATATTCACACTTATTACCACTGTCACATGACTTACGCTGTTTGGGAATTTTTTAAAAAGTTTACTTGTTAGACAAGCAATAATATTAGGAGCCTGAAAATTCTCTATCATCTTGCTTTTTTTTCTTTTGAGACAGAGTCTTGCTCTGTTGCCCAGGGTGGGGTGCAGTGGTGTCATCTCTGCTCACAGTAACCTGTCACTCCCCGGCTCAAGTGATTCTCTTGCCTCAGCCTCCCAAGTAGCTGAGATTATAGGCAAGTGCCACCATGCCTGGCTCATTCTTGTATTTTTAGCAGAAACGGGGTTTCACCATATTGGCCAGGCTGGTCTCGATCTCCTGACCTCGTGACCTCATGATCTGCCTGCCTTGGCCTCCCAAAGTGCTGGGATTACAGGCATGAGCCACTGCGCCTGGCCGACCCTGCCTTTTAAGAAAACTTACACAATTTATATAAAAGTAAAAGTAAAACTGACACAGCCTTGAGACTTTTGAGAAAGGTACACAACCAGGTGTCCATTTGGAGCACAACCATCTCCCCAGAACGTCTTCTCAAAACCCTTTCCAATCTTTCATTCCTCACTCCCACCTACCTTTTCCAAGAAACCTGCAGAATAATGTGATATAGACACTCGACAGAATAGCAGCAAACCAAGCAAGCAGCATATGAAATGGATGATACAGCATGACCAGTGGTGACTAGAATTACACACCATGGGGACAGGAAGTCAGGTTGATTTAACATTCAAAACTGAATTAATGTCATACGCGGTAAAGAATTACGGAGTAGAACCGCGTGTTAACCTTAGGAGACATAGAAAAGTACTGACAAATTCAAGAGAACGAAACTCAACAAACCATGAATAGAAGGCAATTTCCTCAACCTGTTAAAGTACATTCCTGAAAAGCCACAGCTAACATTGTATTTAATGGTAAACAATAGAATGCGTTTTCCCTAAGATGGAGAACAAGACAAAGATGTCCCCTCTTGCCACTTTTATTCAACATTATCTGGCAGGTTCTAGCTGGTGAAATAAATTAACAAGTTTAGTAATAAAGACATCCAGATTAGAAAGGAATAAAAGTGTCTTTATTCATAGATGACCTGACTTTGGCATGTAGAAAATAGCAAGAAGTACACCAAAAATTACTAAAACAAAGTTTGATGGGATCATAGGACACAAGATAAAGATATACATATACTAGCAATAAAAAACCTGAAAATAAAATTAAGAAAATCGTTCCATTCACAATAGCATCAAAAGCAGAAGACATTCAGCTGAACTTCTAACAAAAAGGTGCAAAATGTGTACAATGACAACTATAAAACATTACGGAGAGACATTAAAGATCCAAATAAATGGAAACTAAATAAATGGAGGCAGATTCATGATCGTGAATTCGAAAACGCAGCATTATCAAGACAATTCTTCCAAAACTGTTCCATTAATTCAAGGCACTGCCTAATAAAATCCCAGAAGGCTGTGTGTGAAATGGAAAGCTTATTCTCAATTTTATCTGGAAATACAAAGGACCTACAATAGCCAAAATAAATTTGAAAAAGGGAAACAATGTTGGAAGACTTCACTATCTGATTTCAAAACTTTACATAAAGTCATAGTTATTAAGGCAGTGGTATTCGCACAAAAATAGATGTATACATCAAAGGAACAGAATTAAACTCAGAAATAAAGCCTTATATTTATGATTAATTTATTTTTGACAAAGGTCTCAAGACAATTCAGTAAAAGAAAGGTAGTTTGTTTTTTCAACAAATGTTGCAGTGGCAACTGGGTACCCACACACCAAAAAGAAAAACCGTGGGGGAAAGAATCCCCCAAACCAAACGAAAACAAAAATCCGACTTAGATCTTTACTGCACACACAAAAATTAACTCCAAATGGATCACAGACCTAAATGAAAGAACAGTAAGACCATGACACTTCTAAAACTCCCAAAGACACAACCCATGAAAATTAGTGAAATGGACTTCATTAAAATAGAAAACTAGTAAGTTTTAAAAGATGATTATCTCCCTATAACTAATGTAACAAATTACCTTGATCTTAGTGGCTTACAACAAGACAAATCTATTATCCTATTGATGAAGAAGTCAGAAGTGTAAAATCTAAGTGTCAGCAGAACTACGTTCCTTCTGGAGGCTTCAAAGGAGAATCCATTTCTTTACCTTTCCCAACTTTTAGAGGCCACCTGTGTCCCTGACTCATGGCCCCTCTTCATCTTTAAAGTGCATCAATCCAGTCTCCAGTTCTTTTCTCTTTTAAGGACCTTCTTGATTACAGTGGGTCTACCTACTTAAACCAGGATAATGGTCCCATCTCAAGATCTTAAATTAATCAGCTGCAAAATGCCTTTTAACCACTTCAGACAACAGGTTCATAAGTTCTGGGGAATAGGACCTGGGTATCTTGGGGGAAAGGCTTTGTTCTGTCTGCTACATAGTAGTTTGTTCTTTCACTGAGAAACGTTACATCTGTAAAACTCTTATATTCAGATTGCATAAGGCACCTGTAACCCATAAGATGACAACCAACCCATTTACAACATGAGCAAAAAATCTGAACATTTTACCAATATATACAAATGGCTATGAATAGGAATTAGCACATTAAAAGCTAATAAGCACATTAAAAATGCTTAGCATCATTCATTGTTGCAAAGTAAATACACAATGATATACCATTCCACATCAATTAGAATGACAAAAATAAAAATAACAGTAACTATTGGTGGTGATGATGTGGAGAAACTGGGATGAGCATATGCTGCTGGTGGAAATGTGAAATGGTGCAGTTATTTTGTAAATAATTTGGCAGTTTTTAAAAAGCTAAACCTAAACTTACAATAAGACTCAATCATGCTACTTGGCATCCACTTAAGATAAAAGAAATTATATGCATACACAAAGATATGTACATTAATGTCAATGGCAGCTGAATATGGAAACAATGAATAACCAACTGGTAAATGAATAAACAGAATGTGTCATATCTATCAAATAGAATATAAATAAATAATAAGAAATAAACTACTGGTGCATGGTACAGCAAGGACTTCAAAACAGGTAAAGGAGGCATAGAGAAGTGTGTACATTGTATGATTTTATATCATAAAATTATAAGATCATAAAAAAACCAAAAACCATAAAATCAGAGTAAAATATTCTATGATTTTATATTCTAGAAAATTTAGAGTGCACTGTTATGATTTCTAGGGTTCTTTTCCGTAGAGCTAACCTTTCATCTGATATCCTTTGCAATCAGCCAAGTACATTCTTTAGCACGTTTATAGTGTAGTTCTGCTGATAACACATTCTCTCAGCTTTCATATTTGGGAATGTGTTGTTTCACCCCTGTTTATAAAGGAGATTTTCCCTGGATATGAGTTGACAGGCCTTTCTCCTGCTTTTAGTGCTTTAAAAAAATGTCTTTCCATGGTCTTCTGGTCTCCACTGTATCTTCACAGAAGTCACGCGTTTTTGAAATGCTTCTCTGGTATGTAACGTGTCTTTTCCTTCTGAGTCCTTTCAGGATCTCCTCTTAATCTTGGGATTTCAGTACTTTGGCTATCATGAACTCGGATGTGCTTCTTGCTATACTTGTTCTGCTTGGAGTTCACTGAACTTCTCGGGGCCGGACACAGGTGTTTGACATCAATCTGAGAAAATTTTGACTCCTGTTTTCAAAGGTTCTTGCTCTTCTCTCTCTTTTCCTTCTTGTATTACAAGTATATTGACGTATCACAGGAGCTTGAGGTTCTGTTGGCTTTCCTTTCATTTTGTTTCTCTGGGCTTCACTTTGGTTAATTCCTTTTCATCTCCCTTCGAGCCCACAGACTTCATCTTCCTTCTCCAACCTGTTAAGCCCATCAGCGCCATTTCATCTCAGTGTCATATTTTCCAGCTTCATAGTGATGTCTCATGTATACCCTATATATGCACAGCGTCTCCTATCATGGACATTGCCTACCAGACTGGTACATTTGTCACAACTGATACTTCTACAGTGAAACATCATTACCACTCCAACTCCATCATTCACATCAGGGTTCATTCTTGGTGTTGTACAATATATGGCTCTGGACAAATGCATAACATGTATCCACTATTACAGTATCATACAGAGATCACATGATACTAAAAACTCTCCTGCTCTGCCTATTCATCCCTGCCTCCCCCTGGCAACAACTGATCTTCTTACAGTCTCCATAGTCTTGCCTTTTCCAGGATGTTGTAAAGCTGGAATCATACAACAACCTTTTCAGATTGCTTCTTTCACTTAGCAATATGCCCTTTAAGTTTCCTCCGTGTCTTTTTATGGATAGCTCATTTATTTTCAGCCTCAAATAATATCCCATTGTCTGGATGTACCACAGCTCACTTATACATTCACCTACTGAGGGGCATTTTGGTTGCTTCCAAGTTTTGACATCTATGAATAAGGCTGCTCTAAATATCTACTTGCAGGCTTTTGTGTGTAGACATAAGTTTTCAACTGCTTTGAGCAAATGCCAAGGAGTGTAATTGCTTTATCATATGGTAAGAGTATAGTTTTGTAAGAAACCACCAATCTGTCTTCCTAAAGGCTGTTCTATTTTTATTAAGACCCGCCATGAATGAGAGAGAATTCCCACAGCTCCACATCTTCACAGGCTTTGGTGTTGATAGTGTTCTGGATTCTGGTGTAGTGATATCTTACTGTTGCTTTCATCTGCATTTCTCTATGACACGTGATGTGAAGCATCATCTCATACGTCGATTTGCCATCTCTATATCTTCTTAGATGAGGCATCTGTTAGTCTTTGACCCATTAATGTGATGAATTACGTTAATTGGCTTTTCAATGTTAAACCGGCTTTGGATACGTGAAATTCCATGTGGTTTTAGTGCACAATTTTTGCTAGATTTGCTAATATTTTATTGAAGATTACTGCATCTATGTTCATGAGAGATGTTCTGTAGTTTTCTTGTAATATTTTGTTATTAAAATGGTATTTGATATTAAAATGATGCTGGCTCTATAGAATGAGTTAAGAAGTATTCCTCAGCTTCTATGTTCTGAAAGAGATTGTAGATAATTGGTATAATTTCTTCTTAGATATTTGGTAGAATTCACCAGTGAACCCATCTGGGCCTGGCACTTCCTGTTTTGAAAGGTTATTAACCACTGATTCAATTTAACAGATACAGGCCCATACAGATCGTTTCTTCCTGTTCAAATTTTGGCAAATTCTGTCTTTAAAGAAATTGGTTCATTTCATCCACGTTATCAAATTTGTGGCCATAGAGTTATTCATAATTTTTATTATCCTTTTAATGTCCATGGGATCTGTAGTTATGTCCCTTATTTCATTTCTGATATTGGTAATTTATCTGCTGTATTTCTTTTTCTTGTTAGAGGCTTACAGATTTTCTCTCAAAGAACCAGCTTTTGGTTTCATTGATTTTTCTCTACTGATATTCTGTTTTCAATGTATTGATTTCTGCTCTTTCATTATTTGTCTCCTGCTTAGAATTTAATTGGATGTTCTTTTTCTAGTTTTCGAAGGTGGAAGCTGATTGATTTTAGATCTTATTTTTAACGTATGCATTTAAATCTATAAATTTCCCTATAAACATTACTGTCACTGCAGCTCACAAATTTTAACAAGTTTTCATTTTCATTTACTTCAAAAATTCAAAGAAATCTTCAGGTTTCTTCCTTGAACAATGTATTATGTATAAGTGTACTGTTTAATATCCTAATATATTTTCCAGTCGTCCATTATTGATTTCTACTTTACTGTGGTTGAGAACATACTTGTTTGATTCCTATTCTTTTAAATGTGTTAAGGTGTGTTTAATGGACCACAACATGGTATGTCTTGGTGAATGTTGTGTATTCTGCTGCTGTTGGAGGAAATAGTCTATAAACTTCAGTTACATACAGTTGACTGAGGATGCCGATTTCAATTTTGTCCTTACTGCTTTTCTGGCTACTGAATTGGTCCATTTCTGATAAAGGGGTGTTAACGTCTCCAACTATAATAGTGGGTTAATTATTTCTCCTTGAAGTTTATCAGTTTTTACTTTGGAATTCTGATACTTTGTTAGCAAAAGTACATTTAAGGATTGTTACATCTTCTTGGAGTATTGACCTCTTTATTACGTAATAGTCATCTCTGGTAACTTTCCTTGATGTAAAGTCGACTCTGTCTAAAATTAATATCACCACTTCCATTTTTCAAAATGAGTGTTGGCCGGGCACGGTGGCTCATGCCTGTAATCCCAGCATTTTAGAAGGGCAAGGCAGAATGATCACCTGAGGTCAGGAGTTCAAGACCAGCCTGGCCAACACGGTGAAATCCCATCTGTACAAAAATAGAAAAAATAAATAAATTACCCAGGCATGACGACAAATGCCTGTAATCCCAGCTACTCGGGAGGCTGAGGGAGAATCACTTGAACCTGGAAGGCAGAGGTTGCAGTGAGATATCAGGCCATTGCACACCAAAAAATTAGTGTTAACATTTATATCTTTTGCCATCCCTTTACTGTTGATCTATATGTATGTCTTTATATCTAAAGTGGATTTCTTATAGATAATATATAGTTCGGTGCATTTGGACTGACATTGAAAGTAATAATATACAGTTGAATTAACATCTACCATATTTGTTACTATTTTCTATTTGTTGCCCTTGTTCTTTGTTTTTGTCTTTCACTTTTTTTTCCTTGTGGTCTTTATTGAGCATATTCTATGATTTATTTTCTTTCCTTTCTTAGCATATCAGTTACTTTTTTTTTTTTTTTTAAGTGGCTGCCTTGGAATTTGCAATATAAATTTACAAGTAACCCAAGTCCACTTTCAAATGACACTACACTGGTTTCTTGATAATGCAAGCACACTATAATAACAAAATAACCCTAATTCCTAATTGCTCTCTCCCATCCCTTGGGTATCACTGCTCTCATTCATTTCACTTATATTTAAGTGTGTGTATATGACATATACATAAGCATATAATACAGTATATTTACCGTCGCTATTATGAATGAACTGTTAAGTTAGATCTGTTAAGAAAAATGAAAGATTTTCTTCTACCTTCACTATTTCTTCTTTAATGCTTTTTGTTTTTCTATTTATTTTTTTAAACAGACAAGGTCTTTCTCTGTTGCCCAGGCTGGAGTGGAGCAGCATCATTATAGCTCACCGCAGCCTTGAACGGGATCCTGGGCTCAAGAAGTGACCCGTCTCAGCCTCTCAAAGTAGCTGGCACTATAGGTGTTGGCCACCACGTTTGGCTTTTTTTTTAATGAGACAGAGTCTCACAACGTTGCCCAGGCTGGTCTCAACTAAGCGGCCTCCAGCTCTACTCCCATCTTTGCCTCCCAGAGTGTTAGGATGACAGCTGTGAGCCCTGTAAACAGACTGTGCTCTTCCTTTCTTTGTGCACAGCTGAGTTACTGACCTCTACTATTTTCTCTAGAGAACTTTGAACATTTTTTGCAAGGCAGGTCTACCGGCAACAAATTTTTCAATTTTTGTAGGAGAAGGTCTTTTCTTTTTCTTCACTTTTGAAAGATAATTTCACAGAGTATAGACTTCTAGGTTAACGGAATTTTTTTCCTCTCAATAGTTTAAATACTTCACTCCACTTCTTGCTTTCATGGTTTTTGAGGGGAAGTTGAAAATAATTCTTATCTTTGATCCTCCATAGGGAAGGAGATTACTCTGGTTTCTTTGCTTTTTAATCTTTGATTCACCATAGTTTCAATATTTTATGCCCAAATAGAGTTTATTTTTGTTTTGTTTTTGTCGTCATCGTTTTTACATTTATCCTTCTTGGTGTTTCTTGAGCTTCCTGGATCTATGGTTTGGTGTCTGGCATTAATCTGAGGAAATTCAGCTATTACTGTTACAAATATTTCTTCTGTTCCTCTTTCTTCCCCCTTGTATTACCGTTATGCATATTTTATGCCTCTGTGGAAGTCCCATAGTGCTTGGATACTCCGTTCTTTTTTGCTTTTCAGCTCTGGAGGTTGGAGTTGGGTATTTCCCTTTCTCCCAGGTCAGAAGGCTCTGATAAAATCCCACCAGGTTAGTCTCCACTTAACTAGCTTCTCAGGAAGGTGGACCTAGTGAAGAGTGCACTTGCATATTGAAAAATGATTCCTATTCTCTTTCCCCTGTAGTAAGTATGAGGGGATTTTTCTCTGATGTTTACTTCGAGAACCTGATTGAGCTTCTGATGATACAACTCACAAAAGCATGAGACCCATATGCACAGGCCTCCTGGAGGTTTTAACTCTCAGACGTGGCCACAGCTCACTGCAGCAATTTGTCAATTCCAGTTCAGGGTTTCCAATCCCAGCGTGGGTTCCTTGGAGCATTGTGCTCCAGTGTATGGTGATTCATCTGCTTTACCTGTCCAGCCAATCTGGGGACAGTGGCTTGCCGGTGACCTCACGTCTCTTGCAGGTTTAAGAAGAGCTGCTGATTTTTCAGTTTGCTCAGCTTTTTACCTGTGAGGAGGGAGTGACAATTCTCAAGATTATCGTGTACAGAACCTGAAATTCCCCAACTCCATTATAGTGAAAAGTGTCTTCCCTTCCTCTGGCTCAAGAATTAAAATATTTTCATTCTCTGACACGTTGTACTCTGATTCCCTAAATATTTATAATTGTAGATTTAAAAACTCAGTTTTCTGCTGTATCAGACATGTAGACTGGCACTTTCCAACAGAATTATGAGAGTCCTGTTATAGAACTTGAAACCTTCCTTGTAGCCTCATAACCTTCCTTGTAGCCTCATATAAATATATAAACAGGTATAATTAATTTTACTGGTATATTTTTAACTCAAAATGCTCATACTATACTTGCAATAAGAAATACAAATAGGCCGGATGCGGTGGCTCAAGTCTGTAATCCCAGCACTTTGGGAGGCCGAGGCGGGTGGATCACGAGATCGGGAGATCGAGACCATCCTGGCTAACACGGTGAAACCCCGTGCCTACTAAAAATACAAAAAATTAGCCAGGCGTGGCAGCGGGCAGCAACTTGGGAGGCTGAGGCAGGAGAATGGCATGAACCCGGGAAGCGGAGATTGCAGTGAGCCGAGATCACGCCACTGCACTCTAGCCTGGGCAACAGAGCTAGACTCCGTCTCAAATTAAAAAAAAAAAAACAAATACAATATTTTCTATTTTTTATATTAACTGGCATGTCTTTCACGCAGCAAATCCAGTTCAGACCAGGCACACGTCATGTGCTCAGCCGCCGCATGTGGTGAGTGACAGAGACCATCCTGCATGTGTGTGCACTTTTTACTGCCTTTTTCTTGACCACAGATTCTACCCCCCGTTTCTCTGTGTATGCGGTGATTATTTGCTGAATATTACACATTGTGGGTAACTTGTTGAGCACACTCAGGATCCCTAACCTCCCTCTGAAGCTTTCCAGCTCTTGTTTTAGCAGTTAGCACAGGCACGGCTGGGTCATCGTGACATGGGCAGGCTTGGTTGGATTCGCTGTTGGTGTGAATCTGTGGAGAGCTCCCATCCTGCACCCACTTGGGTCTCCCCCTCCTGGACGTGGTAAGATGGCCATGCTCCGCCCACACCTGAGCTCTCTCTGATCTCCCCCTCCCGGACATGGTAGGACGGCCATGCTCCGCCACACCTGAGCTCTCTCTGATCTCCCCCTCCCGGACATGGTAGGATGGCCATGCTCCGCCACACCTGAGCTCTCTCTGATCTCCCCCTCCTGGACGTGGTAGGGTGGCCATGCTCCGCCACACCTGAGCTCTCTCCGAGCTCCGCCTTCTGGATGTGGTAGGATGGCCATACTCCGCCCACACCTGAACTCTCGGCACCACGGTCTGCAGGTGTTCTCCAGAGGGCAAGTGTACTGTGGGTGCATCTCATTCATTCTCCTGCCCTCGCCCTCAGGTTCTGGCTGGTACAGCTGTGGTCACAGACTAAAAACAGCCACCTCATTCGTTTTGTGCAGTTTTACAGTTGTTTAGGGCAGATGGGTGATTTGGGTCCCTGTTCTCTCATCATGGCTAGAAGTAGTTTTGGCAAATTATTCTTTTATCTTTACATTCGGAAACTAAAGGAAAGTTTCACCCATAGAATACTAGCGTTGCGACAATCCTAATGAGAGTTTCTCCAGAAACTAGGATCCAGGTCAGCAGCCAGTCATTTCATAGAAGATAAACTTCAAGAACATTCTCTGAAGGGCAATGAAACTGAGTAAGATCTAACCACTGTTACCAACAACCAAGAAAAATAGGTAAGAAAATGCAGCTAAGATTTGGATCAAGTAAGTACGGTAATAAACATGCAAACTATCGCTAAGCACAAATAGGCTGGGAGTAAAAAATTTTTATGATATTGACATTTACGATTTTACAAAACTGCCCCATATGATATATCAAGAGGACTCCTGATGAAAATTTACAAGGGATGCTTTATGGCTGATATAAAACTGTTGGTCAAATCCAAATATTTCACAAAAATAACATTTCAAATAATATTATTTTATATTTTGCAGACATCTGTACAAGGAGGTTATTCATCACACATGACCCAGTAACATTTGTCAGCGGTTGGATTCAATACGAGAAATAAGCAAATAACCGTAACCGCACTGTTTCTTCCATTTCAAAGTCTTTTCTCTTATACAAAGTGGTCAAGAAAAATGCCCGTTGCCTTACATACTGGTTAGTGCCAAAAATTTGGTTTAAAATATTTCAACCCTTGAAATATTTTACGTCCATGTTGTTAGTTACACAAAGAACACATACAATTATTTTGCCATAAGTTTTGGCAAATTATAACCATTAACTAAACAAACAGGAGTAAGCATGTTATTTTTGAGATAGGGTCTTGCTCTGTTGCCCAGGCTGGAGTGCAGTGGCACGATCATGGCTCACTGCACCCTGATCCTCCCACTCCAGCCTCCCGAGCAGCTGGGACCACAGGCACACACCACCATTCCTGGCTGATTTCTGTATGTTTTGCAGGGATGGGCTTTGGAATGTTGCCCAGGCTAGTCTCAAATGCTGGGAACTCAAGCAATCTGCCTGCCTTGGCTTCCCAAACTGCTGAGGTTAGAGGCATGAGCCACCATGCCTGGCCTAATCATTTTTAAAGAGTCTGCATTTATTATCGTTATTTTTTTCTAATTGAGATGGGGGTCTTGCTCTGTTGCCCCGGCTGGAGTGCAGTGGTGCCATCTCAGCTGACAGCAACCTCTGCCTCCCGGGCTCAAGTGATTCTCCCACCTCAGCCTCCCAAGTAGCTGGGACTACAGGTGCACACCACCAGGCTCAGCTAATTTTTTGTACTTTTGGTGAAGACAAGATGTACAAAAGGCATTTCTGTACATTTTGCCATGTTGTCCAGGCTGACCTTGAACCCTTGGGCTCAAGCCATACACCTGCCCTGGGTTCCCAAATTACTGCAGTTATAGGCATGAGCTATCGTGCCCAGTCCTTCATTATGTGCTGTGGCTTAATATTAAAATAAGGAAAGGGAGGAGCCCAAGGGAGCACATTGGCAGAAAGGGCTCCCTTGTCAACAACTTGCTAGCACGGCATTCACTCCCTTGCCTGGCTGGCACTGCGTTCTTTAGATGAAGAACACGTTATGTGTCAATGAGAAACAGAAACAACATAGGAACACCCTGTCTCTACAAACACTTAAAAATTAGCTGGGTGTGGTGGCGAGCACCTGTGGTCCCAGCTGCTTGAGGTTGAAGTGGGAGGACCGCGTGAGCCCAGGTGGTCACAGCTGCAGTGAGCCAAGAGCTGCCATCATGATGCTGAATTCCAACCTTGGTGACAGAGCAAGACCTTGTCTCAAAACAAAAAGCAACGAAAACCCAAAATGATGCACTCTAAGTTCTGTCCTTTAAATTCCAGTACCTTCATTTGTAAAGGTATGTAAAGGTGAAACTCAGGAGCTGCCTGTAGTAATGTGGACGTACGCTTGACCTCAGCTCTGATCTGAAGCACGTCCTTCTGTCTCACTGCTTGCCAAGACTAAGCTAAATTTCAGAAGTAAAAATACTCCCGAAAATGTTGTACATTTTCAACTATTCGTATTGTACCTTAAGTTTCTTTGGTATTGGAGCAAAAATACTGGGTCATTTAAAGTGATATGTAGCTTCAACGTGGGATGTAAGGTGATTCAGGTCCTTTGAGAAGACAAGCTTGCAACAACGGCATGAATAATGTTGGAATCACAATCACAGAAACTAAACACCAAATAGCATAGGTTCAATCCGTGTCTCTAACAAGTATCTGGATAACTAAACTTTCTGCTTTACTTGGGTGTGAAGATCATGAAATGTAGTTTATAATTATTTGGGCAGAGAAAATAGAGAATTGGGGTAGTTACGTAAAATTCAAGATTAAAGAAAAGCAGTATTATATAGCAGAAATATAAATTGGCTATTACCTTCAGTAATTTAGATCAGGGGTTGGCAGGTCCCTGCACCAAATCTGGTCCGTTGTTCTTGTAAATAAAGTTTTATTGGTACACAGTCATACGCACTTGCTGTCACCCATGGCTGAGGGCAGAGTTGAGTGGTTGTGAGAGACCTTATGGCCTGCAGGAACTAAAATACTAGCTGGCACCTTGCAGGCAAAGTTTATGACCTGATTCGGGTAGCTGCCTAAACTGTCCAATTCGCTTGTTCTAAAACAATCCAACAATGTAGCACACTTATCTGAAGATTTGAGAATATGCATGCACCAGCCTAATCAGAAGAAAAGTCCAATTCCACCCATGGGGTTACAAACTCTTCCCTTTTCCCTACAAGGAATTAAATGAATAAAACTGTGTGAGATTTTACTGGTATGTATCATATGTATCAATCTTGATGAAAAGTTAAAAATGTGTATTTATACAGATACATAGTGTTACTTTTCATGCACTGTTTTCGGACTTCTGGTTCACAAAATCTGCATTTCTGCACCATGATTTTGAAGGCAAAAACCCAACTTCTGGGCTAGCGGTCAATTCTGAGGCGCCAAGCATGTTCAGGAGGCAGCGTCGGGGAGCGTGTCCCTTACCTGGAGGGGTGTAGGCGTCCATGGAGGTCTACACGACCAGGGACCTGCGTTTGGAAGGCATAGGCACCGCCATCTTCTGCTCTTTGTGTCTGGCCAGAGCCGCCTGGACAGCTTCCGTGTGGACGTCTGAAATGGAGAGAGCTCAGTCACTCAGTTCTCAGCTTAGGTCCCAGAGGCCAAGCTGCACCCTCCTCTCTGTCCCCGCAGCACGGTTCATCCACCTTCTGAAACTCACCAACAGATGGGTGGGTGAGGAAAGAAAATCAGTGTTTACAGTTCCATAAAGACATTAAAATTTATTCACAGACTTTTAATTATTCATTTTATTACTGTAGAATCCATATCCGCAAGCAAACACTGGGTGTAAACTGCACTGAGATTTTTCTTTTTAGGGTGAATGCACCTTGATCTTTGGAGATTCTTTGTAGGTCACACGTTTGAGCCTCCAAATCCTTTCACTGTACCGTTGAGAGGCGTGTGCACGCCTCGCACCCCAACTCACACAGCCACGGTCGCAGCTCAGCTCAACACCGGCCATGGGCCAGGACTGTGTTGGCTATGGATATGGTTTGGCTGTGTCCCCACCCAAATCTCAACTTGAATTCTACATCCCAGAATCCCCATGTGTCGTGGGAGGGACTTAGGGAGAGATAACTGAATCACTGGGTCCCGTCTTTCCTGTGCTATTCTCGTGATAGTGAATAAGTCTCATGAGATCTGATGGCTTATCGGGGTTTCCGCTTTTGCTTCTACCTCGTTTTCTCTTGCTGCTGACATGTAAGAAGTGCCTTTCGCCTCCCACCATGATTCTGAGGCCTCCCCAGCCATGCGGAACCGCAACGCCAACTAAAACTTTTTCTTCCCAGTTTCGGGTATGTCTTTATCAGCAGCATGGAAATGGACTAAAACAACCATTAAGACATTTTGTGGCTATTAACCCATTACATTAATTCCACACATTCACTGAATGCCTTCTCTGTAAGTCCTTACGGGTTGGGGTCGCAGTGGTGATAAGGCAGACAGTCTCATGGCATCTCACGCAGGCCACTTCTTAAGGGATGAGACAAGTGATAGATGGGCTAGAGAATTAAAGCAGAGACAGATGCAGCAGCAACTCCAAACTGTGAAGCCAGGGAAGAACCCTCTTAACACAGAATCAGAACAACAGGAATGAAACATACCGGCTGTCAAGACGAGAATCTTCGAGACACAGGCAAAAATCCGCTCAAAGGCCCTAAACTGTCAGTGAGAACGGTGTTAGCAGAATAAAACCACCACCACCAAAAATGGCCAGCGTGAGTGAAGACGAGTTGGGGCAGTTTTCTCTGAAGCTGCGAGAATGATCCCACTGAAAGAGAATCAGACGTGGCTTTCTGGCTTAAAACCCCCAAGCTGCCACCTGAGACAGGACCCAGACCCTCAGCATCACGCCCACAAGCAGCTCATCACACTGCTTGGTCTTGTCAGCCTTTGTGCACACTTCTCTCCCTAACTAGATAAAGAGCCTGGTCATCTGGCCACTATTTCTAATTCCCAGGTCAAAAACCATTATGTGACTGACTTGGCTCATGGCCGAAAACTGAAGGGATCAATGAGGTGACAGTCCACTCACTTCCACAAATCGCTTTTTGTTTTGCATATTCTCCGTTTTAAACTTTTTGGATGTAATTTCAAAGACACAGAAAATCTGCAAGACCAGCGTAGCGAATTCCCACATAACTTACCAGGCTCAACTTAGGCCCAACTGCTCCTATCTTACATCACTGCTTTCCCCCCTCCCCCATGAATTTTCTAAGTCAAATGAAAATAAATATCAGATACTATATCCTTCCATACCTAAATGTTTCAATGTATTTCCTAAACACAAGGATATGCTCTCACATTCACTTTCCTCAAGATCCGGAAATTTAACTGTCATATACAAAGTTCACTTTCAAATGCTGTCAACTGTCTCCATAATTTTCTTACTTTGTCTTCTTCTACGATCCAATCCAGGATGATGAATTGATTTGTCATGTGATTTTTACCCGTCCAGCATCCAAGTTTCTCAGGTTTTGTGTTTCCTGAAATTGGAAATGTTAAAGAATACAGGTCAGTTATTTCACAGCTTGTCCTTTATTTTGGTATCTTCCGGACTAGACTCAGGAGTATGCATTTTAGCAGGGACACCGCAGAAGTGTGTCTTACGTGACAATGTTAACATCGGCAACTCAGTGAAGGTGGTGCTTAAGTGCCTCCAAAGCAAAGATGCTACTTCTCGCGTTGAAATTAAGATTTGGGAGGAGACACCCTGACACTATGTGCATATTCTGTTTTCCATGAATTCTCCACTACTAGTTTTAGCATCCACTGATTTCCTGTCATTCCTTCTAAATCATTAGATCTTCCATATTCACTGAAAAATAATTTTATCTTTCAGCATTCATTTACATATGTCCATATATACTCACGGAGTCTGGCTTCGTGGGTTATGATTCATAGTTACAATGGTTTGTTCTGTTGCTCAACTGGTCCCAGATTTGACACCGGATTCCCCAGCCCTTAGACCAGGGCTCCTTCTAGTGAAGAACGGAGTTTGGAAGCTAAGAGTGGGCACCGGGTGCTGCTGGGCATTGCCGGCAAGTAGAACACACACACGCATGTACACGCATGTGCACCCACACCCATCCACAGGCATTTCTATCCCTGTCTACATCTGTCGGGAGCCACCAGCTGATACTTGTACCTCCTGCTGCAACCTAATCCCACGTGATCCATTCCAGGCTTTGGCCTTTTCTTATTTCTACCTCTTATCAAGAAAGAAACCTGGCACCTGCAGCACTCAATATATTCACTGATTTATTAAGCTTATTTGCTTAAGTCTGGAGATATAGAAATGCTTTCAGAATTGCTATCTAATACCACGGTGAAAAATCTATCGAGTTCAGTGCTCATTTGTAATTATTTTTTCATTGTTTTTTTGGAAGGTAGGGAGTACAAAGTATACACAGTGAAATGTTCAGATCTTGAGTACACTTGGCGCATTTCGATAAATGGAAATCTATTACCCTAATCAAATCTTTTGCATCAAAGTTCCCACAAGTCCCCTCCCAGTCAATCCCAGCCCTCAAGAGACAGCCACTGTTCATTCTCGAGGAGTGTTCTTGGCGCTCTTCCGTCACCCGAGACTCGCATAGATTCTCCATTGTCACATGGACTCCACGGCGTGGTGTTCACTCTCTGCTCAGTTCAAGGCTCCTGGAACTCATCCCCGTTGTCTGTTTTGGTTTCAGCATTTTGTACGTTTTTCCTGCTGGGAACTAGGACAATGTATGAATATATCAGAATTTGCTCATGTTTCTCCAGATGAGAGAGATTTATGTTGTTTCCAGTTCTTGGCTATGACAATTTACTCTGGAGATAATGTGCATTCTTTTACAAGGACACACATTTTCTGCTCTCCTTGGTGAACGTCTACAGCATACCTGCTGGGCCATATGGTAAGTGTACACATTTTAAAGAAACTGCCACATTTGCTGATGTGGCTGTGCCATTTTAAGTCTCCATCAGTCTGAGATCCAGTCTGTCATATCTTCACCAGCACCTGCTACTGTCCTCCCTTCTCCACTCTTGTGAAGGGGAACCTCGTGGGTTTAAGTTGTACTTACCCAATGACTCCCTGGTGAGCACCTCTCATGGGCCACTGGGCATCTGTATACATCTGTTGCGAAGAGTCCATCTTGCATGCTTGCAAAATTCACACCATTTCTGGTTGTTTGTACATTTCCTAAAATGTTCTAAATAAGGCCCTGTGTCTTCTGTACATCAAGCATCTCCCCCTGCTTCCAAGTCTTTATGCCTTTTAGTTCTCCTAACTAACTTCACGGACGAGGGCCCCAGTGTGCACCATGCGAACCTGAAGCACGGAGAATGGCCATGCTCCCGACACCCCTGACTGTGGGCAGAGCTCCCCGGCTGCCACCACCGAGGAGGGGGGTCAGCTCTTGTTTTTCAGGAGTGGCCTTTATCAAATGGAGAAAGTTCCCTTCTGTTCCTGATGTGATAGGAAATTCGTATAAGGACTATTAAATTTCAACAGATGTTTTCCAGTGTCTACCGGGAGGATAAAATGGGTTTTCTGCTTTATTTTTTGTTAATGTGGTGAATTACATTGATTTTTGAATGATGAGCCAAATGTGCAATGCAAAACTACAGATCATGAGAACAAACTCTAAGTGTTCATGGTATTCTTATCCCTTTTACATATTTCTGGGTTTGATTTAGTAAGAATTTGTTCAAAGTTTTGGCATCTGTATGTCAACAAGAGTGAAAGGCGTGAGATTTTGCCTCACATGCAAACTAACAAAGGGGGCCAGCACCACCCCAATGCACTGAAAGAGCCAGGATATTTCCAGGCCAGAAACAAAGGGCTTGTCACACACAGTGGGGCAGCAGGACCCACTCACCCCTGTCGATATTCAGGATCACACAGTGGGGCAGCAGGACCCACTCGCCCCGGTCAATACTCAGCAACGTCCTGTATCCCTGTACAACGACAAGATGTTATTTAGGCAAAACAAAATTAACGATCATGTAAAGAACTGCTTACATTTTTCTCTTCTGAGAAAATTTGTTTTTAGCAACCATGGCTCTCAAGGCACTCACTTGCACATTATACATAATACTGCTTGTGGCCAAAGTCATGGTACCTTCCTATTCTTATTTACCAAGAGTTCTGAAAGGTGAGTATTTTAAAGAGAAAAGAGGTATGTGGCTTACCCCAGGCTAAGGAGTGAGTTAGCTGGACAATTCTTGTGAAATATGTGCTTTTTCTAATTAGAAAATCTGAGAACAAGATATCAGTGTGAGTCTGTTATCTCCATGAAGGAGTGAAATGGATGCTGGGAAATTGAAGGAGCTTCAGAACGGGAATCTCACAACCTCAAATGGGGAGACCAGCAATTGGGAAAGCAGTCACTCTGATTCATGGAGTTTTCGGAGATTCACGTCCACTCCGTCCTGCATTTGAGCGACTTTTCTTCTTGTGATGTGGACCCGATAGAAGAGAGGTCCCACGTAGACATTCGGCATTTGTGAGGGTCTGGCACCGTGACTCACTTCTACAGATTTAACATGTTTGTGTATAAATTACAATGGCTCAACTCTATAAAAACTGATAGCAGTTATGGATCAATTCCCTCATTTCTCACTTGGGCCACACTTCCTGTTTCTGCAAGAACATATCGCTTGGCTAGAAGGCACGATGTTGACATTGAAAGGAAAAAGGACCTTGTATAAAAATGATGTAGAGAATTCTTCTCAAAGGCCACTGGGACACACACTGTGTTGGTGACCAGCTGTCTACCGGCGCGGCAGCGAGAGAGACAGAGCTGCACGCGTGAGCAGTCACAGCTCCCGTGACCCACACCAAGACCCCCAGGGTGATGAAAGGCCAACCAGCAGCCTTGGAACGGACACTTCCTTCCCAAAATAGCTTCCCGAGAAACAACAAACAGTGATAATTGCAGGCATTTCTATGACTGGGAAGCAAGAAACCCTCCCAGTCCTGTTCCTTCTACACCACATCCAGAACAGGCGTACAGCCGGTGTAGAAAGCTCCCAAGGCCTGAGCAGATCATTCGATTCTAATTCAGACTGACCTAATCTCTGCAGTGCAGTCCTACAAACAGACTTTCCAAAAGTTACCAAACCACTACCTCAAACCTCATGCTTTCTCTGCTTCGAAAGAGGACATGCGGCTCGGTTTATACAGCCACCAGAACACACACAGGGTATTATCTTATTGCCCTTCAGTGCCAAGAAGAATCCTGTGGTCTCTCACAGTAAAAACAAAACCACATCCACCACAACCCAGCTTTTCAAGTTGCAGGGAGTTTTACAGCCTCTTTCTATGTCGTCTTCCTTTTTGCCCCAAACTGGATATTCTTTTTACTTTCTCCTTATTTCCTGAATATAATTTGATCAATATAATCAAAGTGCTTGTGTTAGAAGCAACTTTACTTAAAAAGAATTCAAAGAAGTACATCAAAATATTAAGAGTAGCCATTTCAGGGTGACAAGAGAACAATATATTGTTTTTGTTCATTATTTCCAACATTTGCGAAGTTTTTTGCCTTGAGTGTAGTCACTTTTGCAATCAGAGGTTACAGTGCTTGATGGAATGAGGCCATGAAGCGCACACACCACCGAGTTTCTAACACAGAGCAATCTGTGAGGAAGGATGGAGACACAGGAAAGGTTCATTTTAAAGCAATGCAAGTGTTTTTTTCATAAAGGCAAAAGACATTTTTTAAAGTGTTTGCATCATACACAAGTCTGCTAAATTTGGTCAAAAAACAGAGAAAACAGTAACAGAAGAACACTTTAGCCCACAAGGAGACCAGCACACCCAGCTCGAGACCACTCCAGATGAGGCGTGGAGAGTGGTTTCCTCACAGCTGACCCACAGGATCGGGTAACACAAGCAGAAGGGAAACATGGGGACCACAGAGACATCAGACTGTGGACTTCATAGCAAGAGACAGCAACACAAACTAGCGGAGTAATTAAAAACTATGGTAAAAAGAGGTCCGCATTCTATTTTAACCTGAAATCAGTGGCACGGGGACCACCACACCACCCTGCAGTTGCCTCCTCCCTCCCCCCCACACAGCAGCCTCCTGGGACAACATCCTACTTCCAACTTGCAGCTGCCTCCCGTCCCACCCCCCCACAGTGGCCCCCTACAACATCATCCTACTTCCACCCTGCAGCTGCCTCCCATCCCCAACACACAGCAGCCTCCTGGGACAACCTCCTACTTGCCGGCCACAGCCTGGAGCCCCCAAAGCATGGAGGGGCTTAGCGAGCCACACAACATTCCCCCTTCACACCTGGGAAGTCAGCCCCTCACTGAAGTGGGTCCTGCGCCCACCAGCTGTGCACGATCAGAGGTGTGAGGTTACGGACCTGGTCACCCACTGTGCAGAGAGGCGTGAGGTCATGGACCTAGTCGCCCGTTGTGCACGATCAGAGGTGTGCAAGGTTCCAGACCTGGTCACCTGCTATGCACAATCAGAGGTGTGAGGTGATGGACCCGGTCACCCGCTGGGTATGAATAGAGGTGTGGGTGGTTAGTGACCTGGTCACCAGCTCTGCACAATCAGAGCCATGCGAAGTTACAGACCTGGTCACCAGCTGCACCCAATCAGAAGCTTTTGAGGTTAGGGACCTGGTCACCTGCTGTGCACAGAAGTGTGAGGTTATGGACCTCGTCACCCGCTGTGCATGATCAGAGGTGGGCCAGGTTAGGGACCATGTGCGTGGTGATGGACCTGATCAGCAGCCAAGACACCTGACGTTTCCAGTGTCATCTCGGCTTCTTTCAAAACTGGAAAAGTCTTCAGATATTTCCCAAAAGCTTGTCCATCTTTGAAAACGATATGCGTGTGCACAGGTGATACCGATAACTGAAGATTGAAGTTGAGAGCATTCCAGCCCCATGCCCATGTCCCATCCCATCTGCGAAAACTTGAGCACAAACATCTCCCTCTCTGAAGCTCCCTGAACCCTGTGGCAGGCCTGAGACTCAGGTCCAGTGTCCTGTCAGTTACACTGAACAAAATGTAATTCAACACTGGCCATGGGCCCTGTGCTTTAAAAACCACATATAAATCTCCCAAAGAACTACAATCTATGAAAGCTTTCATGGCTAGTATTTTAGGAAGACTGATCAGTCTTGACCTAAATCAAAGCCGACACTGCCCAAATTCACTCTAACCCCAGCTTCGTGCACAGGCAGCCATGGCCTGGCCGTCAGGGTGACCAGCAGCCTGGGCACAGACAGGACCAGCGCCGGTCCCTCCCTGCACCTTAAGGGGGCTTCTGAGCTGCTGTCCATGATCAGTGATGGTGACGCCCAGAGCAGCTTTCCGGGAAAGCAGTAAACCTTTCAGGTCCTCACCTCACGAGGATGGCCATGTATAAATCAACCGCCTTTGTTACTGCCCTGCCATTCTCAAAGAGGGGATGGGTTAAACTTCTTTATCCACATGCCCAACACAAGGCACACCTGCTCCAGCACGAGGCTCATCTACTTAATCCCGGGAAACTCACACAACCCACAATCAGAGGCCGCACACAATCAGAGGCCGCGCACAATCCGAGACTGAGCACAATCAGAGACCACACACAATCAGAGACCACACACAATCAGAGACCACACACAGAGACCCACACAATCAGAGGCCACAAAGAGGCCAGAGGCCACAATCAGAGACTATACACAATCACAGGATGTGCACAATCAGAGGCCATGCACAGTCTCTGCAACCTCATCAGAAACTGTTTCTGACCATTCACCTGAGGCCACCAAGTTTAAATGAGAGGCCCAGGTTTTAAAAGACAGCAGGAGTTCTCTGAAGGCAAACTCCGTGCATTCCACCATCAGCACCATTTGTGCCTGTCACGGTCAGGAAGAACCACAACCACGTCTCGGTGCCCTTGCAGTGCAGGGCGCTGCGTTTCTCCCCCTTTCCAAACCCGCGGCGGCTCCTGGCGACCCAGCGCCTCTGCTCAGTCACACGCCCCCAAGGCCTTCCTCCCTCACCCCACAGGGGAGCTCCCGCAGCCGGGCTATCTGGCTCATCACTCCGATTCAGTCACTTACACCCTCATTCCAGGCTGAAAATCTCTTCTGAAAATATCCAAATCTTACCCACGTCAGGCTCCATCTTTTCCCCAGAGCTCCTCATCCCCTCCAGAGCAGCAGCCCTGGTGCCCGTGCAGCCGGGGCCTGTGGGCAGATCCGTGGGCTCAGAATGCCCAGCCCCTCAGCCCCTCTGTGTGTCCCCTTACTCCCTGCTCCCTGGCGTTAATGCCCTCCGTCTTCGATTTCCTGATAGGCAAAAGGGGGTTAATTCTAAGAGTGCTAACCGAACTGGATCACTTAACACCATGTCGGGCCCAGAATACCCCTTGATCAATGACAGGTATTGCTGCGCTGTTACCATTGCGCTGGGTCCAGGTTTCCTGTGAGCCCTTTAGGCTCTTTGCCGTAAAGGCCACTCAATGGTCCTGTCCAAGCCTGTCTGTGGCAGATGGACAGGTGAGTGGCCGATGCACACGTGTGATGCTGAATGGGATCGTGCAAAGCTGGCCCCGCGTATTGTGGTCAACGTAAGAAAAAAGTCGCCCATGCTTGCTTGCTGCTGCCCTGCGGTGTCCAGAAGGAGCCGCTTAAAGGCAACTGCGCCGCACCTACCTTCTTGGAAGGAGACGGCAAGACCAGATTGGCTGGAGCTGGGAAGTTGTGCCCTACAGATCAGGGCTGCGTAACCCAGGGAAGGCATCACTCGAAACACGTGCTGGAGGGCAGCCAATCCGACCCGACCGTCCACCTCCAGGGTCAGCCATGGGGCTCCACTTGATGTGTCATCCTGATCACCCCTCACAGAGCAAATGAGCCTTGGACTTCAGCCTGTCCTAGGTACAACACTGACTCCCACCTCCCACGTCCTGAACCAGCCTGTTCCGGGGATTGCTGTGGAGGTAGAGGAGCAGGCCCAAGACATCTAGTGGCATTTCCTGGCAAGGACACTCACCATGCTCGACCATAAAACTCGGGTCAACTGGTTATCGGAGGGACTGTAATTTACTTGTGGCACGCATGGATACTGATTGACCCAGGGAGGGGCACGGAGGAGGCTGAAGGAAAACCCATGGTGACTGCGCCAGGCATTCCCGCACACACCGACATCTTCAGACTGGGGCGGCGTCCTAGTCTTACAATCAAACCGAAAGCCCAGAGAAACTAGGGACCTTGTCCAAGACCAGCAACAGGTATGTGGGCAGCTGGGATTCAACTAAGTCCTTTCCTGGATCCATCCACGCTGCTCCCTGCCCCCACTCCCACCACCCCGCCATGGCCCCCGATAGACACAGCAGGTCTGAACATCAGGCACCCCGCACGCAGAGTACGGAGCAGAGCCGGCTTCCGCAGTGGGATCTCACACACATCCCACTCCCCTTCTTGCCGAATGCCTCGGGACTCTGTGCGGTCAAGTCTGCAGATGTGGCCTCACTCTGCGCTAGGAGATCTGGGTGGCCGGCAGCGTTTTGCAGAGTGCTCCTCCAGACGGGGCTCGTCGGCTGATCCATGAGACACAGGACACCTGAGAGAAGGGCCGACAAACCCCACAAAGTCGCTCCCAACATGGAGAGGAGAGGACCACAGCGGGGCTCTCGCAGTCCACGCTTTGGACAGGTCTTGCTGCAAACTGTGGTGCTCGTCAGGCGCGAGGAAGTTTCCCAGGGCAGGAGCTCTAAGTGACACAGCAAAAGTGACACAGGCGATGCAGCAGGATGTACTTCAGCTCAGGGCTCAGGAACCACGGGGTGCAGCATGGCCTACAGCAAACCAGACACATCAGAAGCCAATGTCCCACCTTTTACATTCAGTGACATTGAACGGAGGGAGTTATCTGTAGCAATCATCTTCCTGGGGGACCCGTACAGCACGCATGACCACCGACACTGACCAGGAGTCCTTCCTAGGTCCTGGGGGCTACCCCACTTTACACGCACGGTTCCATGCACAAATCTACGCGTGGCAGTTGTTAGCCCCAGCTTAGAGATGAGGAAAACGCTGCTGGAAAAGCTAAGTGAGAAAATCAGACTTCAGCACACCTGCCATCTCCAAGACCACTACTGCTCTATGTGCTAGGGTCTCAAGGGTTGGGTGTGTGGCATTTTAAATGACTAATTGTAGGTGATTTTCTTCTCTCCTACACCTGTTTAGCCTGAACGTGCACGTACATGCTCTGCTGCAGGTGCACTGCCCTATGTAGACCAGCAATGCTCTTTCCTGCCTCGGGTTCTCGTTACTGCCTTCCGGAAAATCTCACCTGCTTTACAGCCAAGCCAGGTAGGCCTGGTCAGCCGCACAGTGAAACTCCTGCAGTGTCAGAGCTAAGTGCTGGCTGAGACTTTAACAGCGAAGACAGTGGAGTAATGGGGATAAACTGAGCAAAACTGTATTGTAACGCAGATGAACGTCTAGAAGCAAAAGAAACTGACACCCCTGAGAGCAGGCGACTGTCTCTTACTATGATGTTAATAGCAGCTTGCTGTTTCCAGTGTCTCCGTGTGCCAGGGTTTCCAGTCAGCGTTTGTGTTTATCTGCTCTTGGGCTACCCGATCAAACCTCTGCAGAGATCAGGGATATCTAAATTGACCCAGTATCTGCAGGCTGGACATCGCTTAGTCATACGGGGCACAAGCACGTCCCTTGCCACTCCTGTCTTTCTGTTTCATCAAACCCTCTTTTCTCCTGAATATTGACCATAGCAAAGTCATTAGCCTTCGAGATGCATTTGAAACATCAACTTGCTTTGTTCAAGAGGTTTAAGACACACGTAAGTCTTTCTTGCCATGCTCAACACACACAGCCGGCCATTTCTGAAGTCAGTGTTTCTGGAACAAAAGCCTTGGCCTGCCCCAGTGAACATTCACACTGAGCACACTGTCGCAAGGCTGCTTGGCCAACCAGCAGGGGGCAGGAGAGAGCTGCAGGGGCCACGTGGGGTCCCTGCAAAGGCGCCTCACTCCCTCAGTCAAGCGCGGTGCCTCCTGCCAATCCAGCGGCTTCCTCCAAGGGGAAGAGGCCTCTTCAGCTGCTACTGCACTGATTTCAGACGGCTCAGCCAATGGGGCAACAGATTCAACAGAGTTCTATGTTGTTTAAGGAAAACTTCTGTTACCAGGCAACCTTAGTACCATATTCAACGTAAAATAACCAACAACATTGTTTTCAAAACAACATGCTACTAGTGCCTTATCCTTCAATGCTGCTTAAACACGGAAAAGTATGAGGAAAAAAGAGCATGGCACTTACTTCTTAAAAAATAACACCTCTTCCAGGTTATTTTTACCCCTATCATAAAGACTTAGAACTATGGATTCCCTACAGGAATGTGGAGTGGGGTTGGATCCCCACACTGACCCAGACTCACCCCAGGTCAGTCATCCCCCCACCACGGGGTTCACACCTCTCCAGGCCCTGTCACCTCATCAAGGAAAGGTGGCGTCTCTGAGCTCTCTTCTCAGGAAGCACCCGAACGGGAGCTAGAGACACAGACACACCCACAACTACTTTGAAATCCTGAACATATTTAAGGACTTCATTATTAGCTTTTTAAAACTGTAAGAACAAAGTGACCCTGGTTTTAACCTCTCTGCCACAATAACACCGTGTACATCTGTCTTTTGCTATTTGTTCCTTCTCCAGCAGCTGCTGCCTGGCTGGCCGACTGCAGAAGAACAGCCTCTGGTACTCCCGGGAAGCCCTCGGTAAAAGCGTGAACACCACGATCACGTCTCAGGACGCCGCACATGTTAGGGTCGCCCACAGACCGCCATTCCCAGTGCCTAGAAGGCACTGAACGGGCCTCCTGCTCTTTGTAAATGTCAACCTTCCTAAGCTAAGTTGTGTTGAAAATTTTTAACTGCAGTCCACACGTACTTCTTTGTGTCTTGTTTTTATCCTAGAGGAATACTTTTATGGAAAATTAAGCTTGCAAGGTTGAAGGATTTTCTGAAAGTCGACTCCTAATCCTGGAAGAAAAAAAAAAATGGGCCAAATGTGGTGCTCACGCCTGTAATCCCAGCAGTTTCGGAGGTTGAGGCCAGGAGATTGCTTGAGCCCAGGAGCTCGAGACCAGCCTGGAAAACATGGCAAAACCCTGTCTCTACTAAAAATACCAATAATAATAATAATAAAGCTGGGCATGGTGACGTGTGTCTAGTCACAGCAACTCAGGAAGCTGAGGTGGGACGATCACCTGAGCCCAGGAGGTGAAGGCTGCAGTCAGCCCAGATTTGCATCACTGCACTCCAGCTTGGGCGACAGAGTGAGACACCGTCTCGAAAAAACGAAAAGCAAAAACAACTGTATAAATCATTATAGAAGGGAGCTGGCCAGGCGCAGTGGCTCACGCCTGTAATCCCAGCAATTTGGGAGGTCGAGGTGGGCAGATCACCTGAGGTCAGGAGTTCGAGACCAGCCTGGACACTATGGCAAAACCCCATCTCTAATAAAAATACAAAAATTAGCGGGGCATGGTGGTGGGTACCTGTAATCCCAACTACTGGGGAGGCTGAGGCAGGAGAATCACTTCAACCCTGGAGGCGGAAGTTGCAGTGGGCCGAGACTGCGTCACTGCACTCCAGCCTGGGCAACAAGAGTGAGAGTCCACTTCAAAAAATAAAAATAAAAATCAAGGGAGCTAATGTTTTTCATTTAAAGGAAGGGAGAAGAACATTCAGTATTTATACCTCTCAAGCACACATCTCCAGTGGTGTCCTAAAGTATTCAAGATACACATTCCTACAAATATAGCTCAAAACTACTCACCAAGTTACATGCTAAAAGCACATGCATTGTAAGAATGCTACATTATATTTTTTGAGCATCTGTATCCAATATTTTAGCATACTGGCAGTTTTCCCTTCAGGTGCTGTATGCCTAAATTATTACGTGTTTAGTCCTTCATTTTAGAATTTATGACTATTATGCTTTAGGCAATAAACATAAGCTACTAAATTAATGACTTAGGGGAAAAGTTACTAAGTTAACTTGGAAGTTAAACTTTGCAAACTGAATTTGTTGGACCTCATTCAAGCTAGATGATCAGTTTTTTAAATTGTTTCCTGTGTGTTTCCCTCCAGGATGGAAATAGCTTCACTCTCATCCACTGTGCACACTGCAGCCCACGCCTCTCGTCCACCGCACCACACTGCAGCCTGCAATTCACCCTGTACCAGGCTTTCCACACCGTCACTAAGTATAACCAAGAAGGAAATGAAAAGCAGATAAATGACCTCCACCCCTACATCCAGCATGCAAATGTTAAACATTCATCAAAGTAAAACCAAAATCCCATGTTAGCTCACGATTGTAACTGGTAGAGTTATGTGCATGGCAATTTAAAAAGTCTAGTTAAGTAAAAACCTAATTGAGACTCTCAAGAAAGACATCTGCAAAGATTGACAGTGAGGAGAGGACTTCACTCTGCATCCAGCCTGTTCTGGAAGCCACGGCCAAATATCAGGTTGTATAGATCCGAAAAGCAGGAAAAAACAAGTGTCGAAAGGTGTACAGTCTCAGCAATGTACAAATTCGATGTAGGATGCTCAGAAACCTTGAATTTCCAATCAGGAAACAGCAACATGAGCAAGTTTCCCAGCAGTGCCCACTTTCTACCTACGGCACGTGTAACAGTTACGCTGGCCACCTCCGGGGGAACAGAGGCTTCCTGGTCACATTCGCTCTGGCAGCCACACAGCTGGCCCCGCCAAACACCTGTCTAATACTGAGGAACCACTCTCTCCCTGGGCTTTGCTCACTCTAGCCAGGAGAGCATATTTACAGAGTACTTTACTGAGTCCTCGTTCAATGCGTCAAGCTTGTTGAAGGCAGGGCAACCCCATTCCTGGCCCAATTAAGTGAACTGAGCAGAGCAAATGCCTCCAGTTGCACGGCACTCAGTCACGACAGCAGTGGCCACTGTTCACAGGGCGCTGGCTTCGTGCCGAGAACAGTTACAAGCGTCTTCTCTCTGTCCGAGGAATGTGCACTGCAACCCTGTGGGGCCGTTTGCAACGTCCACCAGAGTTCTGAGGCAGCCAAGTCCAGGCTGTCCGTGGGCCTCGCCACATGGCCGTCCACATCCCCTGCAGATCAGACCTCACTGCAGGGACCACGGGTTCCAGGGCTGCCTTGAGGCACATACTCCCTTCACCACCTCCTCCTGGCCCCTGACATCAACCCTCACCACTGCTGCCAACACTTGATTTTCTCATGGCTCCTGAGGGGCCTGTTCTGCCCTTCCCTGCTCCCTGCGTCCGGCTTGGAGGGTGCCCACATCAACGCCAACGCTCACGTAAATCACCAACCTTTCCACGGGGCTTGATGCCTAGGAGTCTCAATATCAGAAAGTCAGATTCCTGTGCTTGTTGGAGAATTTCTTCCCATTGTACAAGGAGATAAAATTCTAGGTGCCTGCAATAACCTCATTTCCACAACGAAGCAACTTCAGTAGTAGCACAAAACAAAACAAAAAGCTTTTTTTTTTTTAAAACTTCTTTTATACAAGCTAAATACAATTTAATTTTTACATCCACGTTCTCATCAGCTCCCACCTGGTGAGCAGGCAAATAGTAATTTTCAAAGAAACAAATTGTTGCATAATTTTAACACTTAGCATTATCACTATTAAGCAAGATTTATCCCAAAAATACATGATGATCTTGTTCTCACGTTCAAAAATTGATTGTCACACAGTGAAATAACACTTAATGCAAAGGAAATTTTCTTTTCAGGTATCTGTTCTGGAAAAGAAAAAAAAAGATTTCTGGCAAAGAGATAAACATTAATTATATAACAATCCAAAATGCCTCTGGGAAAAATGATGTCATCCAATTAGTTCTTTGAAGTGTTACAAATGCAGCTGAGTTTTAATAGTAATTTCTCCATAATTATCAAAAGAGTCTTTAAAAATCTTAGTGCTGAAATAACTATAAATGGATATAATACGCAAAGCAGAAGAGTTAACATTTGGGGTAGGATTTTGGCCCATATTTTTAACATATGCATAGTTATTCACCTAGTTGAAGCTTATCCCTCTCCTCCTAGGCTCTTCAAGACTGATTTTCAAACATAGACTGGCTTTTGGTACATGAAGGCAGCTTTAAAAGATGTCAGGATCAGGCCGGGCACAGTGGCTGAAGCCTGTAATCCCAGTATTTTAGGAGGGCAAGGTGGGCCGATCATTTGAGGCAAGGAGTTCGAGACCAGCCTGACCAATATGGCAAAACCCAGCCTATATTAAATATTTTTGTAATTAGCCAAGCGTGGTGGCACACACCTATAATCCCAGCTACTTGGGAGGCTGAGGCAGGGAGAACTGCTTGAAACCAGGAGGCAGAGGTTGCAGTGAGCCAAGATCGCACCACTGCACTCCAGCTTGGGCGACAAAGAGAGACGGTCTCAAACTAGAACTTAGCCCTCAGGAAAAGCATTGAGCACCCCCCCACCCAAACCAACCCAAGGAATCACATGGCAATGGTTATCATCTGATTTCGACAAATAAAGTTCTGTTCTCCCCTCTGAACACAATGGTAAACACCTGCCATCAGCCCACAGAAACTCCCAGGACCCAGTAACACTGGACTAGCAAGATCAATGGGCCACGTATGCAGGGTTCAGCAGCAGAAAGTCATGGCACCGAGAATGGTGTGTGCTCAAACCAGATTCCTTGCTTTCGGGGTGAAGGGGCTTCCCGGGAAAATCTAGTCCAGTGGGATGGTTTCCACTTCCACCATGAGGAGGAAATGGGGGGCTTCCTGAGGGCACTGACAGGACCTGGGTCTCTGCCCCTTTGTCCTCTGTCCTGTTATGGGATGAGGGTGGGCTGAAGGCAGGTTTCCCCTACATCTTCCGGGCAGGAGAGATGGAGCTGACAAGTGGACGACGCTTTTTCCAAAACATTCCCATGTTTATAACCTGTTATCAACCTGTTTTCCCTGGAGATCAGTGAAGCAGCATCATTGATTCTCTTCCATTAGGGACAACCCGGTGTTACGGGAGGCAGGAGACGACATGCGAGCTGGTCTGAGTCAGTCACTTGTGTCTGATCCCCAGCGTGGTCGTCTATCAAATGGGCGGCCCCACAGACCAGTGACTTTGAACCAGAGTTCCATGGAGGTTGCCCAAGGACAGGGAGGGGGAAGAGGGGGAAGAGGGGGAAGAGGAGGAAGAGGAGGGAGGAGGTAGAGGAGGGAGGAGGAAAGGGAGGAAGGAAGGAAGAAGGGGAGGAAGGAAGGAAGAAGGGGAGGAAGGAAGGAAGAAGGGGAGAGGAAGGAAGGAAGAAGGGAAAGGGAAGGAAGAAGGGGAGGGGCGGAAGAGGAGTGTGGAGGGAGGAGTGTGGAGGGAGCACTGTGGAGGGAGCACTGTGGAGGGAGCACTGTGGAGGGAGCACTGTGGAGGGAGCAGTGTGGAAGGAGGAGCAGAAGGGGGGTTCTCTGAGGAGGAGGGCCAAGTTTTTGAGGTGTCTTGGAGTCAGAGGTGGCAGTGGCTTGGGCTCTAGGCCCTCTGTTGCATAGTTTTAGGCTTTAACTATTTATATTTGTGGACTCTTTAAAAGATTTAATTTGAAGGAAACCGGAGTTGGGGATACCTTGCTTCTAAAACACAATTTCTCAAGCCTGAGACTAAGTGCTAGGCATTGCTCATTCTGTTACAATCATTTCCTCCTATTTAAAATCAGCCACACACCCCCAATCTCTCTTCAGGGCAAACATCTTTTCCGAGGATCTCAAACAGCAGAGCGAGCGGCCCGTGACCCCAGCCGTGGGCACGAGGAGTGAAGAGGAGACGTGTGGAGAGGGCTGCTGATGACATGAGAGGTAGAGGCCCGGCACCTCCCTCTAGGGGCTGTGCTCCTCCAGGCCTAAAGGACATCCTCGCCTCTGGGGTGAACAAGCAGCACAAACTATCAACACTTATTCCAAAAGAACAGGAAGAAAATTCAAACGAAGTTAATACAGTTACCCCAACACAACACTGCAGCAGCCCAGAAACAGGAGGGCCAGTGAGCCTGAGGTGGGCGGTTCCAATAGCAGGACAGCGACGTTGGCATTAGGGCTTTTCGGCAAAGAAAAAAAAAGACACAAAAGGTAACATGGGCCACCCATTATTTCCTGCCAGTGGAAAGACACCCACAGGCCCCCAGATGCCAACGGCCCCTTGGGAACGAGCTCAAGCAGCACTTCAGGTCTTCGCACGAGCAGGCACGTGGTGTCCTCAGTACCCCCGCCTGTGACACACACACCACACTTGACTCCCATACCTGAGGGTCCAGGGGAATGGCGGGAAGTTCTCGGGGGACCGGGCATCCTGTGAGGGCACTGCATGACTATGTACCTCAGAGGGGTCCCTGGGCAGGTGCTCTCTCTCCAAAGGATGAACTGGATCCTGACCACACCCAGATTGCGCTGGCCTCCAAGCCGAGCGCCAACATCTCACATCCAAAGGGATGCACAGATGCCTGCTGCACGTGGAGCCAAAGCCCCTCGCAGAGCTCAGGACGAACCCAGTGTCCAGGCCTGGGGCCGTCACCAGCCAGGAGAGGTGTCCGGGGCACTTCCCAGCGATGGCCACAAGAAGAAACAACTCAGGACAAAGCCAGTGTCCAGCCCCAGGGCCGTCACCAGCCTGGAGAGGCGTCTGGGGCATTTCCCAGCAATGGCCATGGGAAGTAACAACTCAGGCCCATCAGGGGCTTCCTCACTATACGGGTGTTAGAAGTAGAGACAGAGGTTCAGGTCTAGTGGCACAAACAGCGACGGATCCCATGGAAATGTGGGCGTGGCCCCTCCATCCCAACAGCCTGCATGGCTACTCCATTCTGCTCCCATCACATACATCCCCACACAGCCAAGCCCCTTCTCCTTTCCCCCACTGGATTCATCAAATCAAACCTCGCTGTCCTTGGCAAATGTACCATTAATTTACTTACTGCCCAGTAAAAAAGCACACTTCCAGTTAACATGACACCCCCGCTACGATAGAACAGCCTTAATTCAGACATGACGCAGAGGAACAGAGGGAGGAGGGGTCGAGGGCCGTCCTGGAAACGGCAGCTGTTTTCTGGGGAAAGTCTCCCTCCCACCCGAGCCCGACACTCGTGCCACACTATCCCCATGGTGTCTGAAAACTCCATGAAGACAGGCTCACTCTGACCCCTTCACACCCACAACGCCAAAGAGGAGCAGGTGTTCAGGAAAAGTCTCCTGCTAGTGCTGAAGACAGGAATAATCCCTCGTGGTGCCCAGAATGTCAGGAGAAAACAAGGCACCATGTGGACGCCTTCCAGGTGAATTCTGGAATGACTCTGCCGAATGCCAGTCATCCTTTTACAGAACAAAACCAATACCGGAAAACATGTGTCACCAGCAGAGAGATGGTCCTTTTGATGGCTTACCAACACACCTACGTTACGCTGAATTTATCTCAAGCCACCCTCTCTGTGCTAATGTAAAAAGTCTCCTTTATTAACCAGTAGCCTTTTTCATCTGGTGCTTTATTAACAAGCAAGACGGTCCTGTAACACTCAGGCATTGTTGAAAACGTCAAATGGAAGCCTAGAAACCTCTTCCGTGCAGCTTCACTGCAAAGTATTTTGACGTGAGCCAAATCATGCTATTCCTACATCTCCACAGGAAACTCAAGGCTTCATCAAGGAAACGCAGCATGATTTCTGCTAGGCACAGAAATTGGTGGGGTGGGCGTGGGGTTGAGGGAACATTACATAGAAAGCACAACGCGATAATCACCTGTATGAGAGCCACACTGGCCGGCAAGCCCCGGTCGGCTCGGTCTCTACACAGTCACAGACGTGAGGCCTGGAGGGCAGACACCTGGCACTGCTGACTACCCCAAGGTCGTGGCCTCTGCCCCTTCTCTGCTGCTCATCAGTTCCAAGCTTCTGGCAACACCGCCTGCTGCCCCCACTGCCTCATCGACTCTTCGTGAAAAGCAAATGTTGCCAGGATAGCTTATGAGTACATTTGCCAGGAAAGCAGCTCCGATTGATGCTGAAACCCCGTTCTCACACCCCTGGCAGCTCCCTTGCCCCCGATGTGTACATGCTTGCAGCTCTGACCTTGCTCAGTGTCCACACAGGCTCTGTCCACTGGAGAGCCAAAGGCAGACTCAATGTTGAGTCAGAAATACACAAAGAGGGTGACGGTTACAAACTGCCTGCCTGCCCCTCAAAACACAGGTTGAAATCCTCAGCCTCAATGTGATGCTGTCAGGTGGTCTTTGGGAGGTAATGAGTTCCCGAGGCTGGAGACCCTTGAATGGGATTTGTGCCTCAGAAAGGGGCCCAGCAAATCCCTCACCCTCCCATTGTGTCAGGGCCAGAGAGAAGGTGTGTGCCAACCAGGAAAGAGCCCACACCAGAATTCACCCGTGCGGCACCCTGATCCTGCCTTCCAGCCGCTAGAACTGTGAGAAACAAATTCCTGTTGTTCATAAGCCGCTCAGTCAATGGTGTTTCGTTACAGCAGCCTGAGCTGCCTGAGATGACGATGCTCACCGCCCTACAGAAACGGCTACTCCCCTCTCCCAGAAAGAGGGGTTTAATTAAAATCCCTGTCTCTCCTCGCGGCCACCACAGATCTCACTCCCCCACCCTGTAAGCCAGCAATTGTTAGGATTAAAGGAAAATGAGGATCCTTTTAGACCAGCCCCTCCATATCGGTCTGAAGCCTGTAACTTTGCCCACTTCCACGGTGGCCGTGTCACTGCGTTGCCCATGTCAGCTCTGTGTCTGCACTGGGTCCCAGGCTCTGCACAGACTCCTCTAGCTGCCCATCAGCACAGCCATTTCCCCTTCTGCTTTGCAGGTTGTCCTTCAATATCCAACCCCCACCCCTCTGCAACCCAAGGCCTTCCGATCCAGGCATTCGGGGTGGGCTCAGCCATGTACTGCCGTCCTTGACTCAAGTAAACCAGGCCCAAGGCGTTGGCACCAATGATCTACTGGCTGTGGGGTCTGCACAGCTACTAGCTGCCCCAGCCACACCAGGGCCCGGGAGGGGAGGCAGAGGAACCTGTGAAGTTGCCAACAGCCATATGGGAACAGGGGCCCCTGGGATGAGGAGGATGCCATGGAAGGAAATTCAGAGAAAGAAAGAGCCCCAAGGCTGGACGGGTCATGCCCAAAGCCTACACTGCTGAATTTTCCAGGTTTCTGAACTCAATCGCTGACCCACACAGCACATGTTTCCTGAGTGCTGACCCCGCGTGGCATTGGATACGGCAATAAAGTAGGACCCCCACCTCCCCCATCCCCGACACATACACAGGGCCTCCGTCCTGGCGGGAAATCAGGCCTGGGGGCCCAGTTGACACCGCGAGCCAGGGAAGGGGGCCATTTCAGACGGATAGTGGGTGCAGCCTTGCCAAAGCCCAGCAGTCACCTGCACTGCCACAGCCAGGCTGAGTCCAGATCAGCCGCACAGAAACCTGACCCTCTCAAGGGCACGCCTGAGCTCATTAGGGACAGACACCGTCTCCTGCTGATCTCCAACACTTTCTCTGCATGTCTAGTTACAAACGGACGACGCAGTCTCGGAAGCACAGCTGTGACTCTGGAGACAGATCCCAGGCCTCCCCCTGCTCCTCTCCGTGGTGCCATTGATAGGGAGGGGCCGGTATGGCCGCGAGGTCCCATACCCACAGCCACCCTGCCACGGAGACGCAGGCCTTCGACGATTATTTCTGCCAAAGAACCCTGCTGCGTCTTGGAGCACACCATGGTGGGCGGGAAGCTCCACCCGGAGAAACAGCGATGCTTCTCCCCAGAGCCAACGGAGGGCACCCCCCACCGTGCATTCAGCAGATTACTTACATTCTAGAAAACATCTGGGTTAACGGGGAACAGTAAAATGAAAAGGACACACTAGAAAGGTTAGAAGGCTGTGCGAAGTCTCAGGAGGTCCAAAGGTTTCTTAACCAAGACTGCTGCGGTCAACGAGCTTACAGGGAAAGTTTCCACACGGGCCTTCAACAAGCAACGCTCAGCAGGGAGGAGCCACGTTCTGGGCAGAACCTCAGAACAAGAACATCGGACACCACAAAGTCACATCAGAGCCAACAGCAACTGAAATACAGCCCTCTCCTAAGATGTGTGCGTCACCTGCAGAAAGTCACCACACATTAAGATGGGGGAAGAAAAGGATAAGGTTAGAAACAAATTTGAAGTAATTTCTGCATACGTAATATTTCTACATCCACTGGTTTTCTTTCTGGGAGTAACAACTTTTACATGAGATGCACATCCCCGTTGGAAGGAGTTTGGGTTTTCCGTGGGCAGAGTCAAGGGCTCTCCAAGAAATGTGAACCTTTTCTCACTCACTGAGCCGCGTGCCCTGAGGCCGTCCTGGCCTGCCTGAGCACCTCCCTGGCTCTGCCTCCAGCCAGCTCCTTCCAGCACTCACCCCGCTGCTCCCAGAGCCTGCACTGGCCCAGGATCTCCTCTTCTGCTGCTGTCAATCTTCCACTTTAGGGCAAATAAGTTGGAAACTAGAAAGTTATAAAACCCCTTGACTTTTTAAAAATTTGTCTTCTCAGAAAACAATACTAATTCTACTTCCATGGTTTAATATGTTGCCCCCATCTGCATGTTCATGGATATGTGTTTTTATATATTTTTTGATCAGTACTTATAAAAGCATGCACTGTTGCTACATTCAGTTTAATTACATTTGATGTAAGAAGTTTTAATTTCAGTGAATTCAGGCACTCAAAATTTAAGCCCTCTGACATCTATTAATCAAATGGGAAAATGACAGGTAGATATTACAAAAATCAAGAGAAGTGTTTAATGTAAATCCTGAACTTTCAAATATTTCCACAAATGTAATGTATACATTAGTACATCACCTTGAGCATTTTCACAACTCTTTGCACTCAAATTCCATTCTTAACTTTTATAGATAAATCGACATCCATATGTGATTTTAAGCAGCTCAAACATCAGCTCTTAAAAACAATCAGAAATGTTGCGGGCAAATCCCACCGAGCAGCAAATAACGGAACTGTACCCAACAACCCAGGTACCTCTCCCTGAGGCATCTGGAACTTGAGCATTACAAGCAGCCTTTGGTTTCTGAGGCACCCGAGAGTGGGGACTCCCAACTCCCCAAGTCTAAGAAGGCCTCAGCGATAAGGAAAACTGGTCAAAAAGTCATCCCTGCCGGCTCCCTGCGCCACGGGCTCCTCCCTGCCCGCCCTCAGCCACGTGCTTACAAGATCTCACACTTCCTCTCTGTCCCGCAAAGCCTGACTCCTGATTCCAGTCCTGCCGCTTACTGGGATGTGGCCATGGACGTCAACTGCACCTGTAAGGGGAGAAGCCTGTCAGGATACAGGATCCTGGCCATCCTGGCAGTGCTCAAGCTGATACTGTAACTTGGTAGTGAGTTACTTAATGCAAAGGTTTAACTTTGAAAAATTTAGATACGTGTATTCTAAAAGGGAAATTCTGAACGTAGAACACAGGCCACACCCTCACACTGATGTTGTCTGGCCAGCACTTTTTTGTTTGCCTTTTCAATGACGTTTTTAAAAGCAGTTTTCGGTTCATAGCAAAATCAAGAGGAAAGTACAGAGAGTCCTCACATATCCTTTCCCAGCACAGGCACAGCCTCCATCATTCTCCTGCCCTCACCAGACCAGCATGTCTCTACGACCGACAGACCCGCATCAACACGGCACCACCACCCACAGTCCACAGCTCACACGAGGACTCGGCCTGCTGCTGCTCACTCTGTGGGTTTCACAGACGTGGAACGGCATGGATCCCCCATGAAAGCCCCACCTGGAGTTGCTGCCCCACCCTACACACCCCCTATGCTCCTCCCATTCATCTCTCCCCTCCCCAACCCCTGACAGCCGCTGATTGTTTGACTGTTTCCACAGCTTTGCCTTTTCCAGACTGTGCTGTGGTTGGACTCAGACAGCAGGCAGCCTTTCCAGATTGGAGTCTCACTTAGCAACATGCGTTTATGATCCTTCTGTGTATTTTCATGGCTTAGGGGTCCAGTTCTTTTTAGTGCTGAATAATATCCCAGTATCTGACATACCACAGTTTATCCATTCACCTACTGAAGGGCATCTTGGTTGCTTTCTAGTTTTGGCAATTATAAAGCTGCTGTCAATGTCTGTGTGCACATTTCCGCATGGAAGTAAGCTTTCAGCTCCTCCGAGTAAACGGCCAGGACTGTGATTGCTTCTGTGGTCGGAGAGCTTAGTTCCACGGAAAACCGCCATGCTGCCTCCCACAGGAGCTGCCCCACTTCCCCCAGCGATGAGTGAGGGTCCTGATGCCCACACACCCACCAGCACGTGGTGGTGTCGGAGTTCAGGTTTTGGCCAGGCCGATGGGTGCACAGTGACGCCTCGCCCTATGACATAAGACGCGGGCCATCTTTCCACGTGTAGATTTGCCATCTGTGTATCTTCTTTGTTGGGGTATCTGTCCAGGTCTTTGGTCCATTTTTAATCAGGTTGTTCATTTTCTTGTTGAGTTTTGAGAGTTCCTTGCACGGTTTGGATAACAGCCTTTATCAGATGAGTCTTTTACAGATGCGTTCTCCCCGTCTGTGGCCTCCCCTCTCATGCTCCTGAGACAATGTTTTTTATTTTAAAAAACACTTCAGACAGAAGATGGACCTCCCAGCCCACCACGGTTCTCAGTTTGGCCGTGGTCACCACCCTCCCAGCCCTGGTTCCCACCTTTTCACGATCTGCTGGTCCTATGGGTGTCAACCCATACCAAGTCCCTAACATATCTCCAATGATGGCAACGTCAAAGCTGGCAGTTTGCAGGTAGGAAGGAGCTGATGGAGGCCGGAGCAGAATGTGAAGGCCAGCGGATTCATCCCTCGGGGACCGGCAGGCCTCTCAGATATCCCCCTGGGTCACCTCCCAAATGAAGTACCTGCTTTGGCCGTGAGCAGGAAGCAGGACCTGGCCCAGATCTCAGCATATTTGACCTGGCACGGCATTTACAGGTGAGCCTCCATAACCGGAAACTCGACTCTCTGGGGAGAATGCATTTTCATTATCAAGGCTTTTAGGCTTTTAATTAAGAAACCAAAGAGCAGTGCCTGGAGTGAGGATGCAGGGACTCTGGGTGACCCACACGCTCGTTTCCACCTGGCACAAAGGACCCTGGAGTGAGGGTACAGTGCCTGCTCTGAGTCACCAGCACACTCATCATTTCTACATAAAGAACCCTGTGAGCCTGTCCCAGGACTTTTTAGCCTAGACCTAAAAATTCAGAGCTCAGGAAACCTTCATCATTTTAGGAACCTGAGGGGTGGGCCAGGGGGATCTCACAGAGTGTGGTGCTGTCTATGGGGTCAGCAAAGTACAGCTGGGGCTTCCCGCAAGCACTTCAGGGAGGCCGTGCACTGGCCCGAGGCTGGTTCCGCCTCCTATCCTCGGTTCTCATGCCCAACCGTGAGGGGAGCCCCCCGCTTCAGGAGCGCTCCCTGGCTCCAGGCCCTAACGTCCATGTCCAGGCCCCTGGTAGGGCAGCTTCTACCCCAGGGAGGCTGGGACTGGAGACAGCCTGGAGCTCTAGGCAATCCTGGCAACCACATGTTTCCCGAAGTGGCTGCAGACAAACTCCTGCTTCCAAAACCTGGCACGGGCTGTGTGAGGCCTGGAACGCGGGAGGCGCGTTTCGCAGGGTCCCTGCTCACATACAAAAGCAAGGCTAAGAGCAGATAAATTATTTAATTACCCTCTCATGGTTATCAAGTCAAGTCATAGTCTCTTAGACTTATGTGTGACTAGAAGTATACACATTATGGAAGTGTATATAAATGTGAATACAGATATGCTTATTTTCCTTTTATATACCTTACATGTATGTGTATACGTGCATATGTATAAAACATGGAAGAAAAAACCATACTTAAGATTTCAAATCTCAGTCACAAAGATCTCAGAAGCAAATTATTATTCTTTAACAAAGATGTAACATTTTACATTCTTACAAACAAAATGTTCTCTATTAGCATTTTATTTTAAAAACTAAGAATGCATTGCACTCTCTGTTTCAATTTTTAACTCAGCTCACAAAGGTCCCTGTACAAAGACCTCCGTGCCACGGCAAGGATGGCGGTGGTCACACCTGTGTCCATTTATCCTCTCTACATCTAGGCTCCTCTCCCTGAGGCAACAGCACCTCCGAAGTCACAGCCTGGCCTCCCATCTCTCCCCCGTCCCGGGCTTTTTGGCATGTTGGTCTGCTGCACACACCTCAGCAAATACTGCTGATTAGCCAGAATCGCCCAGAAATCTCTTAACCTTGATTCTGGTTGCTTTTGTAATTTGTAATATCTGTACTTCTGGTGTGATTTGAGAAACAACAAATTTTAAAATTAGAGAAGATGTGGTTTTTATTCTCTCCTTTCTACTTGCAACCTTGAAAATTCAAGTAGCAGCAAGGGTTTGTTGAAAGTAACTTCCACCAAAGAGAACCTATTACAAAGGTACTACAGAGTGTCAAATAACCACATAGATGTAAAATAGAGATGCAGACACAGATATAAAATCCAATGGTTAAACCAAACTGAGAAATGCTTGCCAGTTTGATAGGACTTCTAAAACTTGACATAAATGTTGGCTGAGGGATACAAGATGTTATGAGATGAGTGAGATGCTTGGCCTAGAACCACAGGCTCTCTCCTCTTTACAGCAGAAAATCCGTAAGGAAGTCAAATCTGAAAGAACCAGGTACCATTGAATGGCATACTCAGCCATCCTTCCCCATTCCTGGGCCAGGTGCGGTGAGTGCAGCCAGTCGTTCACCAACACCCATCATCCATCCTCAAGGCTACGGCTACACTTTACTCCCAGGCTCCCTGCCATTATGTAACTTAGGTAAATCACGGCCACTCTCACCTTAAGCCTCCCCTGCCAGCATGGCAATCACCCAGTCCCAACCACAGCAAGGACAGCCATGTCCCTGGGAATGCAGAGCAGGGGTCGGGAAGAAACCTGGATCTCTGAATACCTCATGGAGCAGTCACCAGCCTGGAACATCCTCCCTGACGGCTTTGCAAGAGAGAAGAACTCCTTGGTTCCTCAAGCTACAGTACTGCAGAGTCTCAGGTCACAGCATCCTTACCTACCCTCGTCAGGAACCGTTCATGCTCATCAAGACATGAGAAGAAAACTGCAGTGGCACAGTCACACTCAATGCAGACCACCTGCCGCTCACATTCATCGGATTAACACCAAAAGGCCACCTTGGTGGATATCCTGGATGTGGACACTTGGCGGCTTTTTGCTGGAGACGCGCTTTGTACATTTATCGCACGACCATCTTGGCGTCAGGAGGGGCTGTGCAGATGGCAGCTGTGCACGTCACAGGGAGTCTCACTTGCTGGACTCTCAGCCAGCTCCCACTATCAGTGCCCGCAGAGTCCTCTCCTCCGGGAGCACGTGCTTGGACGCCACAGTAGCCTGTGGATCCACACAACAGCACTGTGTGCCCCAGGAGCTTAGAAAGTACCACTGCATCAATGCCTCCACAGGTGAGGCCGGGGGCAGAAGCCAACCTCAAGCAGTTACGGTCCTCCGTGGGGCTGGCGTCCAGGCAGGAAGGCGGCTCAGCGGCTCTCCTCTCACTGTGAAAAATTCCTAGGTCCCCACATGAACAGAACCCTAAATAACACGCAACAAACAACAGGAACGAGAACACGACCAGCAGCTTCTGAGAAGAGCAAGCTGGACTGATCATGAGACACCTGACGGGGACGGTGCCAGAGCCCCTCCCGGTAACCTGTGAGGGCAGCGCTGCCAGCATCTCCCTAAAACCAGCCCAAGTCAAGTTAGACTTGAGGCTTTCCAGGAGTGGGTAGATCCATTCAATCCCACAGTCTGAACCTTCCAGGCCGTGTCTCATGGCCCTCATCTCACATATGGGAACCCGGACGCTGCACCATAAACACAGCCCCAAGCCCTCGTTCCTTCTTCAACACCACACCCCAGTACAGTAAACACTTAGGATCTGGGCATTCACGTAAAATACTGCTTAACTAAAACTTCTGATTTAGAACATGTTTAATTCCTACTCACAGAGCTGAAAGTGTTTTGTCCTAGAAGGCGGTAGCTGTAACTTAGCATGAGAGAAGAAGGGTTCAGAGTGGTGCCAAGTATTAAATATTCCTCTAAATCTATTCACCAGATCGCCATGCTATTGTCACCTGCTTCATTTTCTGTCCTTAAAAGACATAATAGTTACTTTTCAAAATAGACAACCTGTTTTACTGATGCTTAGCTATAAAGTAGCGAGCTATGTATCCAAAAGGGAGATATGGGGAAACAGAAAATGTCCACAAGCAATCGGGTGGGGAGGGGGGCAGTTGCAGCAGCACCTGGCTCTGTTGCGTTGTGAGCCAGCCACGTGGGATGGACAGCTCACTTAGCCACTGAAATTATATCATCTAAGATTTTGTTGCAGTTACTTTGACAAATTCTCCCTCCTGCTATGAAGAGTAAGGTTTGAGGGGTTTTTTTGTGTTTTTTTTTTTTTTTTGACTTGGAGTCTCGCTATGTCACCCAGGCCGGAGTACAGTATTACAATCATGGCTCATCGCGGCCTTGACTTTCTGGCTCAAGCAATCCTCCCGCCTCAGCCTTCCAAGCAGCTGGGACCCATAGGCGAGTTTGATTTCTTTGCTAACGAATTCCTAATTCATCTCGCAGTGGGCCTATCAAGGCCATATGCCCGGACGTCCACCTTACCGACCGTCCGTGTGGTCTCTAAAGTGGATGCACTCCGGTTGCCCGGGCTCTGCACGCGATGCTGAGTCTCCAAGTCTGCCGCTGTATAAGGGACTGACAGCCCCGAGCGTCTCGACCTGCCACCATGAGCCGGGCTTTATTCCACAGGGCAACTCTGCTTCCCGTGATGAGATGCAGCACGTGAGCACAGATCAAAGGGCATCAGCAACTAACCCATTCCCCTGGTACTAAGTAGAGGACCAAGAGTTTAGTTCCTTACTTATTTACTACGGGCTTGATTCAAAACAGCTTTCTGGGATCCTGGGGACAAACATCTCCAACTGGTGAGAATTCTGGCTTTAGTAACGGAAGAATCACCTAATGCCCATTTTGTAACTGCTGTTCTCATCAGAACTTGAGGCCAAAGAGAAAAATAAAAGGGGGAGGCTAAGATCGTGACACCCCAGTTTGCACAAGGCCAACCAGCCTGCTTGAGGGGGTGAAAGGAGTAGGATTTTTAAACAGCTGAGTTTTAAAAACATGGCTGTAGGCTGGGCGCACTGGCTCACGTCTATAAGCCCAGCACTTTGGGAGGCCGAGGTGGGAGGATTGCTTGAGGCCAGGAGTTCAAGACTGGCTTGAGTAACACAGCAATACCCTATCTCTTTAAAAAGAAAAAAAAAAGGTTATTAAAATAGTAATAAAAAGTTTAATACAATAAATTACTATATCAACATGGCACCCCCAGCTGTCAGAGGAGGTACAATCTCTGTGGCTATGATGAGATCTGGAGAGAAATGTAACTGGCATCATAGGGAAGGTCAACCCCAAAGCCCCACGGCAGTACTCCTGTAAAGTGTGTTAACCAGCATGAAGTCTCCTCCACAATCAGAAGCCTGGTTTAGAGGAACGCTGTCCACGGGACCTGGGTGGACTCCAGACGCTGGCTGACCAGACAACCCCCCCCCCCGGACCCTGCCGGCAGCCCCAACTGGACAGAATGACCTCGTGAGTGTCCTTTCCCGCCACAAGCTGCAGACCTTGAGCCAGTCCTGGCTGTGACTGAGGCTGCGCATAAACATCTGCACCCAACAGCTCACCTTTGTATATGACACGCCCAGTCCACTTCATTTCAAATGTTACGCTCGCCCCAAGGCGAACATGGATGTTACAGGTTAACTCACTGCATGTGTGCTAGACTTTCCCTGTAAGTGTTCAGACATTGCACGAACCGGATGAACAAACCCCACTTTCCCTGTAAACGTTCAGACATTCCTTGAGCCCGATGAACACACACAGCCAACAAACCCCGGAACGTGTAACGCCGCGGCCTCCTCTCCTCCTGAGGGGCGTGTGCTTACAGCTCCCCCAAGACCACATTTCCCAAAGCACAGAGTGTTACTCTGAAAATAAAACCTCCTTTTTCCTTCCTCTGTACATCTCGTGGTCATGTTAACAACTATTGCTACAAATGCAGAGAAATGGGGTATCATCCGTGCTGCTCACCGAATTCCTAGCACCAAAGCTTCAGGGCCCCCCAGTCTGAAGGAAGCTTCTATCGCCCTAAAGCCAACTCTGGAGACGAAGGCCGAGCTGGGGAAAGGCTGTGTCACCGCAAATCCACACCACGGGGCCCTCTGCAGTTGTGTGTAACTAACTCTTGGCCTGTCCTGGGGTTTGGGGAAATCAGAGCGTACGCAAGCAGATACCGTACGCTCTGCCATGGGACCGTGAAGTCTGCGGAACCTCAGAGGAACATGGAGACAAACGGTGGCACGATTCTCACAGGCCGAGCCTCGATGGGCGCCCGTGTCAAGAACACAGACACGCCGGGAGGGACAGCAGATGCAGTCAACGCCTGCAGCCCCAGCACACGGCAGCGTCCAAGTGTGGGGGTCTCTGGCCAGGCTCCACCACAATTGCCATATTCTGTGGCAAAATTTTAAAAATAGGTTTTAACTAGTTATAACTCTAACTTGTTTTACACATAAACAGAACACAGGGTACCAACAGGCTCCAAAATACTTCACCTAGAACCAAGTCTAGAATGCAGATGGCTGCTGCTCCGAGTGTGACAAGTCCCCTTGTAGTGTCATAAATCCTAGATCTAGGTGACTAAGTGCTCTTCCTAAACCAGACAGCACCCTGAGGCTCTGAGGGCACCCTCTGTCCCCAGGCCAGTCCATCAGCCCCGGCAGAAGCTGCTAGAGTAAGAGCCTGTGGATTTGTATTGGACGGATGCAAACCAGGCAAAGTCACAGGGGCTCGTTCTGGAAGCCCATCCGTTTACCCACTCATGCCATGGAGAGCCGTTCCCCCAACTCCACACCCGCAGTCATGCTGAACCACAGCAACTGGCTTTTAGGCCTTCAAGCCACTCCTTCTCACCGCTGGACAGACCCTTCTCACACCGTGAGGCCCAGAGTAGCCTTAACAGGTGGTCCCAGCAGAACTGGCCACTGCATGAATTGATACTTTGTGTGTGGGGGGGTGGTTGTTCTTCTGTCACTCAGGCACAGTGCACCATAAGTACAGTGGTGCTATCATGGTTCACTGCAGCCTCAACCTGCCAGGCTTGGGTGAACCTCCAGCCTCAGCTTCCGAGTAGCTGGGCCCACAGGTATACATCACCACTCCTATTTAATTTTTTGTAGAGTCAGGGTCTTGCTATGTTCCCCAGGCTGGTCTCGAATTCCTGGGCTCAAAAGTGAACTGCCCACCTCAGTCTCCCAAGGTGCTGGGATGACAGGTGTGAGTCACTATGCCCAGCCTAGAATTGGTTTTTCTTAAACCTGAGTTTGACACATGAACCCCACTTACATAGATATCAGCACACTCTCACAGCTCGAGAGTTTTTCTGAATCTCGATTCTGTCCGTTCAAGATCAATATCTAAGAAAGGGTGAGAACTGACCCTCCCTCCGTGAAGCCTAAGGGCAAATGCAGCAGTATCTCAGTGTATGAGGAGACAAAGTAAGAAGGTGGAAAATACACACTGAAATTCTAGTGCTAGAATCATAATCACCAACACTTTAAGAGGCAATCTGCTTTCCAAAACATGTAGCTGCTGGATTAACTTCAAAGTCACCAGATTCCACAGGCAGTAGCTCACAGGGGCACAGCTTTCTAAGGCCGCACAGCCTGGGGCAGCGTAACAGCCTCGGGGCAAAGCAAACTAAACAAAGGCTTGGTTCTCTCAAGGAGGAATGTGCTCAAGTCCTTCCAAATAGATTCTTCTTCTAAGTAAGTTAGATGCCTCCTACAATACTGTTTCCAGTGCCAGTGTGTTCAGAAACATGAAGTTGAAACTACATCTCAGGACCCCAAAATCACTACGATAAAGGGACGTCAAAGTGAGGAAGAGCTTAGAGCAAACCTGCCTCCCATGCTCTTCCGAACAGAGACAGCTACTGGGGGGAGGAGGAAAAAAAGCCACGTACCTCCCTCACAACCGATCCACAAGGAAATTCCTCATGGACAGAGGAGAGAATTCAAAGTCCCCATCTGCACACGGAGATAAATGCGGATCTGGCTGCTTCCTCTGGAAAGGTACACCAGAAACACATTTGTCTGATCTACCTGTGACCTGGAAACCCATCCCTGCTTGGAGCCGTGCCTCCCTTCCTGGACCGAACCAACGTACATCTCATATATATTGATGTCTCACGTCTCCCTAAAATGTGTAAGACCAAGTTGTGTCCCAAACACCTTGGACACATGTCCAGGACTTCCTGAGGCTGTTGCAGTGTGTCCTCAACCCCGCCTGAGGCTGTGTCTTTCACCTTGGGAAAATGAACTCTCTATGGGCCGAGAACCGTCTCAGAGATCCTTCTGGTTTACAGGAAGCATTCTTTCCTGCGAGTATATCAATGAAATCATGTGGAATTACAAAATGCCACTTTAGTAAAGGCCAAAGGAATTAGGATTCGATGTGCTTAAAAAACAACACAAAAATAACGTTCTATTTGTCAATGGACCATGAAGCCCACACCCCCTTTTGCAGTGAAGATGTCAAACGGGACGAGAGGCCCCTCCTGCGGATGCTACCCTCTGACCCCACTTCCCAGAGTCCAGTTTCCTGCTGCTCAGGGAACAGCAACCCCAGCTTCACGGGGCTCAGGCCTCCAAACCCAACTCCCACCCATGCTGGAGAATCACCCCAGGGACTAGCAAACTGGCAGGTGCAACTCTCACCTCATCCCCTTAAAGGGGAAAAGGCACCTTCCCGCTCCTCTTCCTGCTGGTGGGAACAGGGTCAGGAGCTGGAGGGTCAGGAGTCGGGCGGCAGAACGGAAGCAGCCTGGGTCCCTGCTAGTCAGAGTTGGCAAATGCCAACCATCCCCGACATTCACTTTGCAAATAAATCCTTCTCTTTTGTCAGGTCCCTGGTTATAAGTTTGCACCCATAACTTAAAAAGAAAAAAAAAAAAAAACCTCAGGTAAAAAATCGGTGTTTGGCTGACGGTATTTCAATTATCTTGGGGCCTTGGGTCAAATGACGGCAAAACAGGAAACTGAACGCTGTTATTCAGAAAACTACCTTCCAGCGCCGTCTACCCTCCCAGGCTACCACCTTATGGTTGTTTGTCTGCTAGATGATTAACAATAACTGCTCTGAAAACCTAGGTGTACAGAACAGACAAGAAGTCAGCTCGGGTTGAGGGGAAGCAGGATAAGACCCCCTTCCCCGCAGGATGGTGGAAGAGGAGGAACCTTCAGCACCTGGGTTTTCAGGATGCTGGATCTCTCAGAGCATCTCTCACAGCTCAAGTACAGCCAGACCCTCCTCTGACACAGCCTGTTCAGACGAAGGTGGCACCTGCCCTAGAGACCCACAGCCCTGTGCGGGGCTCAGCTGGAGCTGAACTTTCCTCCCTTGGTAAGCGTCAGGGCCAGGGGTGGGGAGAGGAGAGAAGCAGCAGGCCTGAGGGGCACTGTGGAAACTCCATGCCGCGCTAACTCTCATCTGATGTGCTCCGGCCAAAGCCACGCTTCTCGGAGGGAGTTTCCCTTCACACATCCGGAAATCATCAACATCTAGTCTCCCCACAGAACAGATCCTTCCCCAGGAGGCAGATGCTTGGCTGTAACACGGGGTAATGAGTGGCGCGCCTTCGTGCCCATTCTGTAGTGTTTCCTGTTACCTATTTTACCTTAAGCTACAAATGATTCCCGTTTACACGGGACACAGTGACACAGACAGCAAAACACATGAGATTCAGTGTGATTCCACACCCGTCACTGCTGACCTCAAGTGCTTTGTTCGTTTTGCTTCTAGAGTTTGTACTCTCTCCCGGGGTTCCAGGCCTGTGGATTCAACCAACCATAGATCAAGATTTTTTTTTAATGTGTTTGTACTAAGCATTCAGACTTTATTATTCATTAAACAACTACTCGCATGGCATGTGCATGGTATAGCTGTTACGAGCAACCCTGACATGACTGTCTGCAGGAGGATGTGCATATGTCATATGCAAACACGATGCCATTTTATTGCAGGGACCTGAGTGCCCACAGACCTTGGATTCCATAGGCAGTCCTGCAGCCCACCCCCATGGGCACTGTGGAATGGCTATAATAGAAAATATAGAGGTTTTAAACCAGTTATATACTAAATCTAATTGTTTGTTAAGAAATTACCGTGTATCACTTGTATTATTTGGAAGTCCTTCCTGGCCCAGAGACTTGACATGTTCTTATCTTTTTGTCCACGGATCTAGCCATTCCAGTAAGCTTATTGAACACAAATCAATTTTACAATTAAATTCTTACAGGAATCACACTCAATCTGTAAGCTGCTTTGGTTTTTAAAGTGAAATAACCAATAGTTTTGCAAACCAGCTATATCACAGAATAGGATAAAGCAGCCCCATGACATGCAAAAACATGGGGTTTCAAAGCTAACCAGTATAAAACACGTTACAAACCCCTAAATATGAAAACGTTTTACACCACAACAGATATTCCAGAAAAAAACAGGATGTTCAAAAAAGCCCTTTGCAGAAAAGCACTTTCCCCTTCATTTTTCACACGGTTTCCAGAAGCTTGTGTTTGGCGATGACCATGAACCAGAAGTAGCGTCCGCTGCAACTACTGCCACCGCAACACAGAATATTAAGGCGTTAAAAAAAAAGGACACAGCATATTTCCTATTGTTGAGAACAGGTAGAGTGTTATAAAAATGAGAGTGTTCTAAAGTCAACAATGTTCAAATTCTAGGTCTCCCGCAGACATTAGACGGTAACCGCCAAAGCTTATGTACTTGGCAACGTTCAAGGAGACCAAGTTCAGAGCTGTCACAATGCAGCACCATCCTCACGCGATTATCTCAGGCGGGTTTGAGGGCAAGTGCCCCCGTCACAGCGGGAAAGCTGCCCAGCCCAGCACTTCCTGAGATCACAGACCTTCGCCTTCCCACGTCTTCAATAGTTCCTTTACACCGGGAACCAGACAACAAAACCTAAAACACTTCCTCAAATCTCAAGACAGTCTTTAGAGCTCTTTTCCTTCCCCTTCTCTTACTGAAAAAGCCTATTTTGTAAGCAACCTGTAGTGCTTCCCAGAGCTGGGGCGGGAGGAGAGCTGGTGTTGGGTAGACCGAGTTTCAAGCGTGGGGAGACCAGGAAGTTCTGGAGATGGATGGCGGTGATCGTGGCACCACAGTGTGAACACACTTAATGCCTCCAAACCATACACTTAAAAATAGAGTGCTATGTAATTTTACCGCAATCAACACACTGAGAAAACTCATCTATAATTACTGTCATTTCCAATATCTTGCACCCTGTAAGTTGCATTTGCTTTTGGAAATCCTCAGAGCAATCTTGAAAGACTAATACCCTAATCATCTCTGAAACGCAGGCAAAGTCGTTCAAGGGTTTGGTTATAGGAAAGTAGCTGGAAAGCAAAGCGCCCGTTAGACATGGCAGCCGTGGTAGCACAAACACATGGTAGGAAGATGGTGGTCATGCTACACACAGATGGGAAGGGTGTGGGGAGCCACAGCACCGGATACTCGGGAGGCACCTGGGCAGGAGCTGAGAATGTACCAAACGCGTTCGATCATGCAACATTCACGGACCGTGAGTCCAGCCACCGCCACTGACATCCACTGTGGCCGGGGTGTCCTCTGCCACAGAGATACACACCCTGCCAAGGATAGTGTACAGATTAAACGTCAAAGCACAGACATGCTCAGGTCCCGCTGTTCACATAGAAGCAAACACAACACATTTCCCAGACCCCAGCAGCATGACTCTCCACTTGACTGCAACCCGGTCCCATTTATTCTCGAACCCATCTCTCCCGGACCCCACAGCATGACTCTCCACCTGACTGCACCCCATCCTGTGCATCCTTGCATCTGTGTCTCGGCCCTCACTCACTCCCTCACTTCCTCGTTGGGTCAGGAACCAAAAGTCCACTGTGTCCCTGGTGCACTGAGCTTTGTCAGGGGCCTCTGGGCCGCATGCTGGGACACGCAACTAGGAACTCCCAGTGCACACGTTGGTCTCCTGCAAGACGCTTGGCTCTTATGTGCGGGAGCCGGGAGCCGGCACCCACCCCTACAATTGACTGCACTCTTAGAAAAGTCACAGAAGGCCCCTCACCAACCCAGCAGCACCCTGAGGCCACATCCCACTTGCCTGCTGGCTCCTGAGCCTCCCACCCTGTGATGACTCGCTCCTTCAGTTCCCCGCCTTGAATCCACTGGTTCCTCTCCTCATGGGCCTCTTTCCTGTCGTCTTCCTGTCATTTTCCTGTCAGCAAGCACATTTCCTGTCATTTCCCTGAAATGACATATTTCCTGTCATTTTCCTGTCAGCAAGCACATGTATCCAGCCTGACCTTGCTGATGTGCTCCAGCTGGCCCTGGACTCGAACCGCGCTGCTGCGGCTTTCCATCAGTGTGACATCTGCGAGTTACCTCCTGGGAAATGCCAGGTGATGGTAACATCAACCAAGAGGCACCGCTGAGAAGCAGAACGCATGGTGCGGTGCCCAGAACGTCACGTCCTTGAACAGACGCTCCGTGTCTTCTCCTCTTCTGCCAGAGCTTCACTGTAGGAAGGCGGCCATTCTTCCAGTGCTGCTACTTCCAACACCGGGGAAAGCAAGCTTCAGAAATGAACGGTGTCAAAGAGGCAGGACCCACCAGCGGCCGGACGACCGCAGCCCCAGCATTCCCCAGTCACCATGGCTGACAGCCCAGGCTCCAGAAATGCACAGCTTCAACCTTAGGAGAAAAAACCCTCCCAAGCCAACTATTATTTTCAACAATGGGATTGGGGAGTGGGGCGTTCTAACCCTGCCTCTCTCAACAGCACAGATCATCAGATCCCAGTTCTTATAGGATTGGGGAGTGTGGGGGGATGGTTCTAATCCTGCCCCCCTTCATAAAAAAGAACTGGGATCTGATGATCTGTGCTAGGTCAGTACTTTGCTTCCGCCACATGCAGTCATCCTCAGCACCAGGAAAAGTCAGAAGCATTGAGTGATGATACCAATACCAACACGTGCGGTTCTGACAGCTCCGGTAACTCGCTGCACAGATACAACACAACAGCAGTGAGATCCACGGACATCACCAGTCTTCCCAACGACTGTGTTCCTGAATCTTCTGTGTTCGGAATAACGGTCTTCTTTGCCAGGGCTGAGCCATGCTTCCCTGTTGCCTGTCCTCTGCCTTCACCAGCTTCGTGCACGTTTCCGGGCAAGTGTTTGTGCAGGTGCTATCACTTATTTCCACAGCAAGAATATACACAGACACCAGACAGAAATGGGCAACCCCATTAGGAGCTGTGCAGAGAGATCTAACTCATCAGATGTGCCAAATTTCTGTTGCCATAGAAATTTAACTAAACTAACGTTGCTATGACCTCATCTCTTACTGTGCCACTAAAGATCATCCGGGTAAGAGGAGTGTGCCTCTGCATAGCATGTAGCTCACGTTTACATGTCGGTTTTCCCTGAATATGGTTATGAGAGATAGAAATCAGTAAGATGGGGTGTAACATCTAGTGTAGGATCGTTGTGTCTCCTAGGCTCACACACTTCCTTTAAGATCCTCAGAATATGAAGTTTAACTCTGTCGACGTGAGTTACATAGTAACTTGTTTTGGATACTGTCTCTTTCACCATCTAAATATCAACACCAAAGAAGTTCTTGAGTTCCTTTTTAAATTGAAAGGAATTTACAAACCATAAAAGCCCCAATATTAAAGGATACAATTCAGTCTTTTTAGCACATTCTCAAAGCTGCACATCAACCACTAGTATGTAATTCTGGGACTTTTTCACCATGGGCCAAAGAAACCTTGAACCCATTAAGAGTCAGCACCTGCTCCTTCCTTCCGCCAGCACCTGGCAATCGCCAGCCGACTTCCGTTTCTCTGGATTTGCCCATTCTGGACATCTGTTGTGAGAAGAATCGTACAGTGCATGACCTTTGGCGTGACCTTCGGTGCTGACATCTTTCACGTCCAAGGTGAGTGGAATCTCACAGTGAGTGACCTGTTGACAGACACCTGGACTGTTTCTACTACTACAAATAATGCTGCTCTGAAGATTCTTGCATAAGATTTTTTTTTTTGTTTGTAAAAATGTTTTCAATTTTCTTGGGCATATGCCTAGGAGTGAAATTCCTGGGTCGTATGGTGATTTCATGCATAACTTTTCTGAGGAACTGCCAGACTTTTCCAAATCAACGGTACCATTTTACTTCCCTTCCCACTAGCAATATATCAAGATTTCAGTTTTCCCAAATTCACCACCAAGTCACTGTCCAATACTGGGATTTTACCCATCCAGTGGTTGTGAAGTGGTATCTCAGTGGTTTTGATTTCCATTTCTAAGATGACGAATTCTGCTAAACATCTCACGTGCTTTTTAAGGCATTTATATGTCTTTCTCTGGAGAATGTCTATTCAAATCCTTTTTCCATTTTTAAATTGGATTTTTATTAAGAGCTTTAAAATATATTCTTGATATCAGGTCCTTATCGTGATAATGTATCCTGTTCTGTGGGTTGTCTTTTTACTTTAATAGTATCCTCTGAAATGAACATTTTTAATTTTGATACCGTCTTTTTCCCTTCAGTTGCTTGTTATAGCTTTAGACGCCTCAGCCAAGGAAACATTGCCTAATCCAACCTAACAGTTTCTCGAGGATTCTCCCCTGAAGGTGTCATGGGCTGAACTGTCCCATTCCCCGCCCCCCAAGATTCCATGTTAAAGTCACAACCCCAGAAACTTAAAATGTCACTGTATTTAGATACAGGGCCTTAGCTTGGTAATTTAGGTCCCATAAGATCTTAAGAGTAGGGCCTGATCCAGTATGACTGGTGTTCTTTTAAGATAATTTAGACACAGTCCTTAGTGCTCCATGCACATAAGAGAAACCTGTGAAGACGCAGAGAAGACGCCATCTACACAGCATGGGGTGAGGCCCCAGAGAATCCAACCTTGCCCCCACCTTGATCCCAGGCTTCCAGTCTCCAGGAAAAAGGAAATAAGATGCTATTGTCTAAGTCGCACGGTCTGTGGTGTCCGTTATGGTACCCAGCAGACTGACAGAATGGGTCTCAGTCAGCTCCTTACGTTGGATTCATGTTGAGCTTTGCTTGTACGGTGAGGAAGGGTCCAGTCCATCCTTTTCCATGTGGATACCCAAGTTGTCCCGGCACCACTGAGTTGTGAAAGGCAAAAAGTAAAGCATCCCTTACCGTCCTTTCTCCATCAACAGATTAGAAGATACACTGAAGAATCGTGGACAATTTTGTCAGTTTAAGCCAGTGGTTTTCAAACTTTTGGGTCTCAGGAACCCTTTGCACTTTATTAAAGAGCACAAAAAAGCTTTCTCATCAAGCCGGGAGTGGTGGCTGCTCATGCCTGTAATCCCAGCACTTTGGGAGGCAGAGGCAGGTGGATCACTTGAGGTCAGGAGTTCGAGACCGGCCTGGCCAACATGGTGAAACCCCGTCTCTACTAAAAATACAAAAATTAGCCTGGCATGGTGCCGAACACCTGTAGTACCAGCTACTAGGGAGGCTGAGGCAGGAGAATCGTTTGAACTCAGGAGGCAGAGGTTGAAGTGAGCTGAGGTCACACCACCGCACTCCGGCCTGCGTGGCAGAGCAAGACTCCGTCTCAAAAAAAAAAAAAAAAAAGTAACAATTTAGTTTATTTTACAAGGATAAAGTCATTACATCTTAACACAGTCTTAAAGAAGAAACCATTTTCCAAAATAAGCAGCAGCGTGGCAAGAGTTTGTGGTGCTGTGAAAACACCTAACATCTCTGCACCTCAGACAGCAGGGTTCTCATGCCTGCATCTGCGTTCAGTGGGCTGTAGAACCGTGACTGAAGTTTATGAAGAAAGTCCAACCCCATACTGATATACAATTAGGAAGCGGTATTTTCACTGTGTTTTCAGATCACTTTAGTTATTCTCTGCTGCCAAATGTAACAAGTGGCACTTCCGTACAGGCTGTCTGCAACACAGTCTGTGCTCTGCTCGTTGGACCTTTCTGCCCCAATTCCTTCTAAGTCAACTGGTCCGTCTTGCACTTGAATGGCTTTTACCAGCACACGATTTTGTAATCACACATTGGTTAGATAACACTAATTCAGAGTTATGAGCAGCTTCCACATTTCGTTATATGTAAAAAACCAAACCAAACCAAACCAAACCAAACCGCATCAATATCATTAATCACATGAGAAAGTGGTAGACACAAGATTTTTATATTTTAATATTCGCTGGAAAGCTCAAATGTCTATCATTGGGAATAATGTAAGGTACTTTCCTTGAGATGAAAGTCATTTTGTTCATTTTTCAGGCCACACCTGCAAATACCTCCATCTGAAGTGGCATCTTTTGTAAGTCATTCTTTATATAAAGGCGGCCGTTAGTGGAAGAAGTGGTTCTGCAGGTTCATAGTTCAGAGGCACCAGTGCTCTCCCAAGAGATAACCATAAAATCCGCAGAAGACGCACCTGTGCACACTTCCTGTTTCTCACTCAGAACATTCCAGAAGGAACCCTGAATCCCAATGCCACAGCGGGACTGAAGTTTGCTCTCACCCACACAATACACCCAGGGAGATCCCCCAGCCCCCACCCCGAGGCCCCAGCCTTGGTCCTCTGTCTGGTCTAGGAGGGCTCCTGCAGCTCCAGCCTAACAGGGAACAGAAGGCACCCACATGTCAGAAAGCCCTTCCAAGGCCTCGCGAGCACTTCTGTTTATGTGCCAGTCAAGTGCGTTTGACAATTCTACAGCCAGCTGTATGGCAGGCAGCGAGGTATCCAGCAAATACTCAGGGCTCACGTTACTGAGGAAGGAAGGTGCACAGCGAGGTACCCAGCAAGTACTCAAGGCTCACGTTATGGAGGAGGAAGCCAGGCAGATAGTGAGGTACCCAGCAGGGTTCACGTTACCGAATAGGAAAGGAGGGTGGAGACAAGCGGGCTGGAACAGTCTGTCATAACCTTTAGCATTTACAAGGCTTGCTGAAGATTATCTGATTTGATCTTAACAGCTCACAAGATAGGCAGAGGCATGACTGTTTTCACTTCATAAAAAGAGATCCCGGGAACTGATGATGACCACGTGCTCTTCCCATAGGCTCCCAGAAATCCTCCTCAGATCATCTCTCAGTTGTATACATGTGGTAATATCTCAGTCACGTCCCCTCTCTGCAGGGGAATTTTACTGCCGCCCTGCTGTTCCTTCGCACCCCTGCCCTCTCCTGCATTTCAGCCATGCCCACCATCCATGGGGAGTCTGTACCACCCCACCCCCGCTGCTGCTGATGGCTTGGGTCACCCTTATCTTTCATTTCCACCTACAGGGACCTGTTCTTCCTTCAAATGCAGCTCAAACTCACTCGTTGTGTGAAGCCTTTTCCAGCCATCACAACCGTCATGTGTAAAATCAGTGTGTGGAATGCTTCATTTAGGAGGTGCTTATGTTGCCTCATTGGCTGTGAGCAGGGCCCAATTCTGAGCAAACCCGGTGGTCCCCTCTCCCCATCTCTGCTCCAGTGCACTTAAAACAAGGATTCCTAGAAGCACCTTTTTTGTCCAATTCACGCATGAGTCTGCCCCACACCCTGCAGAAAAGCCCTGGTGGTCGGCGGTCAGGGCTCGGGACCTCGAGGTGGGTAAGGAGAGCTTAGTGCCCTCTCTGGACTTGTCGCTCAGAGACCCGCGGCTGGAAGGGAAGAAACTTGCATCCTGTGAAACATCCAGGCCCTGAGACCCACTCAGGAGTGGAAAACGGGGAAGGAGCCTTGAACAGACCCACGGGAGGGTAGACAGCAGGAGTCACAGAGGCTACCAGGGAGAGAGGGAGGCAGGCAGTGAGGCCAGAGGTGATGTGGCCGGGAGGGAGTTGATGTGACCAGAGGTGACGTGGTGGGGGGATGACACGGCGTGGTGGGGGGAGGAGATGTGGCCAGGGGCAACGTGGCCAGAGAAGGAGACACGGCTGGAAGGAAGTGACAAGAGGGGTCTCCAGGCCTCAGACTGTGCCTCAATTATGGATGACATTTCAATTAAGATGTTGTATCTAACTTTAACGAAAAGTAGCAATTTAGAACCATTGTGTACATTTAAAGCACGGTACAAATAGAGCCCGTTTTCCAAACCAAAGAACAGTGCATTGAAGGAAAAAGTAATAGCTCACCGAAAACAAAACAAAACAAAACAAAACAAACAAAAAAACTAATTAAAGAAAAAATTCATTTAAGATCAGAAATAAAGAGATCCTACAGCTCTTCTAGTCCAATCCCCACCCTAACGTGAATGGGGGGGAAAAAGGAAGTAGATTCTAGTCAGTCAGAATTAAAGGCAAAACCGATCCACTTTACTTTCTACTTGACAGAAAACAAGAAGCTCATCAAGGAATCCCTACAAACAATAGCTTTAGTAGTTCTCAAAATGCAAAATTCACCTACAAATTAAACCAACTGCTAAGTGTGTATAGAGTAATTTCTTTCATTATTGCCTTCCTCATCCCCAGGGGCTTTTTTAGACCTTGTTTCCCCCTAATTGTCTCCAACACCAAGGAAATTTAAACCCCACAAGTAAACCGTGTCTCCATTCATTCACAGCGTCCTTTGGAGCAGGCAGTCCCTTGCTCTAAGACGTTCTTGTCACCTAAGCACCAAGCACAGCCTGAGAACGCACAACACGCACTCACACAAACTCAGACAGACAACAGGTGAGATATGGCACGTGAGGAGGAAGACAAGATAAATGAGCTTCACCGTCGACCCAGATCCGACAAGAAGTGACACACGCAGCCTGTTCGGGTACAGGTGATTCCTAGAAAACAGCCAAGGGCAGAATTTGGAGAAGCAGCACCGCAGTCCAGGAAGATCTGGGGGCTTTAGAAGGGAGGGGCGCCCCGACCAGGTACTGGGGGATTCAGAAGGGAGGGGCTCCCCGACCATGTGCTGGGGGATTCAGAAGGGAGGGGTGCCCCGACCAGGTGCTGGGGCTTCAGAGGGGATTGGTGCCCCGATCACTTCCGGGGGGGTTCAGAGGGGAGGGGTACCCTGACCACGTGCTGGGACTTCAGACGAGAAGGCACCCCGACCGGTTCCTGGGGATGGCAGGACAAGCCCAGGGTTCCGTCGTCACTTTTCACTCCCTACTCCCGAATCTCGCCCTGAAGTTGCAGCCAGTCCAGGTATTCATTTACCCATAAAATTAAGTATCTGTGAGTAACACAAGTCACTAATCCACACAGATCTGAGTCCACAAATACCTCCCAGAGACGCCACCATCCCTTCTGGTAGAGGACCCAGCGGCCCACGCTGCTAGGAAGGGAGACTGTCTCCAGCCTGACGCTGCAGAGTCCTCAACACAAAGTCTACCTTCTGGAACCATGCCGTCTCCTACAGAGGCAACTAGGGGCATGTAGGGTTTTTTAAAATCTTTTTTTTTTCTTAAGACAGAGTCTCCCTCTGTCACCCAGGCTGGAGTGCAGTGGCTCGATCTCGGCTTGCTGCAACCTCTGCCTCTCGAGTTCAAGTGATTCTTCTGCCTCGGCCTCCCGAGTAGCTGGGATTACAGGCGCCTGTCACCACGCCCAACTCATTTTTTATATTTTTAAGTACAGATGGGATTTCACCTTGTTGGTCAGGCTGGTCTTGAACACCTGAATTCACATGATCCACCCGCCTCGACCTCCCAAACTGCTGGGAACACACGCATGAGCCACGGTGCCCGGCCCATATAGCTATTTAAATTTGACTAAAATTAAATAAAATTAGAAGTTCTCATTTACACTTCAAGCATTCAGTTACCCCCAGGCGGCCACTGACCAGCGGCTGGTAGAGATGTCACACTCCACACTGTAGAAGGATCTAGGGACGAAATGGCTCTAAGATCATCTCAGAATCTTTATGTTGAAGCTACTGAAGTTTTACTCTGATTATTATAGACATCAGCATTTTCCCACTTTAAAATGTCAGAGCTATTGCAATGATCAGCTCTGTGGCTTCCCAGCAGCTCTTCTCTTCCTGGACAGAGAACTGTAGAGCATCTGCACTCTGCCTCCACACTAAGGGATAGTAGAAGCCTCCGTATAAAATCAGGGGGAGAAAAAAAATGAATCCCTAGTCCGCCTCTCCCCCTATGATTTTGTGAAACTCCTCTTAGTATGCACAATAACTGCCAGAGTTGCAATAAAGAAGCATCCCTTGACCAGGAAGCAGCAGGGAAGCAAGAGGAGGGAGATGCAAAGACCCTCCATTCCCTCTGGGACCCCAGGCCCAGCCAGGACTGAGAAGGGCCGCACAGCCCGGCAGACCCGCACACCTGATGCGAACCATACACACGGCTTCCCTGGGCCTCGGTCCCCTGCTCTGCCCTCACTGGCCACTGTGGCTCTGGGTAGAGGCAGCTCCCTGAGCCCCAACACCCACAGCCAGTCCCCTCCTTGCAGGTCTCAGCTGTGCTCTCACTGCCTCCCTGACGCTTCTCATCATCCGCGTACCGTGTCCACTCTACCCCACAGCCCTTGCTACCGCCCACCCCACCACGGAGCCTAGCACACAGCAGGTGCCCGAGACGCCCCAGTGGGCGGGCATGCCAGGGTAGGGCTTGGAGTTCCAAGGGCCATGTCCCGCATACCACCACAAGTGCCGCGGAGGCTGTGGAAGGGGTCCAGGTTTCAGGCCTCTACTCAGCTTCTCCCGGTCCCCGAGGCCAAGAACCTAGCAAGGGAGCGCAGCGGGAAGCAGGGTCCCAAACCCACTTCCTACTCCTCAAGTGGAAGGGGACCTCGGGGCACAACCCCACGAGCACCTTTCCTCCTGCCAGGCTGCCTGTCACAGCACCAACACCTTCACCGCAGGGAAACCCACCTCTGTGAGGAGAAAACCAAGTACCACAGGAGCCACTTCCCCCGCAGCGTCTGCTGAGCCCAATAGCGACAGCAGCAGCCGGGTCCCCACTCAGCACACACCGACTCGGAACCCGCCACGCACACCACAACACCGAACATCTTGAAGCTCAGCTTCGACTCATCAGGGCCCTCTTCCAGGAAAGCTAGGCATGTCTATCTTCCCTGGGCTCACAGAAAGGAGCGTGACTCAGCCCCGAGTGTGAACAGAGTCAAGCTCCCACTAGCTGTACAGACAACCTCCCTTGCCCTGTCCTGGGAAGGAGCCAAGCGCAAATAGCCATCTTTTGCCCGCACAGGTTCGGAATTCAGTCAGTTCTCTCAATGGAGTTGTGACAGGTCAACTCCAGGCTCCTCAGTGCTCTGGGGTTCACCTCGGGCCACTGCACCTTTGAAACGTGGCTGTGGATTCCTCTAGGGTGCACAGTGTCACGGCCATTTCATTCAGATACTGCAGGCCCCTGCCGTGGAGTCAGTACCCAGGACACCCCTGCCGGCATCCTCCGAGATGCTGCTGCAGCTGCTGTGATCTGAGAACAGCCATGCACAGGCATCAAAGGGAGGGCTTCTCAAATCTTTTCCAGGAGCAGTGGCTACAGCTTTGGAAGACGTTGCATTGAATCCTGGGTGATCCTGGCTTGGTCTGCAATCTAAACCTAGTTGCTGGGGAGACACACTCTGTTGTAATTGACAGAGGCTGTTGGTGGCAGCTCTACCAAGACCAAGAATGGCAACTAATCTGAGATTTACTATCCATACTTTCTATTTGATGTTTAAAAGGAAAGCATCGTGAAGTTCCAGTAGCAAGGAATTTTCTATAATCTATCACACATCAAGATATAGCAGAAATGTAGCTAAAATGTTCATAGGATCTATGCAGAGGAAGAGACGGGTCTATTTCAGGAAAAGTGCTTGCCGGCTTTTAAGAAACATAGTGAAATCCCTGCCAAGTAAAAGATTGTTTATACTTTTGCTTTGGAAATGGAGGGAAAGTTCTTTCTTATTATTTGAATACATTAACTGTATTTAAGTGTTCTGGTAGATTAAGTATTAAACATTCAAAAGGAAGTAATTCTGTTCAGTCTATTTCATTCTTTAAATGTAGCTTTCAAAAACCGACAAATACCTGGCCGGGTGTGGTGGCTCATGCCTGTAATCCCAGCACTTTGGCAGGCCGAGGCGGGTGGATCACAAGGTCAGGAGATCGAGACCATCCTGGCTAAAACGGTGAAGCCTCGTCTCTACTAAAAACGCAAAAACCTAGCCTGGTGTGGTGGCAGACACCTGTGGTCCCAGCTACTCGAGAGGGTGAGGCAGGAGAATGGCGTGACCTGGGAGGCGGAGCTTGCACTGAGCCGAGATCACACCACTGTACTCCAGCCTGGGCAACAGAGCAAGACTCCGTCTCGAAAAAGAAAAACAAAAAGTGGCAAACACCCCATTGTCTGCCCTGGCTCTGGCCATCTCCACGGAGTGGACAGAGCTTGGGAAAAGCTCACTGTGGAGGCCCAGAAGGCCGGGCCTGGCCTTTGCTCAGCAGATGAGCAAGAGGGTCACAGCCACCCTAGGGAAGAAGCCCATATTTGCTATGTTACTGATGATATCCACATAAATTTCTATTTTGCCTCTCACACAGAACTGGGATCTATGTTTGAGCAAGCAGCTCGTGCCAACAGTCCCTCCATGCCATCATTTCCCTGACCTCCCACAGAAGAGCCAGGCCAGGCAGCGTCCCCACACGGGGACTGGGTCCCAAGAAGATCCTGGTCCTGCCCCTCTTCTCTCTCATCCCTGCAGCACCCTGGCTTGCTGTGGAAGCCCAGCAGTGCTGGCTAAACCCACGTTCACCTGGGGCATTCAGGAGAAGCCTCTGTGCAGAAATCAATTGGGAAGTAGGATTGTGTGTGCTGGCAGGTCACTCGAATGGATTTGCAGAACTCAGTTTTCAACACAGGTGCCGCCACCAAGTCCCTGAAAGACCTTTGTGGGCCTAGAGCCACAGAGCCATTTGAGGCACTCTCACAATCTCTAACAACCCTGCACAGAGGCCCTGTTTATCCAAAGGACCATAAAATTTTCCATGTAAACAAAGTTTGACATAATGAATTAAAAGTGAAGTCACCACTTCTATTTTCCATTAATCCATTCATTCAAACAAGTATCTCTTGAGCGTGTTCATCAAATACTGTGGAATTAGGATTTAGTCCATGCCTTCAAGAAATATACAGCACAGAAGAAAAGGTATAGCTTGTAACTAACAGTGGTGAATAGGGAAGAAATACACATCGCAGAAGGAAAAGTATAGCTTTTAACTGTAACAGTGGTGAACAGGCAAGAAATAAACATCATAGAAGGAAAGGTAGAGCTTATAACTAACATCATAGAAGGAAAGGTAGAGCTTGTAACTAACATCATAGAAGGAAAGGTGTAGCTTATAACTAACAGTGGCGAACAGGACAGAATCTCATAGGCTCGTCAGGAGCCACCGAGGAGGAAGCCATGGTTCACATCCACCTGCAGTAGATAAATGTTTCCCGGATAAAGTAACTTTTCTACAGCGATATCTGCTCCTTATTGTTTAATCCTCCTCGATAGGGTATTAAATTACCACTTTATGTGCTGCTTATATAAAATACATCATTGTCAGGGGAGGTTATAAAATAATACTTCACACAAGCCTGGGCTGTGAATGGTGCGAGGCAATGGGACGATGTGTTCCCGTGTTCTCGAGACGCAGAAGGGGCAAGACCCTGCTTTCCTTCTCCTCCCCACCGCCCTGTTCCCAGATGAGGGGCGGAGGCAAGGCCGCCGGGCAGTCCTAGAGCTGGCTCCAGGGCCACGACACCACGCCCAGACGCTCTGCGCCCCATGCAAGAAACACAGACTGTGGGGCAATCACCAATTTACCTAGCAGTGGGGAGAGTCCTTCATCAAAAGCCTGTGCTTCCAGGAGCCAGGAAAAAGCAGGAGGCCCTAGGAAAACAGTTCCGGGTGCTCCTGAAACCTGGGCAGAGTCACAGTCTGGCAGGAAGCACCAGTGATGCAGGTGTGCCCAAGACTGGGAGGATGGCCAGATGCCTGGAGACCAGACCGGCCTGCAGGAGATGACCACCTCTCTCTGGCTCATTAGAGACAGACAGTCTGGGCTTCACTTTTGTATGTGGAGTCTCACAGTACAGAAATGTCACAAAGAGATTAGACTTCGTATACCCCATTTTTTTAAATTTAAAAAACACAATTATTTCAACTAATTCTAAATCCAGCAAAGAAAAATAAATAAGTATATAAATGCATGCCTCCAAAATGTAAACCACAATCTCTTTACCCATAGGAGACCCAAAATTTAGTGTACTTTTTCTTCAGTATGATCTCATTTTTTTTTAAGCCATTACTGAGGTGTCTCCTCACTGCCCCATGAGGAGGTTCATGGGCTCTTCAGGGCTCTTTGCTGTTTCATCATTTTTTAGATTTAAGGGCAGGATCATTTTCCCACACTTGCTTGCTTCCCTGATCACCAATTTTTCACAAGGACATCATTGTGCCTCAGAAAACCTAGTAACTGAACTTCATTAAAAGTGAAAACGATAGGGACATGTTGGCTGCTATGACAGCATCCTCAGTCACCGAATCTCCCTGGGGGACCCGACACACCCCCAATCTCCTTGGAACCCCAGCATGCAGGTATCGCTGCGGCTGACAGGACTGACCCACCCTGGGGGAGGCATAAAAGCAAAGGGAAGAGAAGGCAGGTGACTCATTTAGGAAACTCAGATGATCCTCTCGAGTCACATTTCTCAGGGTGTCAGGGTACCAGCTACATGTAGGGAACCTCCTTGGCCTGGCAGGTGGCAGACTCCTGGGACCCTCCTCAGACATGTTAATCAGAGAATCTAAAGACGGGCAAACTCTGAAAAGTATCTGTAAAGGAAGGACTTAGCTCTGCTGTGAGCCCACTACACGTGGGGTCACGCAGGATGCCGCTCCCAGCGTCCAGTCTCCATTTCACCCTCCTGGGAGGAACACCCGTCAAGTCACAGAGCACGGTCTTCAGCGAACACCTTCCTGCGCGACCTCCACTGTCTCCCAGCCCTGCAGGAGTAGCCGCCGAGTAGGGGAAACAAGTCTTTGCTCCTGACCCGGCCACCTTGACGCTGGGCATAAGACCAGCACTGCTACGTCTCTGGGGAAAGGAGCGGCCCTGGGCAGGAATGCACTTGGCAGCCCCAGGGAGGGACCAGGTGTGGAGGACCAGGCCTCTGCCCGCAGACACGTCAGCACAGCATCCTGGAGCAGAACCTCCAGCCCAGCTGAGCCTACAGATGGCTGCAGCCCTGGACAGCATCTTCACGGTGACCCGGGGGACTGGGCCAGAGCCGCTCAGCAAGGCTGCCCTGAATTTGCAACCTGAAGAAGGTGTACAGTCGTACGTGTACTTTGCCTTAAGCCCCTAGTTTTGTGGTCACTTGTCACACAGCGACAGACAGTGGATGTGCACGGACTCCCAGGCCACGATGGCCTCTGCCGGCCTCACCCGGGCTGTCTCATCTGTTCCCGTGACATCACGTTTCTCAGAGCCAAAGGCTGCCAGGATCCCCTCTTTTCTTCACGACGTCGTTACAAGCTCACGATACAAACTGAAAAAAAACAATCTGTAAAATACAACGTATGACGCAATACAAGGGGAATGCCCAGGCACACACACACGCGAAACAGGCACAAGTGTGAAACAGGCACATGCACAAACAGGTGTGCATGCGTGAAACAGGTGCACGCGTGAAGGTGTACACTCGTCAAACAGGTGTACATACACACATGAAAGCACCCGACATGAAGGGCTGTCTTTGGGAGCCTAGTTTTTAGACATCTCCCTCACCCTTTTACATCTGCACGATCACAAACACAGCACACCACAGTACTGAGGGGAAGCCCCAGCTTCTCATGGGGGCACATGAGGCTTTTTATTTATGCCACAGGTTGCATCACTACATTCTAGAACTGCAAGGCCCCCCACTGCCAGGACTGGGTCAGGTCCACCCTGTGCTCCAAGGACCAGGCCGCCTGCCAGCCCACACGGACCTGCCCCTCGGATGGTGCGGCTGCTTCTAAAACAGAGGCTCAGGCCCACCCAGAGACCTGCAGTACCTGTTATTAAATCAAGACTTGGCTGTGGGTAAACGTGAAGATTTTTTTATTAAACATGACTCTGCAACATTCAAAGGACCATAACTGAATGCTCCTTTCGCAGCCACGGCGTGTCCAGACACTCATAGAGAAGGCCAGGGCGTGGGAACCCACGGAGCCCCGACAAGGCAGACTTGGAGCTGTGTGGCGCAGTTAGCACCCTTTTTATGCTGACACTTGCCTTTCATATTCAGATTAAAATAAAAAATACGCAAAAGTAGTTCACATTCTATTTCAATTCTCTATTTTTGTAGTAACTGGGCCCCTTTCCCTCTGGTTTCCCAGCCCAGTGATAAATAGGCCCAGCTGGGATTTGTCAAAGTCTGGACCTCTGTTGTAGAGTAAGTGAGGGGGGTAGGGAGGGGAGCAGGAGTGGAAAGGAGGAGTGGGGGATAGGGAGGGACAGAGGGAAGGAGAGAGAGAAACCGCCGAAGGCTGGAGGTAGGAGGGTTGCTCCCTGGCAGCCTCAGGCTCCCCGTTCCAAGGTAACTGAGCTGGCATCACGCATGCGGTGCCATCATATGACTTGGCTGACACACGCCAGAATTACAACAAAATGCTTCAGAAGACTAAGCACCAGCACCTTCAGATTAGGGTAGAGTCCCGGTTTCACGCTTGCCTTGTGTGACATTCTATAAATTGTAAAGATAACGCATTTTCTTACCAGCCATGCTGTTCCCCAAATACTAACTATAATAAAGACCAGACAGCATCTGAGTACTGAGCGTGTGTCAAGCCCCGTGAGGAAGGCATCATTTACTTTGCTAGAGAAAGAAACAGGCTCTGAGAGAAACTTCCTGAGGCCAGGCAGTTGTCTCCAAACCCACCCCGCGCCTCCTGACCCTGAACGTGGAGGACCCAAGTCATTTACGTGAATAATTTACCTACATGCATGTGAGATTGAGATTCAGCCCCCAGATCTAATCATCTCTATGCAGGAATGTGTCAGGAAGGTATACAATTCTATGAGTTCGAGCTGGGGGAACAAAGGCAGGCACCCTCGACACACATGTGGTGCGGAGGTACGCGCCCCGCACAGGGGCGGACAGGAGCAGGTCCAGCCCTGCCCAGTCACACGCCCACCCTGCCATGCCAGTGCAGGGGCCGCCACCGCGTCTCGGGGAAAAGCAGCTTCTCCTGCACAGGAATCTACCCTTCAAAGTGTGTTGCTGAGAAGGTTTGGACCAACATCTCAGAAATCAGACACCGTGTAACACGCTTATCTATACAGGCTGCCTATGTCAGGGAATCACCAATAATTCCCATCTCGCCATCAATTATTTCTGGTAAATACTGATTATTCTAAGTTAACTGAGGCAACACAAGAACAATATAATGGAAATGTCAGAGTCAATCAGCTCCACCTGCTGAAGAGCTGGGACTAATGATGAAACCTAAGGAATCCTGGAGAACGCAGCAGGACCCCAGACGCCGCGGACCACCCCAGCCTCCTTCCACAGGAGAGTTAGTCGTGGGGCAAAGGAACAGCTTTCAAGGAATCTCAGAGGTTCTCAAGGTCTTGAAAGTTGAACGGGAATTAAATATTTGCATCTGAGTCACACGAGCACATTAAAAGTAAAATTTCCTCTTTCCACTAGAATTATGAGCTTGCGGCGGCGACACTGGCTGTATCTCATGCTCGTGAGATGTTTGGGGGCAGCCGTGCGTCTCTGGTGAATCATTTATAATCATGAAAGAAGTGCTTGGGCCCTCGATCCAGGACCACAGACCCCACCAACAAGGGTCTAAACAGGACAAGCCTCGGCCTGGAGAGGCTGGTGTCCGTGGGAGCTGGGAGGAGCACCAGGAAAACTCAGGGGCAAGCCCCACGCAAGCTCGGCATGTCCTACCCCATGCAGTCAGCATCAGCCACAGGGACCTTTTGTTCTTTTTTGTTCAGGAAGGAACATATTAAAAAGCCCGGGGCCCAGGGCCTGGACTCCTCAAAGCTCTCCACAGAGCCGGGTTAATTGGCACCTTCCCTCATGTTCAAGTCAACTATATATGGCTGCTGAGGGCATCTCAGAGCAGGTGCAACACTGAGCTTTCTTGCTGTCTGGGGAAAGCAGGAATTCCAGGCCTCTGCCTTAATACCTCCCCAGAGGCTCTGGCCCAGGTGAGCTCAACTTCTCCCAGGTAAGGAGCACAGACCAGCTTCCCCCATGCCCCTCAGGTCACACAGGAGCGGTGCAGACCCTTGCAACTTGGCACGAGCCCTCGCAACCCACCCTAGAGGCAGCAGCCCAGCCCTGTGGCCCCGGCCTGGCAGGAGGCAGCTGCTGGGGCCCCTGCTCAGGGTTCAGCACAGCGAGGTCCAGCCACAGCAGGGGAGACATCCACCACCCGGCCATTCATCTTTAACCTAAAACAGACACAGGAATGCGGCAAAGGGGTCCTTCCCCTGACAAACCCATCCTTCCTATTCTCATCTCTCCCTCCTTCCCCAGTACTGCACCCAAGGCCACCCAGCACTGTGCCCAAGGCCTGACTCCCAGTTCACAGGGAATCCAAGACAATTATGATTTTGAGAAACTGGGAGCTACATAGAAAATGAGTCGGTAAAGCCATTGTCCACTGATCCTCCACTCCACACAGCGGAGAACCGTCCTCAGGATAAAACCCACGGGGCGGGGAAGACGCGATCAAGGCGGGCAGGACCGCGGAGCCACAAACCTGGTGGTTCAGGGAACAACGCCACGTGAACACAAACCTAAAGTGCTCCACAGCTGGAAGACAAAACACAGGAGACAGAAACGCTGACCGTTTAAAAGAAAAAGAAAAAGAAAAAAGCCTCACTCTTAAGAGTCCATCAAGATTTAAGTTCTCAAGTCACAATGTATCAGCACAGACTTCTCATAATGCCTGAAACTTGGCGCAGTAAACACGTGAATCAGTTCTCCCAAGTCCATCGTTTTCTTTGATGAGTCTCTTGAGTCTCAGGCTGGTTTCAAAGTAAGCCCTTCTCTGTTTGTTGATGATTTAATAATTAACATACATGAAAACACATTGACTTCCAACTTAATCTGCTAACAAAATATTAATTACCACACTGGCTGTCATCCACAGAAAAAAACACAATCACCTTCTGGTTGTAAAAACATTAGAATTCGAAGCCACTTTGGCCATCTGAACAGCACCGGCTTTTGACAAGGGCATTCCAAAGCTAATCTGAAAAACTAGTCCAGGCCATGATCGCTGGGGGGTCGGACTTGCCTCATCACCCTACCTCCCTTCTGGAATTAGACAGAACTTAGACGTTTAGTCTGATGGGAAACATTTACAATCTATTCTCTCCGAAGCTACCTGGAGGATTTCCTCCACATGACACAGCCTTGGTCTCCACAACCCCTTATCTGACAACTCTCTTAACCAACTGTCAATCAGGAAATTTTCAAATCTACCTATGACCTGGACACCCCTGCTTCCAGTTGTCCCACCTTTCCAGACCAAACCCATGTACATCTTACATTTATTTGATCGATTGTCTCATGTCTCCCTAAAAGCTATAAAACCAGGCTGGGCTCTGACCACCTCGGGAATACGTTCGTAGGATCTCCTGAGGGTAATATCAAGGGCCATGGTAACTCATTTGGCTCAGAATAAATCTCCAAATGCTTCACAGAGTTTGACTCTTTACTGACATGGTACCTTTCATGGGTATTCATCTGGGGGACTCACAATCAACCAGAGGCAGCAGTTGCCCACTGTGCAAAAGTCTCTGCAGGACTGAGCCTCTGGCACGGGGACTCCAACCCCTGAAGCAGCAGCTCTCCCACGTCCCACGGCCTGATAGACCTGCACCTCCCGGGCTTCTCATTTCAGAGTCTCAGCAACAAATCTACCAAACGTGATCAACATCACAGAATATTCCTCGAGGCTTTTGGCTGTTGTTTCTCCCCAAGTTTACTCTAGAACCAGAATGGCAACACTCGGAACAGGATGGTTCTCAGTCACTGACCCTCCTGGTAAATACACTGTCTCCAAGGCCCTTTCCCGCCAGTCACAGCTTCCTTCATGTCAGGCTCGAAGGCCACCTCCCCAAGAAGGAAACCTCTTCAATCCAGCAACCACAGCTCCTGTGCCCATCTAGAGCTTGTCTGCCAGGAAGGGAAGACTCCTCATTCCAGAGACAGCAGGTGCCACAAACTCAGGGTTGTAGCCACTGCGAAGGCAAACACTCATGAAATTAATAGACTTTTTCCTCCTTGGATACTGACGTTTTCTCTTCTGGAGGTCAGCCAAGGCCATCTGCACGAGTCACGAGCGTGATGGCTCCAGCCCCTCCTTCGGTGTCAGCAGTGTGACTCCGCTCTGAGACCCCCTGCACCAGCCGGGCCATGCACCTGTTCCCACGACTGCTGTCAGCAGACTACAGTAATTCTAAAATAATCAGCAAACTGAGGTTCCGAAGGATGCATTTTAAAGAAAAATGTGTAAGTTTTACTGCATGAAATCAGCTACATCTTTGGCTACTCCAGAGGCTTTTTGTTTTGCTTTCCTCAAGGTTCTCTACAATGATCCCGACAGTCAAGCTTCCCAGTTACAGGCAGAGGGTTGGGCAGGCCGCGTCTGCTGTGTAACACACACAGAGGATCCACATCATAGGATTTTCCCTGTTCACCAACATCATCAGGACAAACACTAAGCAATAATAATCTCCCTGTCTGGAAAACTGAGCTCACTTGAGAACTAATGCAACAAATGTGTTTGACAAAGTTGCAGGTGGACATTTTAGTGAATAAATCACTATTTCAAGGAGGATAAAGGCTCACTATTCAAAGGCATGTTTTTGTCAAGTTTTGTAATTTCAGCTTCATGCATTTAAATCATGAAGTGAGGCTTGTACCTGATACATTACAGAATCTCGACAAAATAGACAAAATTCCAATTCTGTACACATTCTCTCTCATTCTTTTCCATATGCATACGGATGGTGGTAATTTAAGTTGGCATTCCAACAGGATTTCTAAATTAAACTGTCTTCTACTTTAAACACGACGTGTTAAACATTACACATTCCATTGTTCAACATTTATAGCAGGGTCTGTATGGCCCGTTTTAAAGATTTCTTCCTCACTAAAAGCAAGCGTTTAAACAATAAATGATCTACTCTAAAATATTCTAGAGACAGAGATACATTTGGAGAGTGGACACACTTAACACAGAAATCCGCAACATCAAACAGGCACAACCGGCAGTGAGGGTGGAAGGGGCGCTATGTGAGTGCCCCTAAAAACACACACAAGCCTGGCTGCTTAAAAGGAATGAATATAGCTCAACACTCCTATGTGAACATTGATGTGTCTACTGCCTTACAGAATCCTCCTAGCTGAGCTGCAGGAAGCTTCTTTGGAACCTTTTCTCACCTGCACTGCCTACAGGTGCCCACTGGGCTCCCTGGGCATTATCGTGTCTTTGTTTAGAATATCACAGTATTAGGAGATCTGTTAAATCCCAAGTCAGAGCCTTATCATAACTCAGACACCATCCCTCAGGGCTTGTGGGCCAACTTCGGCTAATGCAGGCTGCTCCACAGTGCCCTGCAGATGGGCTTGGTACATCCACACGATTTTAAGATTTGGGGCTGCCGTTTTCTGCAGTCCCAGACGCGGACTTACATATTCATCATGACTGAAGGCAGCACGTATTTTTATGTTCCTTCTGTAACGGTAATAATCATGGCAACATTTCCCCGATCCTTAAAAAAGCCTCCTAACAGCAGTTGCATTCCACTCCCTTCCTTAAAATTAATAGAATTTACCAAACTAGGTGAAATCAGTCTTCATGAGAAAGTGAGAAATCAGTGTTCACACAATGGCATAGTAGCTGGGCATAGAGTATACGTCAACATCCCAAACTAAGCACCCATCACAGTTATTCCCAACTCGCAGGAAAGCTAGAAAAATTAGAAGGCTTAAAACATAATTATAAATGAAAATAACAAGAAACCAAAGTTTCTGAGGAGCATTTGTTAGCCAAACAAGGAAAGCCATTAACCAGTGCTGATTACATTGCATTTGATTACATTGCATTTGATTACAGCAGCCAAAGACGTGTCCAGAGGAAGAGACTTTTAAACATTAGTCTTTCAGTAAGAATGGTTGCTTAACAAGTTCAGACTACTGGGCTACACCAATCATCAATTAAAAAGCAAGGCAAACGAGTGAGAGTCATTTTCCTTAATCCTTAACGTGTCAAAAATTACCACATTGGTCAAGCTGGTCTCCAACTCCTGACCTCAGGTGATCCACCCACCCCGGCCTCCCAAAGGGCTGGGATTACAGGCATGAGCCACCATGCCTGGCTGAGAACTGTTTGACAGAGGCTGAGGGGAGGCTCCTGTCCCTTCCTGGGACATCCACATCCCACCCAGTTTCCCATACCGACTGTGACACTCGAAGCATCACAGCAAGGGCAGCTGCATCCCCACAGTTCTCTGCACTAACACCACAGCTGCGCGCGCAGCCATAGCCCTGGAGCTGCCACTCAGCCTTATCGTGCTGGCACAAGCACAGCAGAAACTAACACGACCCCAAGAGGGAGGAGTGGGGACCCAGGGGAGTGAACCAGGAGGGAGGAAAGTGGCCCAGGGGAGTAGGGAGGAGTGGGGGCTCAGGGGAGTGAAGAAGAAGGGAGGCATGGGGGCCCAGGACAGTGAACCAACAGGGAGGCGTGGGGGCCCAGGGCAGTGAACCAGGAGAGAGGCGTGGGGACACAGGAGAGTGAACCAGGAGGGAGGAGGGTGGAGTTCGGCCCAGCGAGTGAAACAGGAGGCAGGAGTTCGACCCAGGGAGTGAACCAGGAGGGAGGAGTGTGATCCAGGGAGTGAACCAGGAGGGAGGAGTGTGGTCCAAGGAGTGAACCAGGAGGGACGTGTGTGGTCCAGGGGAGTGAGCCAGGGAGGAGGAGGGAGGAATGTGGTCCGGGGAATGAACCAGGAGGGAGGAGTGCAGTCCATGGGAGTAGGGAAGAGTCTGGTCCAGGGGAGTCAACAAGGAGCCTTTGGGGGTAGCAAGTTCACACACCACAAATACCTCCCAATCCATCCGCGTGCAGGGAGGGGCCGGAAACCACGCAGGAGCTACAGCGCTTTCTCCTCACAGAAGAGGAGTAAGGATATCGAATCATGCATGAAATCAGAGCTAAAGTTCTACCACGGTGGGGAGACGCTTCACAGACCCAAATGGGTGCAAAACAAAACCAATCATACAAGATCAGTGGATGGAACGGGATCAGAAATTTAAGCCTGTAACAAGCTTTCAGAAAAAACGTCACTTGATCTGCAAGATGACTGCAGCTCTGCTTGATCATTTCTGCAAATGTCTAACTCGCGATGAGCCATCTCAGAGCCCTTCAAGAGGAGTAACAAAATCAAAACGCCACGGCATCCTCCGTATTTTAGATAGCCTGCAACAGTATGGAAATGAGCAGCGGTGCCAGAGCTTTCAAGTTTGTTTGAAGTAAATTTCAGCATGAGGGCAGCATCTTTCTGGCTGAAGCAATGAGGTAGGCTCCTGCTCACCGCATGGGAGACCAGCTTTCAGCTAAGCTGCTGTCAAGGGTCTGCAAACCACGATCCCCGACCGAGCCTTGGCCAGGGAACCAGAAGTGATTTTTACACTTTGAAGTTTTCACAAAAGAAATATATGCAGAGACTTCTATGGCCCTCAAAGCATCACACGTTGCCTACTCTGCCCTTTACAGGAGCTTCTAGCTTTGCTGTCAGTTACAAAGTGTTTCTATAAAATAATGTCACTGATTCTCAAGCATGCCAGCAAAAGTCACACTTCTCAACAACCCTCAATGGAGATGCACCATCCTGTGTTTCACACAGATTTTAGATTTTTAAAAGCCAAAATAAGGGAGGTAATTCAGCTAAGTATTATAGTAACACAATTTGAGATACTTAATGATGTGTGACAACAGAATACTTGGCATTCCTGTGAGGCAATAAACTAGCTCAAACACAAAATAACAAATCAAAGCATGTTTTGGCCTCTCAAAGTGATCAGTGAAATTGGAAATAACATTCAGTTAAATGACACTAAAAAAAAAAAAAAAAAAAAAAAAAAAAGCACAAACAAAACAAATACTACTACACCATCACTCCTTAAATTTATTTAACTACTGCTGCCAAATAAAATGGAGAGACTTCTTACTGCAGGGTAATAATCGGCCATTGTCATCATGAAATAGACCGCTGTGCAGGCTCAGGCCCTCCAGCCCACAAAGGCAGGGGGAGGGAGGAGAAACGATGGCCAGAAACAAAGGGACAGGGCAACCATGACCTAGTCAGCAATTGTACCCTCCCACCTTTCTTCTGGACTTACAATTTTGGAGCCATCTGGGTTTACCTTCCTATGTCCATAAGTCAGCAAGTTCTCGAAGCCAGAAATCTACAATGCTTCTGGCAGCCAAGTCCTCTCGGCCTTCCCCCCATGTTTTAGGGCCTCATCAGCTCACCCCTGGACAGTATCAATGGCCCCGGAGCTCCAGTCAACCTTGCACTCCACAGACTCAAGTATGCCAGGAGCCACTCCAGGCTGCCACTGCCATGACCAAAGGCTTTCAGAGACAGTCGCCAGCACTGCACAAATCCATGTGGCTTCACCAGGCGCAAGGGGGCTCCAGCATTCCATCCAGTCTGTCGCTGCTACCATAGCTGTGAGTCTAGGATGTGTCAGGAAGGGAAGGAAGACACCATGTACATCATCTCATTTAAGCTTCAGTGTCACAAGGTGGATTTTGTCGTGCCCGTTTTATGGATCAGGAAAGTTTTAAGGAGGGCAAGCACAGGGCCCTGCTGACACAAGAGCAAGACCCGCAGAGGCCTGGGCATGACCCCCGCCCCACGCTCCCTGGGTCCTGATATCCACTCCTCCCCCGTGGGAGCCTGATCCTGGGTCTGCCTGAATTGCTACCATTCCTAAGACACGACTCACGTCTGTCCACCTCCTCCTTTATCTGTTTCCCGCAGCCCAGAGGCGTGTGTGCTCTTCCATCCAGACAGACATCACACTTCAGCTCCTGCATCTGACATCACTTCAGCCAAAAGCTTCTCTCAAACCTCCCCCACACCTGCCGGTCACACAGGTCTGCACCCATCACCTTTCTCACACGAATTCTCACATATTCCTGTGTAGCACCATCCAGCTGATGATAGTCTGAGAGGAGGAAGCTTTGTAGATAAGTCCACGTTCTACTTTGCTCCCAGCCCTCCGTCTTGCGTCTTGCATGAGGCAACCGATTAACAGCAATTTCATTTCAGCACAACATTTCCATTTGAAGAAACGCAGAGCATAGGGCTCTGGTCATAATTAAAAGCTTGTTTCATTTGTCATTTGAAATTCCATGTACTGCTGCAACAGCAGCACCCCCTCCTCGCCAGGCTCTGCCCTAAGGACATCTTTCTTCCAGCGCTCGATTCCCATCAGAACCCTGGCAGTGAGAGCCCCGCAGGTTTCCCAGCGCCTCGGGCTGCGGCTTCCACGCTGGGCCGGCACTGACAGGACCGGAATGGTGCCCCCAACAACTACAGGATTGGAAGCTGGTCGACTGCTCTGTAGAATGGAGACATGTTAGTAATCCCCGACATTTCCACTGACAGGCTGCTCAGGTAAACTGGGAAAAATCCACAAACTAGAAAGAATCCATGGGGAGGAGCACTTCTGTCTCCAACCTGGCAGCAAACGGTGGCTGTGCAGACGATCTCTTCAGGAAAACTATCGACTGTATCTCAGGTCAACAACAGCCCCGCTGAGGGCCAAAAAATCAGCTCCCCCTGGCCCTCACTTCCTAAGGGTCAGCCCTCCCAGGCCACCTCTCCTGGAAGATCAGCTCTGACGCACCCACGACGGTCAGGAACCGGCTCTGGGACACATTTCCCAGGCTCCTGCCCACCGCCCTCTCTCTTCTTCCTCCTCCATCTCCCTCTTCACTCCCATCCGCCCTCCCCCTTTCGCTTCCCTTCTCTCCTTTCCTCTCCCTCCCTCATTTCCTTTCAGCCCTCACCTTCCTCACTGCACTTCCCTATGCAACTCAGCGGACGCATTCTCAGGTCAGTAGAGTTTTCTTTCACTCTGTTTTTATTGCAATGATCATTCTTAATGAACAGAAACCTGTTTCGGACCATGTGGATGCCACCTCCTGACCAACTGCTGCCCCGCGGCTCCGTGTCCACTCAGTGACCTCACGTCGCAGGTGCCCAGCAGTATGGCTGTGACCAGGGGTAGCAACATTGGACATGAGAGAGGTATCCCAGCCAAGAGGCCCTGCAAAGCCTCCCCAGAAAACCGGAGCAAGGCCCAGGGCGGTAGGGAGAGCGCCGTGCTCACGATGTAGGCAGTTCAGCTTCCGCAAACTGTCCATCGACTGCAACTTACTTTGTTTCCATGGTTACAAAAGAACCATAAGCATTCTGAAATATGTTCTTGGTTTCATGTTTGCGAAATCTAAGCAACATTATAAGAAAAATCACTGAATTCTGCCTGAGGCTCTAGGGGTGTTTTCCTCTCTGAAAGGAGCCCCCTTCCAGGACTTGGGATTGAGTGACAGCCTTCAAAAATCACGGTTATCCTGGTGGTAACAGGGAACTCCTCAGCCCGCCGGGAGCTGGGGCCCTCGACAGCCCCCATGGCTCCAGACGCCAGTGTTCTAAGGATCACACATGTGCAGATAGCAAAGCTTGCTGCACACACGCCAGGTGCTAACAAGCCCCAAACGTCTCACTCATACTTGCTAACCACATCGCTTCTCTCAGCCTCCACGGCGTTTCACACTCTGCCTTTATATAGAGATGAACCATGCGTCCTGAGCGCTACAAAGATTCAACTCCTTCCGGGAACAGGGGTGCATCTTTCCATCACGGGATCCTCACTCCAGCTGGCACAGGATTTGCAGAGTGGGCGAGTCTAATGTTGATGACACTTTCTCAATATTCCCTTCACACCCCTCCAAAAACAAGAGTGCTGCCAGCTTCTTACCGACGTTGTAATGAGCAAAATATTTTTCTCTTATTTGTCACTTTTTAACGTAATACTAGTGAAGAATGTGACTCTGCATGTACACTGTAAGCACCCACACCGTGAGCATTCTGCTCTCCTGTGACTGTATTCACAGGTCACAAGAACAAAACTTCTCCATAGTAGCCAATATATATATATATATATATATATTTATATATATATATATATTTATATATATATATATATTTTTTTTAACATGACTTCCACTCATCTGAAAGTCACAGATGTAGCTTTTCCTTCATAAAAAGATCCAAATGATACACAAACCAGGTTTAATAAACACATTGGTCCAGGTGGGAAAATGACCCCTCAGTCTCCCTCCCCTCAAAGACCAGGGCAGCCAGGAAACTGCGCTCTCCAGTAAATGACAGCCGGCAGGATTCCCTAAATAAGCAGCCGGAAGATTCCCATCTCGCAGAGCACACCTTTCAAGACTCAAGATGCCCCCGCTCCCTGAATATTCGACGAAGAACAGGGCTACCCAACGTAGGACTGAGGCAGTAAACAAACATGTATTTGGCCGGGGGCGGCGGTTTATGCTTGTAATCCCAGAACTTTGGAAGAAGGAGGCAGGCAGATCACAAGGTCAGGCGATCGAGACCATCCTGGCTAACACGATGAAACCCCCGTCTCTACCAAAAATACAAAAGATTAGCCAGGCGTGCTGGCGGGCACCTGTAGTCCCACGTACTCGGGAGGCTGAGGCAGGAGAATGGCGTGAAGCCAGGAGGCGGAGTTTGCAGAGAGCTAAGATCACACCACTGCACTCCAGCCTCGGCGACAGAGCAAGACTCCGTCTGAAAAAAATAAAATAAAATAAATAAAATTTTAAAAGTTTTCAGCAAATAGCATCATCGACCCACAAATGAGAGGTACCGTTTTCATTCTAGGAGGGAAACACTACAAAGCACGTATATTTTAGCCCTGTAAGTGAATTCTTCGGGCATTCCTGTGTCCGCTATCAAATGCAGCACATCACCTCAAAAGGCAAAGTTCTATAAGTCACATCCAAGGAAGGGAAAAATCATTCTAAGTTTTAGCCATCCAGTAAGAACCTGATCCAGAGAAGCCTACTTGTTCCAGACTCTAAGCGGCAATATATTGCTACAATGTAATGAAAACAAAGGGATAATTAAGAAAATTTCAATGCTAATAAAAGGCAAAAACATAATTAGATTTATTCTACTCTAGACAGAGCAGCTGGGCAGTTCACCCATACGTTATGAACGTTGCTGTTTTTCAGACAGGGTCCCAACTCTGTCAAGGCTTGACAGCAGGGGCGTGATCTCCACTGACTGCAAGGTCCGCCTCCCAGGCTCAAGCGATTCTCTTCAGCCTCTGGAGTAGCCGGGACTACAGGTGTGCAGCCATCATGCCCAGCTAATTTGTGTGTTTTCCGTAGAGATGGGATTTCACCAGGTTGCCCAGGCTGGTTCCCTGGGTCTCGAGTTCCGAGGCTCAAGCAATCCACCCGCCTCGGCCTCCCAAAGCCCTGGGATTACAGGCGTGAGCCATCACGCCTGGCCCTTTTTTTTTTCTTTCCTTTTTAAGCGATTAATGTGCTTCAGAGTCTTGTAGGCATTTAAAAAAAAAAAAAAAAAAGAACAAGCAAATTCTTTAAGGGAAAGAAACCATTAACATGTTTTACACACCTCAAAACTCAAAACAGAAATACTAAGAATAAAATGTATTTTATTCACAGAGGCATTCTTAAAGTTCTGTAAAAGTGACACCATGGACACCACCACATCACAGACGAGTGTGGCAGGACTGCTCAGATTCAGAACACATTCTAAACAGTCCTCCTGCCACTTTCCTCAGTGGGAACACTTTATTCTGTCTTTTATTCAAATTAAGTATCTTGCAAGGGAGTTGAAGAAAACTGCAGAGCAGATTTTAAAACTTCAATGCTTTTCTCAATTTTCGTCACATTCTGATGCATTTTTACCTACTACACGGCCAATAAGTTTCAAGCTTTTTGCATCGATAAAGACAATGCTCCTTGTAGCAATAGGCTTTTTCTTTTCTATACAAAGATCTATAACTTAAGCTAGTAAACTGGGCATTTCACAAAGATTTTGCACAATTCCTAGCACAGATTTTAGCAAAATAAAACCATTATCTTTCTGCAATTAAATAACCAAACATAGGAAACTGCACAGTTAAAATAACCATTCCATTATTTTATATAAACACAAATGATAAAGGAGAGTATGCTTTGGAAAACAGTGTTTCCATAAGCTAATGATGAAGCAGAAGACAGTTCCTCAGCCTCATATGACATTTGACAACCGAAGTACTCTGGCCCAAGCCCAGCCCGGTTAAATGGAGGGGAAGTAAACATGTGACCGACCGTGGTGGGGCACTGTGATAGCCACAGTCTAGGAAAGAACAGCTGACATGTTTCTTCTTCATGGGAAAACTGAAACATACTCGAGACACCTTAATTCTTTAAAACACAGTCTGCCCCAGTACTAACCTTAAGCTCCCATTGATAAAGATTGCGATAACCAGAGGTGTTTATCCAGGCCCTCGAAAATCACGGACATGGTACATACACAACATTTTCAAACACTCAATGCTGCCAGTATGTTAAATGCGCTGTGATACCGGAGGTCTTGTGCAGGACCAGAAGCATCGCAGCCTGGTTACCTTCCTGGTGTTCAATGCTTTGTATGTGCAAAGTCTGCTGTTACAATTTACTGGGCTTAATGTCATTCAGTTTGTCACAGAAGAGAGCTATGACATTTACTTAATTCCACACACAGATTCTCAAGTTCATCTTCCACCAATGACTGCCCTGTCCACAAGACAGCGGAGGGAAGACCCAGGAAAGGCCTGGGAGATGCCAGGTGCTCACAAACTGGTATCAGTCTGCTGGTTCTGGCTTAAAGGAAAACAGACATAGAAGAAACTAAAAGGACTCACTACATCTAATATCACAATGTTCTCAACTTTACCTTAGCCAAAAATAAAAGCGGAATAGCAAAACTACTCCAGGGCATGATTCCAGGGCTAATCTGAAACATGAAATATTTAGAAGACAAAGCTTATTGTGAGTGCAATTAATATACACATAAAACACTGGTTTCGCAAAACCCAGTCTTTGCGATTGCTTTTATAAAAAGTAAAATTCTCATGAGGATCACATACACTAACTGATTTTCAAATGAAGGGACTGGTAAACTTCAGGGCATATGATTTCTGCCACACACGAGGGGAGCAGTGAGAGAGAAGAGCTAGGATCAAGTGTGCTGAAGCTGTCCTAGGACTGAAATTCAGTTTCTGCCAAAACAAAAACACAGGAGGCTGTCAACTTCGATAGCAAGCTCTGCTTGAGAGCGTCAAGATGTTAAAATTGCAAAGGGGCTTCTCCCTGCTATAGGCACGCGTGATCCTTGCAAAAACATAGCTCAGCATCATCAAAAATCAGGAAAGAACACAAGCTTTCCAGACAGGAAATCCAAGAGCAGAAGGGAGCAGAGTCCAAGCTTGCTCGGCAGAACTGTTCCCGGACAACAGCACAGAGGACGTCACAGGGAGGGCAGGGCAAGCAACAGCAGCTTCCGTGATGCCGCAAGCAGGGCCTGAGCCAGGAGAGCAGTCTCCTCCAACCTGACAAGGAGGCGCGAGGAGCCACAGAGAAGTCAATTCAGGGTCTTTTTCAGAAAGGGGCAACAATGAGAAAATCTGGTCTTACCCAACCACCCCCCACCCACGGTAACAGCTAAACTCGCGCCTGTGTCTGTCACCTTCCCCACCCCCTCTTGCAGATGCTCTTCCTGCACCCGGGTGCCTGTCTCCGTGCTGCTCCTGAGGCCACACCTGTTGCCATCCAGTAGTGACCACGAATTCACCTTTGTCCGGGCGAAGCAAACGCAGAGTTCACACACTCTTGTACAGGTTTGCTGGCCGAGAATCTAACCGAGCTGTCCAATTCCAGATGTGCTGGTACCAAGGAGAACGCTCGATGTCCGGCATTTATAAACGGTATCAGTGGGTTCTCCTGGGACTCCCAGGCAGCCGAACGAGGGAGGGAGCTGTTGCCCTGTTGCCCCGAGCCAAAGCAGCGCTGCGAGGCAAACACCACAGGCCACATCACACTCGAGCACCGACTCTTGACAGTTGCTCGTTTGTGTGTTCAGAGTTCAGGGTACAGGCGACAGACAGGCCTGATCTCAGCCATGGGACAGCAGTGATTGCCCACAAGTCCCGTATCTAAGCCCCGACTTGCCCATCGGCCTTCCTTCAGGAACAATGCCCACCTCACAGTGCTGCCATGAACGCTAAGTCAGCACGTATATACACAACCAGATTCATTGCAATTGTGCTTTCTACCCCAAGTTAATACAACCAGGTGCTATCATCGAGACTGAATAACCAATATTAGAACAGAAGGTCAGGCCAGCGATGGTGGCTCAGACCTGTAATCCCAGCACTTTGGGAAGCTGAGGTGGGTGGATCACTTGAGGTCAGGAGTTGCAGACCAGCTTGGCCAACATGGCAAAACCCCATCTCTACTAAAAATAATTTATCCAGACATGGTGGCACACACCCTGTAACCCCAGCTACTAGGGAGGCTGAGGCATAAGAATCGCTTGAACCTGTGACGTAGAGGTTGCAGTGAATGGAGATTGTACTCCTGGGCTCTACCCTTCCAGTCTGGGTGACAGAGCAAGATTCTAATAAAACAATAAAAGGTCAAGATGAGAACTGATTGCCAAGGTCCACAGTCCATATACTTAAAACATAAAATTCATTAGCTAGTACTTGATCAAGTTGCTGCTTTCTTCATTACAATCTTGTATATCCTTCTAACACGGCTCAAAATGTTTACATTTGAACACACCTCGAGTATAACAAAAAATAAAGTGCCTGTATTTCACAAACGAGCAATTTCCAGTAAGGCTGCATCCTGCTCTAGTTAATCCTTTGACAATGTAAAACTGAGCCATCCTGACATAGCACTGACACATGGTGCAAGAAGAATGACCTCCAATTAAATCGCTAGATTTGGAGAACACGTAAATATAGTTTATCACTAATTCACTAACCATTAGCAAGATTTTAAAGGAAGAAAAATTATCAGGACTGTAACTAGGAATAAAGGCAAAAATAAACATGAAGAAATTAGTCACGTTTAAATCAATACCCTTTCTGTGAGGCCGTAACAAAGTATACACAGCAGGGGCACAAACTGTCATGCTGAACTGTCACCAAGCTCTCTATGAAGGTAGTAAGAGCGTCCCAAGTCGCAGAGCCTCGTCTTCCTATTTAAACCCTAAACAGCCAACACCACTCAGCATGCAGTGAGAGCTCTGAAAGCTCAGAGGAATGCATGATGGGATGAAGGGCCCTAGCCCTGCCATCACCCTGCTGCTTATTAAAAATATAAAACAGAGCCCTGCCTTCAAGGTGCCCAGATCTAACTAGTACAAGGTTTTGCTTTTAACAAGTTAACTACGAATGATGAAGACTCTCAACAGCTGTGCGAAATGTAAGGCAACCTCATAAGAGGAACTTGGCTGAGACTAAACCCAGAGATGGTTTTTTAACCACAGAAGAGGAAAGAACTGAAGAACCTTACAGAAAGTTGACAGCAATTTCTATTTCTCTATGGTACAACCTGGAATTTACCTTTGAGACAGACTGCCCTTCTGTTCTGAAAAATCAGATTATTGCAATCCTCCATCAGGACTGAAATTCCCAAAGGCATGGAAAACCAAGTACTAATTTTAACCCCCCCCCCCCAAAAAAAAACTACCTATGATCTTAGATGTGAGATTTAGTATTCTCAAATTCCAAATTTGGAAATATTTTGCACAAAGTCCTTCTTTTCCCTGTTTACTTGAAAGCTCTCTATTCTTTTGTCCTAAACACCTTCCTTCTCATCCTTCCAAACAATATCTGAAGATGAACTTACATATCGTTTTCAATGTTACAAAGAAGATACTACATTTGTCATGGACTGTTTATATTCACAACTCTAGGAGGGATTTTGCTACATCGTGAGGAATAACACGAGGCAGTTAATACGCCACCAATAAAGAACAGTAGAAAGTGGACACATTTCCTGATGAGTGCCGATTTCTCATTGAGCTGCTGACAAAGTTATAATACAGAAAGCTAGACAGCTGCTGTGTTAGTTCTACCTCACTTAAGTGACCGAGTCATTGTTGTTTCGGTTCCCTCTCTCGTCTGGGGATGAGACACACCTCACAGAGCTGTTTATGATTTCAGGAACACACACATCAATGAAGTGACTGTTCCTAGATCGTTGCAAAGGGTAGAGTAACCTGCCAAATTTCAACTAGGTTGTAACAAACAACTGTTTTCATCCTACACTCTCCGGTGCCAGCGAGATGGTGCGTTCTTGGATCCCTGCGGGAGCCCTATTCCTGGTGCCATAGAGCGCACACACACATTTACATCCACATAACGTACGTATATGGCACACTGTAACACGTGTACCTGCATAGAGCGTACACACATCCGAATACGTGGAGTGTACATAAGTGCACTACGTGCGTACAGAGTGCACACACATCCAGATCCATGTAGGGTACATGCATAGAGTGTACACACATCCAAATATATATAGTGTACAAACAAGTTCACTACGTGTGTACAAGCATAGAGCATACACACATCCATATAGCAAATGTACATAGGTATGCTAACATGTATGTACATGCAGAGCATGTACACACGTCTATATGCATACAGTGTACACAGGTATACTATAACCTGTATGTACATGTATATGGCATACACATGCACATCCGTATGTACACAGGTATGCTATTTGCTATATGTATACACATGCATATAACATACATTCTTATCCAATGTACGTAGGTGCACTACAGCATGCATACACATGTGCAGTGTACACATATGCACATGTATACAATGTACATCAGTACACTAACGTATAAAACGTATACACATATGCAATAGTGTACGTACGTATGCAGCATGTATACGTATTATTGTGTACATATCCAGAAGTTTATTCAGTGTGCATAGTGTACATGCATGCTTGTGTGCACATATGTATATATACATCTGCAGAAATAATGTGCACATACCCACATGGTGCACGTACACAGGTATGTATATGGCATTAAATACATGCATGTATGTACACATGTAGAACAGATAGGTGTCCAACTAGTGTGCATATAATCATCCCCGTAGATACACACATATACACATGTACATGCATGCCTACAGCATGCACGTGTGTACGACACAAATGTAGTGTACATACCTATACACTGTAAATACATGCAGTGGAAATACACGTAGTATGTGTACACCACATACACACATGTACATTTATACAGTACACATACACCGAGACCCAGAACGGGTCATGAGTATTAACACGGCGCAAACGCTTCCAGTTCTACCTAAGTGAATTTTTTTCAAACTATAATAGAACTCATATAAAAAGGGTTTTTAAGGAAATCAATACAGCTAGTGACAAAAACAGTGGGAAGGGCACAACCACTTTCTCTCAGAGTTCTGGGCCTGACCGTGGAAGTTCAGAGGTTTCCTAATGCAGTACACATCAGAACTGACTCACAATGAAGCACTCCTTAAAAATTAAAAATGTGTCCTCATGTTTTGGCCTTTGAGACAAAGCCTCTTAGTTAATCGAGTTCTGACTGAATTTGACTCACAGTACTCTGGCAGATTCTTCATTTTCTGGTGAGACAGACGAATGTCCCAGGGTGAGGGCAATGCCAGCCGTTTCAGGGTCAGCTTTTCGAGGAGCGATGTCTGGCAGAACACAATCCAACACCATAGTAGGATCCCCCACCCAGCCACTTAGACGCTTTCTGGTACTTACTCTGTCTGCTTGTTTCCCTTTCTTGAATTCAGCTGGGGGGAGAAAAAAAACCAAAAAAATCAAAACCAAAAACAGCCCATGTGTTTGTGTGTCTGAAAAGTTAATACATCCACATCCAACTTTCTAAATGATACACGGCAGGTGTCGATGGTCACCAACCAGTGGCCACTGTTGACAAAATACAAAGTCATCTGCAAACATGAACGAGTTTCTAGGAATACAAAAGTCAAGGGAATTTACTTCACATATTAAAGGTGTCAAGGGTGCTCATCAAAAATATATTTAGAGGTTTTCCTTTCAAGTTATTTTTGAAGATTTTTAAGTTGCAATACTTAAAAGCCTCTGGGAAAAGAAAGGATACAGGTATCTGGAAGATTTATACTAAATGATTTTCATGTCTTTTTGATAAAGTTAAATAAGGTCAGCCTTGAAGTAATGGCTTCCACTACTCTGAGGCTGTGGATGGAATCCACACCACCACCAGACAATTGAATAAACAGCAAGGCTGCACACACAGGACACAGGCAGTGAGCCAGCCTGACTAGTTGTCAGCTTCTGGGTCAGTTCTACCCAGTTCTGGCCAGGCCCCACTGGAGATGAAAACCTGCCCTTTAGAAGCCTTCAAACCCCACCTTTCAAAATCTAATCCTCTTCAACTGAGGCCCAAGTCCAAAAATCTACTGACATCTTAGCCCGCGGTAGGCCAGCTGTCCCCCAGCCTTTTTGGCACCAGGGATGGGTTTCATGGAAGACAATTTTTCTGGGGGGTGGTTTTGAATTGCAACTGTTGCACCTCAGGTCAGGCAGCGGATCCTCATAAGCAGCACCTCCGAGATCTCTCACAAGCAGTTTACGATAGGGTCCCAGCGCCTAGCAGAACACACAGCTAATGATAGGGTCACAACACCTAGGAGAACATGCGGCTTATGATAGGGCTCCAGCACCTAGGAGAACAGGCGACTTAGGAGAGGGTCCCAGCACCTAGGAGAACAGGCATTAAATGAGTTGGCAAAGCCAAAAATCCACCGGATCTACCACTCCAAAGCAAACATACACCACTGCCCAATATTGATGTGAGCCAAAAACAGGGAAGTCCTGAGGGCCCACACTGACCACAGCCAGACACCACTTCTGCAAGAAGCAAGCACGCACCTAGAGATCACCAGTGATGACCCAGGAGAGCAGCTTTGAGCAGAGACAAAGGTGAAGGAGAGGCACATGGGCCAGGGTGCTGGGTGTGCCCGTCTTTGTGACCTCACTGAGATTGCTGACCTCTGGCCCTTGGTGTCCCTTCCTGTGGAGGTAGCAGCCCCCAAATCCCTGCCTCCCTTCAGCACTGACTGAGGCGGCCCTGAAGTCTCCCCAGGGCTGAGACTGCTTCTAAATCCTGTTAACTGCACACCCACATGAAAAACAAAAAACAAAATATCAAGTATGCAGACAGGAAAATAAAAATACGTGAATCCTCCCTTATTCAACAGGCATTTAAAAAGTAACAGGAAAATTGTGATAGTCTTTAAACAACCACCAGCTATCACGTCCTCTTGAAATGTTTTAGCTAATCAGGAACATCTTTACCAAGCACTTGTGTGTTCAGGAAATCAGTTGACAGGTCCCAAATAACCTCGGAGCCTGCGACCTGACCCCCACTCACGCACATCACCTCTCCAGAGGAACGTGTCCTGGACACCTTTCAAATGGTGAGGAACAGGAACAAGGGTAGCTTTCCCTCAACACCACAAAACAAGCTCGACCCCGAGGAGCCCGGAGAACAGCGACGTTTGTTTAGATGCTTTCCCACTGTCCTTGTCAGAGCAAACATTCCCATCCCACACCGCCCAGTGTTTAACTCTCCCTGGGATACTAGCAGCCGTCAACCCTCAACAAGCTGGAAACAGAGGCCAAGCTGATAGGAGGCCTCTCTCCATTCCTTACTGAATTCGCTCAGGACACGGATGTTCCCAAACACATATGGCCCTGAGTATTCCACACCTGGGGAACATTCAAACAGCAGACTCTGCAAAGACGTTCCCCTAAAGAGAAACTCAGTTTCTAACTTCCCTTAGGGAAAAACAGGAGACCCAGAACTTTCCAGAAAATCAAGTGTGAGAGGAAGCCACTCACCTCTGGCACTTCCTAAACCTGCCTTCCCGCGGGTGCTCAGGGATGTCCCCGCGACAGCCCCGTCCACCCAGGACGGCAGCAGGTCTCAGGCAGCCAGCACCTGGGCAGCTGGCCAAGCAACCCCAGGGTGAAAACGCCATCCCAGGCACCACTTCCCGGAGCCCCTCAGCAAGAAAAACAGAGGTGGGACAGAACCGAGGGCTGACTCGAGGCTGGGGAGCCACAGACCCGCACAGCTCAATCATCGGACATGCTCTTCTGTGGACAGAGCCCAGGGAGAGGCCAGCAGAGAGACCCTCGTGCCGGCTCCACGGGCCAGCGTCCTCCAGGGCTGCAAGTTTGTGATCACAGCTTCAGAATTTGGTTCCAGAATCTTCCGGAATCAAAGACGCACCAAACTGTGAAGCTGCCAGGACAGCAGGGCCCAGGAGCAGGCTCAGGGGAGGACCACTTAGAAACCCCACACACAGCATACACGTGTGCATGCTTACTCCACACATGCCACCGCTTCACCCAATAGTATACACGCAAACGCATGTATGTACTCCATACACACCCTCAAATACACTCACCAAATATGATGCGTGTACACACTCCACACACACCCTCAAATACATACGACACACATGAACATGCTCACTCCACCCACACCTGCTAAATACACTCAACCACACATGCACAAACGTGACACACGTGCACACTCATTCCGGACGTCACACCCCTCACCAAGTACACAGGTGCACACACCTCCAAGTTCAGAACCTGTAGACTCCACAAGCTTTGGTTTCCCCCACTGTTTCTCTCATCACATGAGATCCACACACAGGTGTCATTTACTGACATCTAACACCCGGGGAGGCCCTTAGACAGAACTGCAGTCACAAGTCGGCTTCATTCAGGCATTCATCACCAGCCTCCTGAAGCCACCTCCTGTCCCCAGGGGGAGCGGGGGCCGAGACCGGAGACGTCTCTGGGCTTACAGATCCCCAGGCTGGCAACCCAGCGAAATGAGGAGGGCTGGGCCACGGCCCTGGAGGGAGACGGGTACTGGCTCAAGTATGCGGAACATGAGTCCTCATTTCCAGACAGTGTCACCTACGACAGCGTCAGGTGAAAGCCAGTGGTTTGGCATTCCTGGGATAGACAGTTCTGGAAATACAAGGGAAGCTTTTTACTCCTCCCCTCTGAACACATGAGGTCCATGGTCCCCTCACATCTAACACTGGGAATCCGAATCGGTGACTCCTTGTCCACCTGAGGACCACCCAAGAGGATCCACACACCTGCTACAACAGCAGCACCGCACCTGGTCTGCAGGGGAGCAAAGCAAATCCCACCTTTATGACTAAAACTGGATTACCCTGACACTGGCAGCCTGCAGTGTGTGTATCGTCAAGCCCCCACGTCTGTGCCACCTGCAAGAGGAACACAAGCCCTTAGTCCCAGGTTCTCAGGACGGCCTGTGAGGTAGATGCTGGCACCTTCCCATCTCCCAGGGGAGAGGAGAGAAGGCCACGGTCAGGGCTTGCATATCAGGAGGGTCGGGATTCAAACCCCATCTGCCTCACAAAGCAGCCCTTACCATTCAAGTGACTTCTATCATCAGCCTTAAAATGTACCACAGTTACCAGCAATTCTGAGTGCTGTTCCTTGGGACATCATAAGCAAACATTTTGTTAGAAAGGTTTTGCCAAATCTGCTTTCAAAATCCTATGGTATGAAATGACTAATGAAAATTTGAGCTATGAAATAAAGCACATAGTTAAATGAATCCCAAAATGACTATCGCGAAGGAAGTTTTAACTTGAAGTGAAAAATATCCTCCAAATGACATCAGCCAGAATTATCTTCAATCATTACTGATCCCATATGCTTCAGGAATTATACAGCATCATCTCAGATATGAACTTAAAACCATTAGCTGAATGCACATTTCAGCACAACCAAAGTTCTGCTATAATAAGCAGCACAGGCGTCTCTGGAGAGGATTTTAATTGGGACTACAAACGATGTGCACGATCGTGGTAAGAGGTTTCATGCTGGCTGTTCTCCAAGGTGCGACACAGAGAAACACCACTAACCTCAAAGACACCTGCTGCTTTGTAATGAGATGAGAGACGATGTGGACGGACTACTGTAAATATTCGAAAAGGAGAAACAATGCAAGGAAAGAATCGTATCAGTTACCCTTTACATTCTTAGAAAAAAACGATTTTTCTTTTGGGATGATTTTAAAAGAAAATGACATTTCTGGATTTTTTTTAACTTTTCTTTCTGAGACAGGGTCTTGGCTCTGTCGCCAAGATTGGAGTACAGTGGAGCAATAGCAGCTCACTGTAGCCTTAAGTGATCTTCCCACCTCAGCCTCCAGAGTACCAGGGACCGCAGGCACGCACCACCACACTCAGCTAACTTCTGTTATACAGATGGGGTCTTGCTATGATGTCCAGGCTGGTCTTCAACCCCTTGGCCTCAAGTGATCCTCCTGTCTTGACCTCACAAAGATTTAGCCTAAGCGACCATGTCTTATTGGAAAACAGACATTAGAGCAAATGTATTTCTGTAAGATTTTCTACCTCTTTTCACTGGAGAAAAAGGTAACTTGCCTCCAAGGGTCGGAGACAAAGACGTTACTGCAGACAAGAGCGCTGTGCATCCCGGGAACCGCTACACCACGAGGCACGGCCGTGCACACTGGACGCAGCAGTAACAAACGAGGCTAGCACAGGCCGATGCTGGCCCTCTCCAGAAGCAGGCCTATCCTTCCTCCTCTCCTCAGCCCCCTCTCCCTTCAGGCCTCAGTGGCTGCTGACAGCGGAGAGGCCACAACTAGAGGAGGCTCTCAACTCCACCAGGGACAGGAGTCCCGGACGCTGGGGACTCAACTGCTGTCCTCCGCATCCACCTCCTTCTGGTCCAGCCTTCTCAGGAGCCAGGCGTGGCCACTTTGACCCTCTTTTCCCTTCTGTGGCTCCTACAAAAAACCAGTCAGAGAGCCCAGGCTGCCTCGCACTCCAGGGATACCTGGCACAGGCCCCCTCCATGTCCTTATCCAAGCTCCTGGGGCCAGAAGGGTCTTGCAATATTTCACTTTCCAGTTGACCATCCCCAGCCTGAAATCCAAAGTGCTCTAAAGAGCATTTCCTTCGAGTGTCACGAGGAAGCTCAGAATGTTTCAGGTTTTGGAGCATTTTGGAGTAGGGACTCTCAGCCTTAATTTGAACCTCTTCAAGGAAGCCACACACTGAAGCCCCCGATGTCCACCCTACAGAATCCCAGCACACCATCTGAAGTCCTCAACAACAGATTTTCTTTCTTCAAAAATAACCACAAGTCACAAACTCACACGCAATCACAGAAGGGGGTTGTGGACACCCACACAGATGATGAAATTTAACTGTCACATTTTTACCTAGGTAATTTAAAGTCATTCCTCAAAACACACCTGTTTTACTGAGTTGCATTTTAAGGTGAACACACACAAATCATTTCAGGGAAACAAACGTCACTTTGGGCTGCGTGTGGTTTCTTGACTCCCGTGAATAACTCAGCGTTCACCCTCACTTCTGGATAAGGGAGATGATGCAAAGAAAACTGTTAAAACAAAGACATGAAAACAAGTTTAAGAAGGGTTTGAAAGGTTCCTCCTGTCCTCCTGGAGGGGAGACGAGGATGCCTGGAAAGCTCACGGGGGACAGGAGCACAGCCTCCTCGGTGTGTCATGGACGCTGCCTCACCAAGGGGAGAGGATGATGCCTGGAAGGCTCACAGGGGTGGGAGCACAGCCTCCTCAGTGCTTTCTACACTCAGCAGCTTCAGAAATTCCTGCAGAAGCAGAACACATCATGAGAACTGAGACTGGAACACCCCAAAGAAAGGGATGAGGGGTCAAAAAAAGCATTCGATCATTACCAAGGAGCGCGGGCATGAAGCCGCTTCAAAGACCGTGTGAGAAGTCACTCATAGGCGTTTCAGAAAATAAGGGTAGTGCGAGATTGCTCGATCAGCTCAAACAGGCTGCCGTCCCTCAGGCCATGAAGTCCCTGAGATGAGCCTGTCACTGAGCAGAAGTCACTCGCATCTCTGCCAGAGAAAGTACTACAAGCTGACACATAACCTCATGAAACCTAGGCTTCAGCCGGTCAACAGTGAGTCTGACATGGTACATCCCTCCAGATAGTTAAAGACCCCAGGGGTTCATCGGACAACCTCGAAGGGCTGTGTCTGTCCAGCTCCTTTTCCAAGTTCTGGATGATTTTTCCTAATGCACTATAAGCAGCATGTTCCAATAGAGATGTAATTAACTGGATGGGTGTCCTCTTAATTTTGAAATTAGAAACACACTTGGCCAGGCACGGTGGCTCATGCCTGTGATCTCAGTACTTTGGGTGGCTGAGACAGCTGGACTGCTTAAGTCCAGGAGTTCAAGTCCAGCCTGGGCAACATTGCAAAACTCCATCTCTACAAAAAATACAAAACTAAGTCAGGCATGGGGACACATGGAACATGTGCCTGTGGGTCCTGGCTACTCAGGAGACTGAGGCAGGAAGATCACTTGAGCCTGGGAGGTTGAGGCTGTAGTAAGCTGTGCTCACACCACTGCCTGGGCAACAAAAAGGTTTTTTTGCCTGTCTCAAAAAAACCAAAGAGAAAAAGAATTATATACCTGACTAGGCCAAAATAAAAGAGGCCTTCGCTGCCTACATAAAGGGCTTTCAGAATTCACTTCCATCCTTAGGAAAGGGGGCCAACACCAGGCTGTGTCCCTTAAGATGCCCTGTCTCATATGGGAAAAAAAATCAAGAGAAATCAAATAAAGGCCATAAAATACATCAGTTTCAACACTAAAATTTGATAGTATGCTTTAAATTGAAGATGAGTTAAGTCACATTTCCAAACCTCTGAAAGCACGGTTACTGGGAGGGAATGGTTTGCAACACACAAACGCAGCTCTGTAAAAGTGCCCAGGCTGGATGAAGGCTCAAACGTCAGTGCAAGGAGAAAGTCTGAACAAACTCTCTCCTGCCCTGCTGCTGTCCTCTTCCAAAACACACTGTTTATCTGTCAGTTTAGAACAAGGCCTAGGGAGGTGGGAGGCAGGCCTGGGAGGGTCACCTAGCATCCAAGCTCCTCATCCACACAACTGCACGAGGCTGAGCTGAGCAGTACACACAAACACAACTAATTCTCCCCAAAAAGAAGACGGAAGGCAGCACACTGCCATGCCAGGCACCCTGCAGATGAGAAGATTGAGGGGAGCCAGAGGTACCTTTAATCTTGCTTGCATGGTGGAGGGAGAGGAATAATGCCACTCACTTGAGTGTTGCACAATTCTTTCTAGCACTGAGTGGCAGAAAACAAAAATGATAGATGCTTCCTCAGATAAATGTTTCTGAAGAACTGAACATAAATTACGTTCAGGAAATAGCATTATGAATGCCTCAAGTGCTTCTGTTTTCAATAATCCCAGAGTAATTCTATAAACCCGGGAATCAGTCTCACCCAACTCCAGGATCACAGCCCAGGTGACGTGGGCACACATATCCTGAAGCTCCAATACTCAACTAAAGTGGGGCGAGTGAAAATGATCCTGGGTATAATTTACACGGACACAGGAAGGTGGCTGAGCCCCAAACCCCTAAACCAGGAAGACCAGTGTCCTTCAGGGGCCTCACCTCTGTCCTTTCGCAGCCTCTGGGAACCACCACTCTGCTCTCTACTGACACAAACGCCCCTCCCAAGGTACAACACCAGGAAGATCATCATTCAAAACTGAGGAACGTGGCAGAACAAAGCTGTCAGGAGATTTTAATCACCAACACCACTTGTTACATGACCCAAAGATGATTAAAATCCCAGGCCCTTCAAGACTGAATGCTATCTATACTTAAATGCATTTCATCACCATATTGGGGGGTTATTCCTTTGTTTTGCTGCAAATATATCCAACTGCTGTAAAAGGAAAAGGCAATTTGTTAACGAAGCTTCTTGGAGTGTCTCAACAGGCCTCGAGGTAGGATAAAAGGCAGGACTTCCTGGCAGAAACGCTCAGCTCTGAGGTCAGGTGGAGTTCTTGAGCACCAACCAAGGCAAAATAAGGTCGAAGACCACACCACACTTTCCTCAATCACATCTTCATTCCACCTTTCCTTCTATTTCTCACGACTTCACTGGGAGAAATTGTGCTAAAAGAAAATGGAAACACAGACATACATAGGAGACCCTACAGATGCTGAGAATGGGTGCAGCCATCACAGTCCGAATGTCCTTTCAGGGCCATCTGACCTGGCTGGGATCCAAGTATCCGAGGGCAGGATTGTATGTCAGACCCGTGAAGCCAAGATTACAGCCACTGAACGGCAGTTTTCCATCCCACGGAAACCGGCCTTGGTAGGGGCTTCCTCGGGGACCACCGACCTCAAGCCACCACCCGTCAACTACTTCAACTAACCTACATCATGGCAGAGGCCTCCCTAGGCAGACCAGCCCTGCCCAAGTCCTGCTTCATGGCAAACCCTCCAGACAAACGTCCTTGGCCTCTTCCGGGAGGCTGTGCTCGGAAGGTGCCCTCATTTACTTCTGTGGCTCTGAGACATTTAACTAGAGCCCAACACATTTCTTCCTGTTCACATAGTATTGAGTTAAAAGATTTTTATGAGTAAACTTTCACTGGGAAAAATACCATTTCAGGAGCCCCAGTGACCACAATGAAAATGTTTTTACCTTTCCTTACGTGACATCGGCAACGCCAGGTCCAGGAAACGTTCTGGATCTCAGATAATGGCAAATCCACTCATAGTAAGTCTTGGTCTTGTTTCACAAGCTATCAAATGCTGCCCAGAAGCAGGAAAAACCCCACAACGTGGCAGGGAGGGGCGACCAGCGTGAGTTCTAAGGCCAGACCACCCGGGTCTGCTGACAGCGTGGTGAGGGGCAAACAGTGCAGGGTCTAAGGCCAGACCGCCCGAGTCCCGCTGACAGTGTGGCTTCAGGAGTTTCCTAAACCCTCTGCTCTCCAAGTTTCATGTCAGAAAAATGCAGTGATAACCGTGTCCACCTCGTTTAAATATGTGTATATATACACACACATATATATATACTCCAAACCTACAGCCCTATAAAGGTCATTAATCCTAGTTATCCTCAAGGCATTGAGCGATCAATAATGAGCCATCCCCCTGGCTGCTGACCTGCCTCAGCCCAACCCTCCGGAAACCCCGCATCCGCACCAGCCACACAGGATGAGGCCAGGGAAGGAGCAGGACTGTGTCTTGGGAACTTAAACTCTGGAAGCTGAGTTAAATCAGTGCCGCTCAAATCTTGTCACCAACTATCTTGTTAAATTGGGAGATTCCATCTCTGGGGATCTTGAAGGAACCTGAGGTTCTACATTGAGTGAGATGAGCACTCGTGCTGCAATGAGACGGCAGGGAAAGCAACCGAATCTGGGGTCGCAGCTGCCTGAGGCTTGGGTCCCACCGGGAAAGTGGCACCAGGGCCCTCAGGACTGTGGCGGAGTTCCCAGGAGGCAAGTCCCGGTGCAGAGACTCATGGACCCAAAGATTGCTCCAGGGCCAGGAGGGGCTGCTGCGCTGACAGCCACGAGGCAGGCAGCCTTCGAGCTCCTCCAGCTGCCATCCTGCAGGCAGGGAGGACAGAGCCCAGACCACCCTGGGGCTCCCCCCAGCCTGCCAGGCTGGTACTCTTACTCCAGCCACTGACAAGAGTCCCCATGTTGCAAGCTAGGTTGAAACAGTGCCTCAGGCCTCGGGGCACATGCACCCCCCTGCAGGGCTGGGATGGCTATTCCCACACATCCCCAACTCACAGCAAAACTTAAAAATGAAAGTTGGAAGATACAGCCAGGAAACCAATGCTCAAGAAGCAACTCCAGGGTGACTCTTCCTAGAGCTATTGCTATTGAACATCTTTAAAAACATTTCCAGGGTGACTTCCTAGAGCAATTGCTGTTGAAAATCTTTAAAATTCTTCATTTCAAAATTAGCTTTTATTACACTGTCTTCCCTATTCTACCAAGACTCTAGAAAACAAAACCATTACAATTTCCAATTCTATCTTATAGCAAGTTAGAAATACACGTTTCCTCAAAGGATTCTACATGTTTCCTTGGCAATATCCTTTCCACGCCCCATACTACTGCCCACAACAGAGAAGGCTTTTCCAACTCAACCCAACCCAACCCAACCCAACCCAACCCAACCCAAGGGCCCTGAGACAGGCCCCTAACGAATTGTCTACAAACTCTTGAAACAGGCTTGCCCTGACAAATCATCTGCAAACTCCATCTTCCATTAAAAACAGTACTGAAAATGAACATATTACCACTTTTTAAAAATTACTGTAAAGTGGACAGTGTTCAGTTCTGTGAATTTCGGCACAATATTCCCATAATCATCATCACACAAGCAGAACAGTCCAACAGCCCCAAACCCACTCACGGGGCCTCATAAGCATACCCTCCCATTCTCAGCAACCACCCTTTCCGTGTCCTCCCATGACTCGGGTCTATCTTTTGCGAGCGTTGTGGCAAAACACTCGCAAAATCACAATTTCCTGGGCATCGTGCTTGGAGGTGCACCCAGGGTGTCCTGTGATCAACAGCCAGGCCTCGGGGCTGCTGGGTATTTATTATTCCACATATGGCTGTGGCACATTGTAACCTGTTTTGGACAACCATAGACAGCGCTATTAACATCTGGGCACAGTTTTTCTTAAGCATCAGATTCTGTTTCTCTAGGGTAAATACCCAGGATTGGGGTCACTGGGACCCACGTTTGTGTGAGTTCAGTTTTGTAAGAAACCGCCAAGCTGTCTGCACCATGCTGAACCCCAGCATCGCACAGGAGTCCCGACTGCCGGTCCTCACCAGCACCTGGGGCTGTTGGAAGACCTTAGTCAGGCGGCTCCAGCAGGGGTGTGAACAAATTCACTGCGGCTTCGGTGCACATCTCGGTGCAACCAGTCATGCTGAAGATCATTTCAGATGCTTTCGGGCCATGCTGAACCCCAGCATCGCACAGGAGTCCCGACTGCCGGTCCTCACCAGCACCTGGGGCTGTCGGAAGACCTTAGTCAGGCGGCTCCAGCAGGGGTGTGAACAAATTCACTGCGGCTTCGGTGCACATCTCGGTGCAACCAGTCATGCTGAAGGTCATTTCAGATGCTTTCGGGCCATCCTCCCGTCCTTCTCAGCGAAGCATCTGTTCAGGTCTCTTCCGCTTTTAAGTCAGGTGGTTTGTTCTCTGTCATGAGCCGTGGGAGTCCTGTGCATTCTGGATACGAGTCCTTTGCCGGCTGCATGGTTCGTAGACATCTTCTCCCCATCTATCGAAAATGTGTCTCTTCAATTCCCTAGGGGTGTCTTTTATATTAGAAGTTTAATTTTGATGAGTCTTACCTACTTGTTTTCTTCCTTGATTATGGATCATGGTATGGCTAAGAGCTCTCACCCTAGGTCTCCACAATTTCCCTTTCTTTTGTAGTTTGGTATTTTACATTCAGGCCTATGGTCCACCTTAATTTTCATACAGGAATTTCTCCCTGTTTTCACTCTTTTGCATACAGCTGTCCCATAATTCCAGCACCATTTGTTGAAAAGACTCAAATTCCACTGAACTGCTTTTGTGTCTTTGGATCTGTTCTGGACTCCACTCTGTCAGCTGACCCGTGTGTCCATCCTGAGCATAATTTATGACTTTAGTGGCTGTCTCTGTGAAAAAAAGTAACTCTGTCTGGAAGCAAAAACTACATTAGAAGTGCTCTAAATAAGATTCTTCCTGTTGTCAGGAGAGCAAAGCCACTGCCCTAAGCAGAGGTGAGGCCTCAACAGCTCCCAGGCACAACCTTAACACACAATGGGGAAGGGAATTCATTTCAAGGGCCACAACGTGAGACCAGCATAGCCATGAAAACTGCAATAATTTCACAACAGAATGAAATTCATAAAGAATTGCTGAGAAGCGTGTGATAAGTTACATAAATCACTGTTCCTTAAATTCTGACGGTTGACTAGAACAGAAATAGCTTCACGGTACAGTTCAAACAGAAAAAGCTAGGTAGGGGTGGTTTCCACACCACACAGGGCCTGCAGGAAAGGGACACTCTTCCTCTAAATGGGAGATCCCGGGAGTGATGTGATAAACCATGGTGAGAGGCAAGGAATTGTGCAAGCCGGACTCGCGGCCTTGGCCCCACCACGGAGCCTGTGTCCATGAACGACGAGGCTCAAATGTCAGGCTGGGGCAACCGAGGCAGTTATCAGGGGACAAGAAAACGAGCGCACGGTGGAGGCAAAGGTCTGATATCACGCGGCAACTTCGAGTCCAGTGGGACAAACTGACTCAAAATACAGGTTTCAAACATCACCACAGAGAGCTATTCCTCGGCTCTGGAAAGGCTAAGTGACTAATGCCCACACTGAGCATCTGCTCCCAGAGACGACCCTGGTGACCTAAGGGCCAGCTGCTCCGAACCCGCCCCGAACCTCAGTGAGGAACTTTGTTGGTATCTTACAGCACATTGACATGTTCCCTTAAAATCTGGTATTTCATCAACAATGCAGGCGCCAGCTTTGACTCATACACATTTCGATTAAACAAGATAATTTACACCCTGACCGTGCCAGGTAAGAGGTTTACTACAATCTTTAAACAGAGCCAGAGGCTACAGTCTGCTCCTACACAACACCATGTCTCTACAAGTTCGACGAGTTTTTACTTTCCATGTCTTCACTTGCCTAGTGCTAGAAAGCAGATTAAAAACAGAAGGAACCCAGAAACACTATTGAATGAGACTCAAATATCTTGCAGTCATCATCGAGATGAGATGTTTATTAAACAGAAATGTTCTCCCCTGTAGAAAGCAGCACATATCAACACGCACCGATAACTGTCGCCAGCATTCCAGATCATCTTCCCTTCCATGGCCACAGTGCAGGGCAATGGACCACGCACACCTGCAGACCCACGGAAAGCGGGGTGACACGGCTGATTCTTGTAGCGAGCAGGCCAGGGTGCACTCAAAGAGCATCTCTTTCCAGAGGTCTGCCATGGAAAGTTACACATTTATTCCACGAGTTAATGGCACTGCACCGAACATTTCTGTAAGAGTCTCTAAGCAAGTATTTCCTTCTGCCTACAATGGCCCGACACAAACTGAAAAAGCTCTTGGAACTGCCAAAGACTTCAGTATCCCCTTAACTATTGTCATGCACATCCATGTGAAGAGACCACCAAACAGGCTTTGTGAGCGCAACATGGCTGTTCATTTCACCAGGGTGCAGGCGGGCTGAGTCCAAAGAGTCAGCGAAAGGAGCTAAGTGTGGGGCCGTTTTATAGGATTTGGTTAGGTAAAGGAATATTAGTCAAAGGGGGCTTGTTCTCTGGCGGGCAGGAGTGGGGGTCACAAGGTGCTCAGTGGGGGAGCTTTTTGAGCCAGGATGATCCTGGAAAAGGAATTTCACACACACAAAAAATCATCGCTTAAGGCAAGGACTGGCCATTTTGACTTATTTCTGGTAGAATGTTATCAGTTAAGTCCAGGCAGGGCATTTGCACTTTTGTGATTCTTCAGTTACTTCAGGCCATCTGGGCGTATATACGTGCAAGTCACAGGGGACGCGATGGCTTGGCTTGGGCTCAGACGCCTGACAACTATAGTCTTTACTTTTAAGGTGTGGGGTAAGATCATATAATCCCCAACTAGGCTCCTGATGCTGTGTGTGGCATCCAGCAACAGCACGTTCCATTCCTGGATTACATTTGACTCAAGAGTCCACAGTGAGAACGATTTCTGGTGAATGAAACACCAGGCAGGAGGGTGATTCCGCTGGGCAGCTCTTCACACACAGCCCAGGAGCTGAGGGGAGAGGAACAGGCCCACGCGCGTCCACCGTGCTCACGCCCCCTTCGACTACCCCCCACTCCTAGAGGCCCGGACCCAAGGGAAATCTGACCTGAAAATGGGCAAACCCTCACTTTGGCAGAGAGACAGGGACTCGGGGCCACAACTTGACCTCAGAGCAACACAAGTGCAGACACAGCACCCCAGGACACCCTCCCCACCCAAATTCAAGGAGGAAAACCAACGCCCCGCCCCCTTGCGGAAACCCCCGGCTGCTGGAGCAGACGCCTGCCGGCGTGTGCAGCCTCTCCCGTCCCACGTTCCTGGCTCAACACCTGTGCCTCAGCCCTGGCACTGCTCGCCACACCCACAGGTGTGCCAGGAGGGGCAGGTCCTAAGGTCTCCACTGCACCAAAGTCTGCAAGGCAAAGGGGCCCCTCCCTCCAGCAGGAGTCCAGAAGCACACACTGCACCAGCGTCAAGGCGTGAGAATTCTCCCCTCGGTCTCCGAGTCTCCAGTCTGTTGCCCGCCACGGTTTTCTGCCAACGGCGAGGCCCAAGCTGGGCGGCACATTTGGTTCTCACCATTTCCCTTGTCAAATCAATACTGCAAACATATCCAATTCATCCTGTCACTAAAAATGAAATAATCCGCCATCTCCATCACAGATGATGCAATCAGGTTTTCATTACCGGGTTTTTGTTTTGTTTAGTTTTTTGGTTTTTTTCTATTTTGAGATGGAGTTTCTGCTCTGTCGCCCAGGGTGGAGTGCAGTGGTGCGATCTTGGCTCCCTGCAACCTCTGCCTCCCGGGTACAAGTGATTCTCCTGCCTCAGCCTCCCAAGTAGCTGGGATTACAGGTGCCTGCCACCATGCCCGGCTAATTTTCATCTTTTCAGTACAGACGGGGTTTCACCATGTTCACCAGTCTGGTCTCGAACTCCTAACCTCAGGGGATCCACCTGCCTCCTTCTCTCAAAGTGCTGGAATTACAGGCATAAGCCACCACTCCCGACCATTACTGGTGTAATTTCTAAGCCACTCTCTCACACCCACTCCCTTTTTTTTTTTTTTTTTTTTAAGAACCAGCTTTATGCCTATATTTTTTCCAAGAGAACCAGTTACCCCATTTCAAGTACAAATAAGACACGGTGTTTAAAAACCAAAAATGCCCATTTGCACAGAAGTCTCCAAATACCCAGTCGATTTAAGCCTTGAGAATAAGATCAAGCTGTTGGCTGAATACAACTTCCCTTTCCATCTGTCTGCCTGTGAGTTAGACACAAGGATGAAGCCACGAGCTAGGGACATAAAGGCAGGAACCAAGGTAGCGGAGACTCCAAATAAAAGCTGGAAGACCAACACAAATGCACCACACCCTGTACACCCTCCTCTCCTTCCTTTTCAGAATTTCCAGAGGATGAAACAGGGACCTTCTCAGACGTCCCACGATGCAGGCGGCCAGAGGGGAAGGCGGCGGCAGCCTGAATGAGGCGACCGGGAAATCACTTTCCACAAACAGAAATTCTCCATGTGCTTTACATCCTCTGTCTCTGAAGAACTATGCCAGGCTAACAGTCGCTAGAAAACCGCATTCAAGTGTCATTTCCCATTTCAAGCAAAGAAAACAGTGGTGGGGCATGAGGGAAAAACATAGCCATGTGTTCTGGGCTATTAAATAAGGTTTTTTCTGTTATAAACGTATAATTTTACATTCTCAGATTTCTGTATAATTGATATGCTTCCTAATTAGCAGACATAGTAATAAAAAGTGAATTCCAAGTGTAAGATCGGAGGAACCGTTCACATGGCTTCAGGTTCTGCTACTGTGTTTCAACTTAAGAAAATGGTTCTGTGTGTTGGTAACAAGGCCTGAGAGTCTGTGTGAGAGTCTGTGTGGCTGTAATCAGGGTTCGTGTTGGCTCCCTAGCAGAGGATGTTACACTGTTACATTATCTTCTACAAAAAATCCTGAAAAAATGAAGGCTGAATAGACATACACACCCACCCAAAATAATCCAAATGTCCACCGATATGAAAAACAGATGAATTACGGCTTCCATCGTGGAATATTCTTCAGCAGTGAAAACAAACTATAGCCACAGGTGCCAACTAGGATAAAGACAACCTTTTAAACACGCTTAAAGTGAACTGACTAGGCAGAATTCCTTGATTACAGGCATCTGCTCCAAAAGGGTACTGTTATTAATCCTGTGATGTAGAATGATAGTTAGCAACCCTGTTTCGGGGCACATCTAGAAAAAAGCAAAATAATGACTACACAATTTTAAATTCTTTGTAAATTATAACTATTACTATGAAAATTCTAAAAATGTGAAAATCTTCCCAACTGTTATTGGACACGCTTCAAAATAAATACCCTGGCATTGCTTGCCACACCCACAGTTGTGCCAAAATAAATGAAAATATAGCCCAAGGTAGTAGAACTGAAACCTGAAGATGTACGAGCCGTCCCTGTCTCGCTATCTATACATCGGGTAGAAATTTAAGAGCAGGTAGTGACACTGCAATGCAAGGCTCAAACCAACTGGGTATTTGGAAACTTCTATGCAAAGTGGCATTTTCGGTTTTTAAACACGGTGTTATTTGTACTTCAAACAGGTAACTGTTTGGTTCCCTTGGAAAAAATATAGCCATAAACCTGGTTTTTTTAAAAAAATACGGGAGTGGGTATGAGAGAGAGTAGCTTAGAAATTTTAAAAGTATCAGCAGGGAGCAGTGGCTCATGCCTGTCATCCCAGCACTTTGAGAGGTAGGCCCAAGGGGCCTTTGAGGACACCGGTCTCCTCTGCTGCCTGCCTGCTGGACTGACCCCCCAGGACATTCACTGGGTTTCCACCCCTGTCTCATTCAACATCCCAAGGGTGGTCTTCATCCTCGTCTGGGGCTCAGCTCTGCCCCAATTTCCTAAATCTCTGCCTTCAGAGCCTGAAAACACCCACGCCCAGGGTCACCCTAAGTCCACGTTTACCCCAGAGAGTCCCAATTTTATGTTTTCCAGGCATCGCCTTAGTGATAATTTATCCTGTAAATTCCAACTTGCCTTCACACCTCACCCCTGCTGTCTCCCAGCAGAACCCACTCAGATGCACATGCCCCAGACCCACACCCAGGTCTGTACATGCTGCCCTGCTCTACCCATGTGGGGACCACCTCTCTTTCTTGAGGAATCAGCTGGCGATCATCTCCTTGTGGAGGGCTGCCCTGACTTCCAACTCTCTCCAGCAAAGGCAGAAGCCATCCTCGGTACTTCCCCAAAACTCAGGCCAAGTATGAAGATGGCGCAGATGCTAGCTGTGCCTGGGATGCCATGGGCAGGGTCCCCAGATGCTCTGCACATGGCCCGGGGCACCCCCTGAACACAGCAAGTGCTGAAGAAACAAAACTGACGTGCACTGACCTCTGATAGGGCCTCCTTCACCATCCACATCTGTCTCCCCTCTGGACAGTAAAATCCACAGGACACAGAGGGCTTGTCTCACTCATCTTCAAACTCCCAGGGTCACCCTGGTAGGTAAAGGGGACTCAAATGTCTTCTGAAGGAAGCGACTGGTTAGCTGCCAAGTTAAAGGGCCTCTGAAATTCAGAGCTCTGCATAGCAGTCCAGCACACTTTATTATGAATGACTCCAACCACAGCAGAAGTGGCCGTGGAACCAGTGCTAACCAATTCAGGGTTTGTTCACTGTTTCTCAGTTCATTATCACAACGCATTCTCACAGAGCAGCTGCGCACAGATCCTCAGACATCTACACAGAGTGGGACGATGGCGCCAAGTCACGTCAACGTCCTGTTGCAGACTGGGAGACAGCAGTCAGACACGGACCCAGGTAGAGCACAGACCTCGCGTTAAATCGGCTCCGTGTAAACAGCACTCCCTGCCAGGCCCTTTCCTATCTGCACAGCTTCTACAAATTCAACTCTCGCACCTGACACCTAAGAATACTGCACACCCCCATGTGAATCCCCCACTCACCTCCCAAAATGACCCGGCATGGCCGAGTACAAAAACTTTCAACATAAGGGAACTGGAGGGCATGTGGGGCTTTCTCGAGTCCCTGCTGCCTCCTGATGGGAGGGCCCAATGCTTCACACTCCTAGTGAAGGGCGGGTCTCTTCGGCCCCCAGGCTTTGACCTGGAGCTTAAATCAGCATTAACTAATTTCACCTTCCAGGACCAACTTCAAAGGCCTGCAAAGCCAGAGAAGGGAGAGGAGATGGAACACGCCCTCACCTCAGATCTGCTACAAGCACACATTTCTCAGATGCGTCCCAAGGTGCACAGCGTGTCCGATGCCTGTTTCACATCCACCGACCTGCAGGTCTTCTATGTGGCATCAGCCTCCTGGGCACTGGGAACAAGAGGTATAATGGCAAGTCCCTTCTGCAGCAAAGCTGAGGCAAAGGGACCCAACACATTGGAACTGACCTTTTTCTGACAGTATCAAAACAGAAGGAAAATACTGTACAGTCAACTCCCCCTCACGCAGGTTTATTTACCTGTGACTCAGAGGCCATGACAGAGAACTTCAGGTTCTTACCGATTCCTATTTTCCCCATCCAGGAAGCCTTTGTTTTTAATATCGTACGAACTTGCCATTTTGTAGGCCAAAAACAGCAAATATTGGCAGTTTCCTACAGTTCAACTGAATAAAATATGATCATGGCCTTTTGTGAAACCATGAAGAAAAGGTGGATATCTCAATATGTGTTTCCAGACTGGCTTTGTTCCTGAAGCGGTAACTCTGTTCACTCAGGATATTAGACACTGAAGAATAAACATCAATATCCCACCAAGAAAACCAAAGGAATGAAATAATTTTGCATCCACCTTGGAACCTTTTTAGGACAAGGCAGGACACAAACTTCTAAAAAGCTGCAATTGTCCCTCTGTATACACAGGGACATGGATTCCAGAACACGCCCCGAGTTTACCCAAATCTACGTATCCACAGGACCCCACGGCCACCCTATGGAACCACATGTAGGAAACGTCGGCCCTCCACAAAGCCAGGTTTTTTCAGTAAGGGTTTGGTTGGAAAAAAAATTAACATAAGTGATCCTTCGAAGCTCAAAACCCATGTTGTTCAGGGTCAGCTGCATTTATTACTTGTGTCATATCTGAGGCCTGAAAGCCATCATTCTCGATACCTTAATGTGACGGTTAACAAACTAACTGTTCCGATTAGAAAGAGGAAAAAGCTTATTTTTAAGCTGACAATGAGA